>NC_083841.1:5722432-5816056 GCF_015708825.2 Lethenteron reissneri | reverse complement strand
CCAACAGACCCCTTCACCAGAACCCCCTTCACTGACCCCTTCACCTGACCCCCTCAACAGACCCCCTTCACCAGACCCCCTTCACCTGACCCCCTTCACCAGACCCCCACAGACCTTCACCTGACCCCCTTCACTGACCCCTCCCAGACCCCTTCACAGCCCCCCTTCACTGACCCCCTTCACCAGACCCCCTCCAACAGACCCCCTTCACCAGACCCCTTCACCTGACCCCCTTCACCAGACCCCCGCCAACAGACCCCTTCACCAGACCCTCCACCGACCCCCTTCACCTGACCCCCTCCAACAGACTCCCTCCAACAGACCCCCTCCACCAGACCCCCTTCACCTGACCCCTCCACCAGACCCCCTCCAACAGACCCCCACCAGACCCCTTCACCAGACCCCTGACCCCCTCCACCAGACCCCCTCCAACAGACCCCTTCACCAGACCCCTCACCAGACTCCACCACCAGTCCCCTCACCAGACCCCTTCACCTGACCCCCTTCACCTGACCCCCTCCAACAGACCCCCTTCACCAGACCCCTCACCAGACCCCCACCAGACCTCCACAGACCCCTTCACCAGACCCCTTCACCAGACCCCCTTCACCAGACCCTTCACCAGACCCCTCCAACAGACCCCCTCCACCAGACCCCCTCCACCAGACCCCCTCCACCAGACCCCTCCAACAGACCCCTCCACCAGACCCCTCCACCAGACCCCCTTCACCAGATCCCCTCCACCAGACCCCCTCCACCAGGACCCCCTCCAACAGACCCCTCCACCAGATCCCCTCCACCAGATCCCCTCCACCAGACACCCCTCCACCAGATCCCCTACCAGATCCCCTCACCAGATTCCCTCCACCAGACCCCCTCCACCAGATCCCTCCACCAGACCCCTCCACCAGACCCCTTCACCAGACCCCCTCCACCAGACCCCCTCCACCAGACCCTCCACAGACCCCCTCCACCAGACCCCCTCCACCAGATCCCCTCCACCAGATCCCCTCCACCAGATCCCCTCCACAGACCCCCCACCCCAGACCCCCTCCACCAGACCCCTCCACCAGATCCCCTCCACCAGACCCCCTCCACCAGATCCCCTCCACCAGACCCCCTTCACCAGACCCCCTTCACCAGACCCTCAACCAGACCCCTTCACCAGACCCCCTCCACCAGACCCCTTACCAGACCCCCTCCAACAGACCCCTTAACCGACCCCTTCACCAGACCCCCTCCACCAGACCCCCTCCAACAGACCCCTCCAACAGACCCCTACATCAGACCCCCTCCAACAGCCCCTCCAACAGACCCCCTCCAACAGACCCCTTAACCAGACCCCTTCACCAGACCCCTCCAACAGACCCCCTTCACCAGACCCCCTCCAACAGACCCCTCCACCAGACCCTTCCACAGACCCCTTCACCAGACCCCTCCACCAGATTCCACCACCAGTCCCCCTTCACCAGACCCTTCACCAGACCCCTTCACCGACCCCTTCCACCAGAACCCCTCCAACAGACCCCCACCACCAGACCCCTCCACCAGACCCCTTCACCAGACCCCCCTCACCAGACTCCCTCCACCAGACCCCCTTCACCAGACCTCCCACCACCAGACCCCTTCACCAGACCCCCTCCAGTAGACCCCCTTCACCAGACCCCTTCACCAGACCCCTCCACCAGACTCCACCACCAGACCCCCTTCACCGGACACCCTTCACCTGACCCCTTCACCTGACCCCTCCAACAGACCCCTTCACCAGACCCCCTCCAACAGACCCCTTCACCAGACCCCCTTCACCTGACCCTCCAACAGACCCCCTTCACCAGACCCCCTCCAACAGACCCCTCACCAGACCCCTCCCAACAGACCCCCTCCACCAGACCCTTCACCAGACCCTTCACCAGACCCCTCCACCAGACCCCTTCACCAGACCCCCTTCACCAGACCCCTTCACCAGACCCCTTCACCAGACCCCCTCCACCAGACCCCTTCACCAGACCCCCACCACCAGACCCCCTCCACCAGACCCCTTCACCAGACCCCCTTCACCAGACCCCCTCCACCAGACCCCCTCACCAGACCCTTCACCAGACCCCCTTCACCAGACCCCCTCACCAGACCCCCTCCACCGAACCCCTTCACCAGACCCCCTTCACCAGACCCCCTCACCAGGACCCCTCCACCAGACCCCTTCACCAGACCCCCTTCACCAGACCCCCTCCACCAGACCCCACCACCAGACCCCCTTCACAGACCCCCTCACCTGACCCCCTTCACCTGACCCCTCCAACAGACCCCTTCACCAGACCCCCTTCACCTGACCCCCTTCACCAGAACCCCTCCACCAGACCCCTTCACCAGACCCCCCCACCAGACCCCTTCACCAGACCCCCTTCACCAGACCCCTTCCACCAGACCCCCTCACCAGACCCCTTCCACCAGACCCCTTCACCAGACCCCCTCTACAGACCCCTTCACAGACCCCTTCCACCAGACCCCCTCACCAGACCCTTCCACCAGACCCCCTTCACCAGACCCTTCCACCAGACCCCTTCACCAGACCCCTTCCACCAGACCCCTTCACCAGACCCCCTACCAGACCCCCTTCACCAGACCCTCACCACCAGACCCTTCACCAGACCTCCTTCACCTGACCCCTTCACCTGACCCCCTTCACTGACCCCCTCCAACAGACCCCTTCACCAGACCCCCTTCACTGACCCCCTTCACCTGACCCCTCCAACAGACCCCTTCACCAGACCCCCTTCACCTGCCCCCTTCACCAGACACCCTCCAACAGACCCTTCACCAGACCCCTTCACCTGACCCCTTCACCTGACCCACTCCAACAGACCCTCCACCAGACCCCCTCCAACAGACCCCCTCCACCAGACCCCCTTCACCTGACCCCCTCCAACAGACCCCCTTCACCAGACCCCCTTCACCTGACCCCCTTCACCTGACCCCCTCAACAGACCCCCTTCACCAGACCCCCTTCACCTGACCCCCTTCACCAGACCCCCTCCAACAGACCCCCTTCACCAGACCCCCTTCACCTGACCCCATTCACCTGACCCCCTCCAACAGACTCCCTCCAACAGACCCCCTCCACCAGACCCCCTTCACCTGAACCCCCTCCACCAGACTCCCTCCAACAGACCCCTCCACCAGACCCCCTTCACCAGGACCCCCTGACCCCTCCACCAGACCCCTCCAACAGACCCCCCTTCACCAGAACCCCTTCACCAGACACCCTCACCAGACCCCTCTCACAGACCCCCTTACCAGACCCCCCTCCACCAGACCCCTCCACCAGACCCCCTCACCAGATCCCCCTCCCACCCAGACCCCTCCACCAGACCCCCTCCACCAGATCCCCTCCACAGATCCCCTCCACCAGACCCCCTCCACCAGACCCCCTCCACCAGATCCCCTCCACCAGACCCCCCTTCACCAGATCCCCTCCACCAGACCCCCCCACCAGACCCCCTCACAGATCCCCTCCACCAGACCCCCTTCACCAGACCCCCTCCACCAGACCCACTTCACCAGACCCTCACCACCAGACCCCCTTCACCAGACCCCCTCCACCAGACCCCTTCACCAGACCCCCTCCAACAGACCCCCTTAACCAGACCCCCTTCACCCAGACCCCCTCCACCAGACCCCCTCCAACAGACCCCCTCCAACAGACCCCCTACATCAGACCCCCTCCCAACAGACCCCCTCCAACAGACCCCCTCCAACGACCCCCTTAACCAGACCCCTTCACCAGACCCCCCTCCAACAGACCCCCTTCACCAGACCCCCTCCACAACAGACCCCCTCCACCAGACCCCTTCCAACAGACCCCCTTCACCAGACCCCTCCACCAGACTCCACCACCAGTCCCCCTTCACCAGACCCCTTCACCAGACCCCTTCACCTGACCCCTTCCACCAGAACCCCTCCAACAGACCCCCTCCACCAGACCCCTTCACCAGACCCCTTCACCAGACCCCCTTCACCAGACCCCCTTCACCTGACCCCCTCCACCAGACCCCCTCCACCAGACCCCCTTCACCAGACCCCCTCCACCAGACCCCCTTCACCAGACCCTCACCACCAGACCCCCTTCACCAGACTCCCTCCACCAGACCCCCTTCACCAGACCCTCACCACCAGACCCCCTTCACCAGACCCCCTCCAGTAGACCCCCCTTCACCAGACCCCCTTCACCAGACCCCCTCCACCAGACTCCACCACCAGACCCCCTTCACCAGACCCCTTCATACCTGACCCCTCTCACCTGACCCCCTCCAACAGACCCCCTTCACCAGACCCCTCCAACAGACCCCCTTCAACCAGACCCCCTTCACCTGACCCCCCTCCAACAGACCCCCCTTCACCAGACCCCCCTCCAACAGACCCCTCCACCAGACCCCTCCAACAGACCCCCTCCACCAGACCCCCTTCACCAGACCCCTCACCCGACCCTCACCAGACCCCTTCACCAGACCCCCTCCACCAGACCCTTCACCAGACCCCCTTCACCAGACCCCTTCACCAGAACCCCTTCACCAGACCCCCCTTCCACCAGACCCTTCACCAGACCCCCTCCACCAGACCCCTTCACCAGACCCCCTTCACCAGACCCCCTCCCAGACCCCCTCACCGACCCCCTTCACCAGACCCCCTTCACCAGACCCCCATCTCACCAGACCCCCTTCACCAGACCCCCTCCACCAGACCCCCTTCCACCAGACCCCCTCACCAGACCCCTCCACCAGACCCCCTCCACCAGACCCCTTCACCAGACCCCCTTCACCAGACCCCTCCACAGGACCCCCTTCACCAGACCCCTTCACCAGGACCCCATCACCAGACCCCCCCTTCACCAGACCCCTCACCAGACCCCCTCACCAGACCCCCCCCACCAGACCCCCTCCACCAGACCCCTTCACCAGACCCCCTTCACCAGACCCCCTCCACCAGACCCCCTCCACCAGACCCCTTCACCAGACCCCCTTCACCAGACCCCCTCCACCAGACCCCCCTCCACCAGACCCCTTCACCAGACACCCTTCACCAGACCCCCTCCACCAGACCCCCCCACCAGCCCCTTCACCAGGACCCCCTTCACCAGACCCCCTCCACCAGACCACCTTCACCAGACCCCTTCACCAGACCCCCTCCACCAGACCCCCTCCACCAGACCCCTTCACCAGACCCCCCTTCACCAGACCCCTCCACCAGACCCCCCTCCACCAGACCCCCTCCACCAGACCCCCTTAACCAGACCCCCTTCACTAGACCCCCTTCACCAGACCCCTCCACCAGACCCCCCTCCACCAGACCCCCTCCACCAGACCCCCTTAACCAGACCCCCTTCACCAGACCCCCTCCACCAGACCCCCTCCACCAGCCCCCCTCCACCAGACCCCCTTAACCAGACCCCCTTCACCAGACCCCCTCCACCAGACCCCCACCACCAGACCCCCTTAACCAGACCCCCTTCAACAGACCCCCTTCAACAGACCCCCTCCACCAGACCCCCTTCAACAGACCCCCTCCACCAGACCCCCTCCAACAGACCCCCTTCAACAGACCCCCTCCACCAGACCCCCTCCACCAGACCCCCTCCACCAGACCCCCTCCACCAGACCCCCTCCAACAGACCCCCTCCACCAGACCCCCTTCAGCAGACCCCCTTCACCAGACCCCCTTCACCAGACCCCCCTCCACCAGACCCCCTCCAACAGACCCCCTTCAACAGACCCCCTCCAACAGACCCCCTCCAACAGACCCCCTTCAACAGACCCCCTCCAACAGACCCCCTCCACCAGACCCCCTCCACCAGACCCCCTCCACCAGACCCCCTCCAACAGACCCCCTTCAACAGTCCCCCTTCAACAGACCCCCCTCCACCAGACCCCCTCCAACAGACCCCCTTCAACAGACCCCCTCCACCAGACCCCCCACCAGACCCCCTCCACCAGACCCCCTTCACCAGACCCCCTCCAACAGACCCCTCCAACAGACCCCCTTCACCAGACCCCCTCCAACAGACCCCTCCAACAGACCCCCTTCACCAGGCCCCCTTCACCAGACCCCCTCCACCAGACCCCCTCCAACAGACCCCCTTCAACAGACCCCCTCCACCAGACCCCCCCACCAGACCCCCTCCACCAGACCCCCTTCACCAGACCCCCTCCAACAGACCCCTCCAACAGACCCCCTTCACCAGACCCCCTCCAACAGACCCCTCCAAACAGACCCCCCTCCACCAGACCCCCTTCACCAGACCCCCTTCACCAGACCCCCTTCACCAGACCCCCTCCAACAGACCCTCTCCAACAGACCCCCTTCAACGACCCTTTCCAACAGACCCCCTTCACCAGACCCCCCCACCAGACCCCCTCCACCAGACCCCCTCCACCAGACCCCCCCACCAGACCCCCTCCACCAGACCCCCTTCACCAGACCCCCGCCACGGCTTCGTGCTTGGGGTCCGTTACCTCCACATCGCGCGACGCTTTCAGATTCGCTTCCTGCGGCCGTCTGGAACGTTCTTCCCTTCCGCGATTCGGAAGCCACTCGAGTATCGATGCAACTTTGAAATCATCATCTGGATTGGCAAGCGAATTCTGTTTAGAGCTTGTTGTTGTTTGTTGTTTAGTTTGTTGTCCGTCCCCTTCCGGGACCCCCCGATTTTCGCGGTCGGCTACGTACGGCGCGAAAGAAGCTCAACGTACCGTACGTACGTACATTCATTGCGCTGTACAGCTGCACCTGTCAACCAACTCGCTGCTCCACCCGGCAGTGACCGGCGTGGTGAAGTATGGTCGAACAAGCGGCGAGAAAACACGAGGCGTTCCAAGAACAACAAAAAACAAAAAACAAAACACCTTTATTCAGGTAACAGCTGCTTCAGCATGCATATATCTATATCTATATACGTACTTATGAACTCTTTGCTTGTTTTTTTAAATCTAAAATTTCTCTTTTTAAACGCACGTTATTTTTTTTTGCCGAGTATCTAACGTGAGACAACGAAGACCCTCGGTTTAGCGCGTTCTGGGGAAGCTTGCGCGTCCGGATCGATCACGCACTGATCGGGATGTGAACACGGAAGCCGACGGTGACGTCTCGATAGTTGAACGGAAGATCGGGGGGGGAGCGGGGGGGCGAATGGGGGTCTCGTCGAGTTACTGACCCGCGGAGCCCAGGTGACCCACCCCCTGGGGTTCCTCCTGTTCATCTTCAATCAATCATCTTCAATCAATCATCTTCAATCAATCATCCATCCATCAATCATCGTCGTGGTCACCGTCTTACAAACCCCAAGTTCGTCTCGAGGGATTTGATTCTAGATTTGAAGCTTTCGTGACTGCAAGGATTCATACTCTTAGGTTTTTTCGGTAAAGTCACGTAGGTAAAATAACATAATTAAAATTAATAAAAGTAATAATAGAAATAAAATTATACATCACGACGTTTCGGAGGCAACACAAGTCTCCGTCATCAGGTGGGACCGTCACAGCTGAATTTGCTGCATCAAGTGAGGCAGAGATTCCAAGATACAAGTTCTTAAATACAAGTTAAGGGGGTAGGAGGGAGGGAGGGGCTCATCTGAATGTGGTGGTCAATGAAAGGAACGTGTTGGGAGGGGGGGGGGCTAAAAGAGAGTGAATGTGGAACTGTTGGTGCACATGCTAGAAGAGAACGAAAATGCCCATGTTGTTTTACCCAGTGTTTTCTGACAATCAAATACAAATAATTAACCCGTAAAAACAAAGTTTTTCACTATAAATCCTTTATATGCATGGCGGCTCGAGTCCTCTCGTCCTCTGGCTTGAGATGGCTGCCACCTATGGGTCAGATGATTGCCTGCCACCATTAAGCAATTGGTAATTAAAAATAATATTTTTGTCCTAAAAAGTGTAAAAGTTTGGAAAAAAAAATTCACGAAAAGAAATTGTCACGCACAACGAGTCTGTGTGCAAAATGTCAGCTCGATTGGATCACGGGAAGTGGGTTAAAAAACGACCGAAAGATTTGCACGGTCGTAAGCAAGCAAGCAAGCGCGCAAGTGAACTTAATATAAAGGATTTCAAAAGAAGGAATAGTGTGCTGTCAACATGATAACAAATGTAATGTTAATAGCTTCTAAAAGTCAAAGAGTCTCCCATTTGTTCGCCATCGTTGTCAACGCGTGCCTGGAATCTTCTCCAGGTGGTATTGTTGCTGTTTTTTTCCCTGGTTTTTCTGTTTACGCATAGTCAATTGAAGATGTGTTTCTTGATCATGTTTAAGTTTTTTTGTTTGTTGCGGTTGCACCCGATTCAAGAGCCGAATGGCTCACAAGGCTATACCAAATAAATGCAACTGAAAACTGAAATATCTGTCCCTTCGCATAAAACCCCCCAAAAAATATAAAAGTTGTTCTTTTTACGCATTCCCATCAGCACCCACAACGGCCTTACCCCGCTCCCCGCCCTCCTCTGAGAGCGATCCACTCGTTACTGCATTCATCCCGTGGCATTGCTTTCATACAAGTGACACAACTGAAACCTCCTGCAGCAAACGTCTCCACAGCAGAGTCAGACTCCGCTGAGAGCAATGGCAGTGAACCGCTGCAGATATTTTACGGGGCACCAGTGTCGCCGTCTTTACCATTTAGCACGACACGATATCAAACAACACGCAAGACTGTCCTGTTAATATGTACATCGCTGGGGCTCACTCCCATAGGGATGCGAATTTATCGGCTGCTTACTAGTTTTTATCGGCAACCTACGCGACGCAAATCCCACACTTACGCAAAATGTCACTCTTCCGGTAATCCCACACTTATGCAAATGTCACACTTACGTAGATTTATCATTTAGGAAAACTCCACGTTTATACAATGCTCGTGCTTACGTAAATTCCACGCTTATGCAAATTCCACACATACGCAATCTCACTCTTCCGGTAACCCCACACTTACGCAGATTCCGCACCTACGTACATTTTGTATCCGCGCAAATAACGGACGGGCGTAAACGACGCCCCAACGCGAATTCGACACTCACGTAAACTGTGGACTCGTGCGAATTCTTACGCAGGGGGCGTTACATTCTGCACTCACACAACTACGCACTCTCGTCCGAGACGGGAGGGCAAAACTGAGAAAAGTTTTCCCCGTCGGGCGCATCGGCAAAGCGTGACATTGCCAGAGTACGCTTTAAGAAAGAAAAAAAAAACAAACGGAGAAACAGCGTTAAATATATTTCGATTTAAAGCTTTCGTGACTGCAGGGATTCATCTTCTTGGTTCTTTCGGTAAAGTCACGTAGAAGGGAAATAATAAAATAATAAAAAATACAACATAATAAAATATAATTCTCACGACGTTTCAGCCACAACGCAAGTAGCCGTCCTCAGGTGAAGAACAGCGTCTGTCGGAAAGACGTCCTCAGGTGAAGAACAGGTCTGTCGGAAAGACAGACCTGTTCTTCACCTGAGGACGGCTGCTTGCGTTGTGGCCGAAACGTCGTGAGAATTGTATTTTATAATGTTTATTTTAATTATTTTATTATTTCCCTTCAGCGTTAAATAAGTAACGCCACGGAGCCAATTCGGCGGTGGACATACAGACACGGGGCAACGTCGCATGTCCGACCGTCACGCCATCTCCAATGGCTAATGAACCGGCCACAGCCAGTGGCAGTAGCTGGGCATGGTGGCGTAACCCTCATTTGCCTAAAGATGCTCGCAAATCCGACCTTAGCCCTTTGATCAACGTGGCCGGTTTTATCTGGGCTGAGTCCCCACAGTAGCAACTGAACTTTTCACTCGTGTCGTTCGCTTCGGATCACCGCTACGAGAGTTACCATCACACTCCCCGTTACGCCCAGACAGACAGAGCTAATGCATTAAACCCTTTGGTCAATGTGACCGGTTTTATCCGGGCTGAGTCCCCACAGTAGCAACTCAACTTTTCACTCGTGTCGTTCGTTTCGGATCACCGCTACGAGAGACGGAGTGAACTCCTCATTGACCGTTCGGAGGGAAGGAGTGAGTGTTTACGAATGCCTGGGCCAGGGGGTCCGCTACGACCTAACTGCAATGGTGGGGGGGGGGTATAATTGTTTTAATGTATAAAGCTCCTTCAAATAATCGTTGTCTGGGCGCTAAGCATGGCAAGGCAGAAAATAGTCAACAACAACAACCACCAATTTTCGATTTAAAGCTTTCGTGACTGCAGGGATTCATATTCTTGGTTCTTTCGGTAAATTCACGAAGAAGGGAAATAATAAAATAATAAAAAAAAAAAGTCTCACGACGTTTCGGTTGCAACACAAGCAATCATCATCAGGTGTGAAAACCACAGAAAGAGAATTTGAAAAAAGTGACGTTTTTTTTCATTTCGGGTCTTTATTGATTGTGTTCAAGCTTACAATGATATTCAGACCGCATTCAATTCTCTTTCCGTTCAGAACAACCGCCAGTTGCTGTCCGTGGTGCTGACGTTAAGAAAAAACCGCCACCTTTTTCAAATTTTCTTGCTGTGGGTTTCACACCCGATGATGATTGCTTGTGTTGCAATCGAAACTTCGTGAGAATTTTTTTGTTTAATTTGTATTATTTTATTATTTCCCTTCTACGTGACTTTACCGAAAGAACCAAGAATAATAACCACCAAGTGAAGGAGAAGTCAGGAGGAGGTTTGACAATAACGAAAGATTTAAGAATATTTACACCCACCCACTTATCCACCCACCTGCACACTCACTCACCCACCCATCCGCACACACACTCAACACACACACTCACCCACCCACCCGCACACACGCTCACTCATACACTCACCCACCCACCTACCCACCCGCACACACAACCACCCTCCCGCACACACACACACACTCACCCACCCGCACACACACTCACCCACCCACCCACCTACCCACCCACCCGCACACACACATCCTCCCCCACCCGCACACACACACACCCACCCACGCACACTCACACACTCATCCACCCACCCGCACACTCACTCACCCACCCACCCGCACACACACTCACCCACCCACCCACCCACCCGGACACACGCTCACTCACTCACCCATCCACCTACCCACCCGCACACACACACACCCTCCCGCACAAACACTCACCCACCCACCCACCCACTCACTCACCCACTCACTCACCCACTCACTCACTCACTCACTCGCCCACTCACCTACCTACCCACCCGCACACACACCTACCCACCCACCAACTCACTCACCCACCCACCTACGCACACTCACCCCACCCACCCACCCGCTCACACACCCACCCTCCCGCACACACACTCACTCACCCACCCACCCACTCACTCACCCACTCACGCACCCACTCACGGACCCACTCACTCACTCACTCACCCACTCACCTACCCACCCGCACACACACTCACTCACCCACCCACCCACTCACTCACCCACTCACGCACCCACTCACGGACCCACTCACTCACCCACTCACTACCCACCCGCACACACACACACACCCACCCTCCCGCACACACACTCACTCACCCACCCGCACACACACACACACCCACCCGCACACACACCCACCCACCCACGCACACTCACTCACCCATCCACCCACTCACTCACTCACTCACCCACCCACCCACTCGCCTACTCACTCACACACCGACCCGCACACACACACACAGCCATCCACGCACATTCACACTCACCCACCCACCCGCACACACATCCACCCACTCACTCACTCACCCACCCACCCACCCGCACACCCACCGACCCGCACACACACACACCCACCCACCCACACACACACTCACCCACCCGCACACACACCCACCCACCCACCCGCACACACACCCATGCACACACTCACCCACCCACACACACACCCGCACACACACCCACCCACCCACCCGCACACACATCCACCCACTCACTCACTCACCCACCTACCCGCACACACACACCCACCGACCCACCCACCCACCCACTCACTCACTCACTCACTCACCCACCCACCCACGCACACACTCACCCACCCACTCACTCACCCACTCACCTACGCACACTCACACACTCACCCACCCACACACCCACCCACACACACTCACCCACTCACCCACCCACGCACACTCACTCACTCTTACAAATGACGCTCACCCTGGTCTCTCGAGCTCTCAGCTGGTTAAACGAAGTCGAACTTGAAACTTACAGCGAAAATTGGACGACATCAGACAAGATTGGACGAGATCATCAGATGAGATCATCAGATGAGATCATCGGACGAGATCATCGGACGAAATCATCGGATGAAATCAACAGACGAGATCATCGGACGAAATAACCGGACGAGATCATTGGACGTGATCGGACGAGATCATTGGACAAAATCATCGGACGAAATCATCAGATGAGATCATCGGATGAGATCACCAGACAAAATCATCGGATGAGATCATCAGACGACATCTGATGAGATCATCGGATGAGATCATCGGACGAGATCGGACGCATTCCAGGCGACCGATTCGAAACCCAGCTCCGACACAGCTCCCGCGCCTTTTGGCAATCGTCGTCGGTAGAACTCAATCGTCGACCGCGATACGGCTTTTGTCCCCACCCACATCTCGGCGATGGGGGGGCGGGGAGGGGGGTGGGGGCGAGAGGGGGGGGGGGGCGGGGAGAGGGGGTTGGGGGCGGCTTTTGTCCCCACCAAGGACAAGTCTCGGGCAAACGCGTCGCGCGGTTGACGAGACGCGTCGCTGGGAACGAAAATAAACCACCCCCCCCCTTTCCCGGGCGCGCATCGTTGACGTATCGAGCGTCGTCTCCACGAGCTGCTCGCAACCCGGGTTGCTCGCGCGGGTTGCTCGCAACCCGGTTGAAGAGACGTCGATGTAAACAAAGATAAAAATGATTCGGTTGCATGCGACACACACACGCGCGCGCGCGCGATTTTACGAGCCAAAGATTGTCGCGGGTCGATTTAATCGATGGCGTCATCATTGCTTAGCGCCTCTTGAAGCGACACGTGGAAGCCAGTAATACATTTTTTTGCACCTTCAGAAAATATCCAGGGCGGTGTAACCGTCGCATATCCGACCTGCCTTGGGGACTGAGGTATAGGCGGAGATATGCAGGAAAAGGTGGGATGCGCAAATATCCATCAAAGATGACAGTTAAACCATCATGCACAAATACTGCACTGGGCGGTTAATCGGTCAGGCGGATATCGAATGGTCGGATATTGCGACGTCATACCAAATATCTGCTCATACTTGAAACTACTCTCCCTCTTTCTCACCGCACCCTGACCACCTAATGCCCTCGGGGTTTTTTTTGCTATGGAAGCACAAAGGTGGCTTTAACAGTCTCACCAACCTATTTTCCACTGGCACACCCGAGCCAGGCTAGCCCAGGGCCATCACGGTACTGGTGTTTTTTTTTACACTTGCACACCCGAGCCAAGCCAGTCCGGGGCCATCATGGTACAGGTTTCATTTTCCACTGGCACACCCGAGCCGAGCCAGCCCAGGGCCATCACGATACTGGCAGTTTTTTCCACTGGCTATTTGCGAAGCCGAGCCGGAACCGAACCACTATACGCTGACCTCAGACAAAGACAGCTGAATCTGGCTCTGGGGCCAAGCAGGGCCAGGGGTGGGGCTAATGACGCATCCGTTGTGCGTGTGACGTCAGTCGGTACGCGGTGAGGACGCGACGACAACCCGCACTTCTTCGCTCAAATATCATGCACGTCATTAGCGGCAAGCCACGGCTCAGCTCAGCTTCTGCAGTGGAAAAACAATGCTGGCGCCTCCCAAACTATGCCAATTGGCTCAGCACGGTCCTGGTACCGTTCGGTTGGGCCAGTGGAGACGACGTCAAAGTTTACATTTACACGATATCAGAAATACTCCCACAATGCACCACAGAGCACAACATTCATTGACAGTTCATGTGCAGTTCACGTTGCATATACGATATATATCTCTCTTAACATTAAAATATAACGAATAACCACATTATTAATCATTAATACTCATCATGATCATCATATAAATAAATACTGAAAAATGTACGGGGTGATCCATTTATAGAGAGCCCGCTGATTGAGAAATGACCGTCTCGCTGTTTCTCGCGTCCACCTCGACAGCTGAGCGAACACTGTGAAAGCGACGGCTCCCCATCTTACGGAGGGACCGAGGTGGAGGAGGAAGAGGAGGAGGGTGGAAGCGTGGATGTGATTTGATGGGGGGGGGGGGGGGGCGGGATATTCCCTGGAACGCAATGAAGCAATGGGCCCACGTGGGCAAGGCTTGAGTCAAGGAGGGCGGGGTTTCTCCGGGGCATTGCAACTTCACGCTCGAGTTTCATCCATATCGGATCAATTCTTGGGGAATTCGCGTGACCCCCCCCCACCTCCTGCACCACGTTGCACATAAACGGACAAAACCAAAGATTCTCTGTGTAGCCTGAACAGACTGTTGGGGCAAGTTGCAGTTAGGGAGCAGAACCTATGAAGGCCGGTGTGCCGCACGAGAGGGGTGGGTGCCCAGCGCCATGCCCAGGGCACCTTGTTATGATCGACCCCCCGTTAGTTCGCCTAAGCGCAGATGCGATCGCATCGGTTCGTTGCAAATGTCCACAGCATGCCGGTGTTGAACTCAGCTTCATGCTCGTCACAGTAACGGTTAACGGACGAAGGTAAAGGTGAAGCCCTGGAACCACTTGTTCTCACTCCCACTGCTGACCGAAAAAAAACTACAGTTATTTTCTTCAGGTGGGGGAGGGAACATGGAAACTCCACACAGAAATCGAATTCAGGACCCGACTCTTGCTGCCACCCTGTCACCCCTTGATGAAGTAAAGTCACGGGCGGTGTGGAATGCATCGCCTCATTCATATGGAATCACAAGATAAAGAAAATTGATGATCACTGCCAAGTCGAGCTCCACGGTCCGTAGCCGCCCACCCTGCGCCCCGAGCGAATGCTCCACTTCACGAGCAAATGCTCCACTTCACGAGCGAAAACTTCACTTCACCAGCGAACGCTTCACTTCACCAGCGAACGCTCCACTTCACCAGTGAATGCTTCACTTCACCAGCGAACGCTCCACTTCACCAGCGAAGACTCCACTTCACGAGCAAATGCTCCACTTCACCAACGAAGACTTCACTTCACCAGCGAACGCTCCACTTCACCAGCGAACGCTCCACTTCACCAGCGAACGCTCCACTTCACCAGCGAATGCTCCACTTCACCAGCGAAGACTCCACTTCACCAGCGAACGCTCCACTTCACGAGCAAACGCTCCACTTCACGAGCGAACGCTCCACTTCACGAGCGAACGCTCCACTTCACCAGCGAACGCTCCACTTCACCAGCGAACGCTCCACTTCACCAGCGAACGCTCCACTTCACCAGCGAACGCTCCACTTCACCAGCGAACGCTCCACTTCACCAGCGAACGCTCCACTTCACCAGCGAACGCTCCACTTCACCAGCGAACGCTCCACTTCACCAGCGAACGCTCCACTTCACCAGCGAACGCTCCACTTCACCAGCGAACGCTCCACTTCACCAGCGAACGCTCCACTTCACCAGCGAACGCTCCACTTCACCAGCGAACGCTCCACTTCACCAGCGAACGCTCCACTTCACCAGCAAACGCTCCACTTCACCAGCGAACGCTCCACTTCACCAGCGAACGCTCCACTTCACCAGCGAACGCTCCACTTCACCAGCGAACGCTCCACTTCACAGCGACGCTCCACTTCACCAGCGAACGCTCCACTTCACCAGCGAACGCTCCACTTCACCAGCGAACGCTCCACTTCCCGAGCGAACGCTCCACTTCACGAAGCGAACGCTCCACTTCACCAAGCGAACGCTCCACTTCACCAGCGAACGCTCCACTTCACCAGCGAACGCTCCACTCACCAGCGAACGCTCCACTTCACCAGCGAACGCTCCACTTCACCGAGCGAACGCTCCACTTCACCAGCGAACGCTCCACTTCACCAGCGAACGCTCCACTTCACCAGCGAACGCTCCACTTCACCAGGCGAACGCTCCACTTCACCAGCGAACGCTCCACCTTCACCAGCGAACGCTCCACTTCACCAGCGAACGCTCCACTTCACCAGCGAACGCTTCCACTTCACCAGCTGAACGCTCCACTTCACCATGCGAACGCTCCACTTCACCAGCGAACGCTCCACTTCACCAGCGACGCTCCACTTCACCAGCGAACGCTCCACTTCACGAGCGAACGCTCCACTTCACCAGCGAACGCTCCACTTCACCAGCGAACGCTCCACTTCACCAGCGAACGCTCCACTTCACCAGCGAACGCTCCACTTCACCAGCAAACGCTCCACTTCACCAGCGAAACGCTCCACTTCACCAGCGAACGCTCCACTTCACGAGCGAACGCTCCACTTCACCAGCGAACGCTCCACTTCACCAGCGAACGCTCCACTTCACCAGCGAACGCTCCACTTCACCAGCGAAGGCTCCACTTCACCAGCGAACGCTCCACTTCACGAGCAAACGCTCCACTTCACGAGCGAACGCTCCACTTCACCAGCGAACGCTCCACTTCACCAGCGAACGCTCCACTTCACCAGCGAACGCTCCACTTCACCAGCGAACGCTCCACTTCACCAGCGAACGCTCCACTTCACCAGCGAACGCTCCACTTCACCAGCGAACGCTCCACTTCACCAGCGAACGCTCCACTTCACCAGCGAACGCTCCACTTCACCAGCGAACGCTCCACTTTCACCAGCGAACGCTCCACTTCACCAGCGAACGCTCCACTTCACCAGCGAACTGCTCCACTTCACCAGCGAACGCTCCACTTCACCAGCGAACGCTCCACTTCACCAGCGAACGCTCCACTTCACCAGCGAACGCTCCACTTCACCAGCGAACGCTCCACTTCACCAGCGAACGCTCCACTTCACCAGCGAACGCTCCACTTCACGAGCGAACGCTCCACTTCACCGAGCGAACGCTCCACTTCACCAAGCGAACGCTCCACTTCACCAGCGAACGCTCCACTTCACCAGCGAACGCTCCACTTCACCAGCGAACGCTCCACTTCACCAGCGAACGCTCCACTTCACCAGCGAACGCTCCACTTCACCAGCGAACGCTCCACTTCACCAGCGAACGCTCCACTTCACCAGCGAACGCTCCACTTCACCAGCGAACGCTCCACTTCACCAGCGAACGCTCCACTTCACCAGCGAACGCTCCACTTCACCAGCGAACGCTCCACTTCACCAGCGAACGCTCCACTTCACCAGCGAACGCTCCACTTCACCAGCGAACGCTCCACTTCACCAGCGAACGCTCCACTTCACCAGCGAACGCTCCACTTCACCAGCGAACGCTCCACTTCACCAGCGAACGCTCCACTTCACAAACGAACGCTCCACTTCACGAGCGAACGCTCCACTTCACGAGCGAACGCTCCACTTCACGAGCGAACGCTCCACTTCACCAGCGAACGCTCCACTTCACGAGCGAACGCTCCACTTCACCAGCGAACGCTCCACTTCACCAGCGAACGCTCCACTTCACCAGCGAACGCTCCACTTCACCAGCGAACGCTCCACTTCACCAGCAAACGCTCCACTTCACCAGCGAACGCTCCACTTCACCAGCGAACGCTCCACTTCACGAGCGAACGCTCCACTTCACCAGGAACGCTCCACTTCACCAGCGAACGCTCCACTTCACCAGCGAACGCTCCACTTCACCAGCGAACGCTCCACTTCACCAGTGAACGCTCCACTTCACCAGCGAACGCTCCACTTCACCAGTGAACGCTCCACTTCACCAGTGAACGCTCCACTTCACCAGTGAACGCTCCACTTCACCAGTGAACGCTCCACTTCACCAGTGACGCTCCACTTCACCAGTGAACGCTCCACTTCACCAGTGAACGCTCCACTTCACCAGCGAACGCTCCACTTCACCAGGGAACGCTCCACTTCACCAGCGAACGCTCCACTTCACCAGCGAACGCTCCACTTCACCAGCGAACGCTCCACTTCACCAGCGAACGCTCCACTTCACCAGCGAACGCTCCACTTCACCAGCGAACGCTCCACTTCACCAGCGAACGCTCCACTTCACCAGCGAACGCTCCACTTCACCAGCGAACGCTCCACTTCACCAGCGAACGCTCCACTTCACCAGCGAACGCTCCACTTCACCAGCGAACGCTCCACTTCACCAGCGAACGCTCCACTTCACCAGCGAACGCTCCACTTCACCAGCGAACGCTCCACTTCACCAGCGAACGCTCCACTTCACCAGCGAACGCTCCACTTCACCAGCGAACGCTCCACTTCACCAGCGAACGCTCCACTTCACCAGCGAACGCTCCACTTCACCAGCGAACGCTCCACTTCACCAGCGAACGCTCCACTTCACCCAGCGAACGCTCCACTTCACCAGCGAACGCTCCACTTCACCAGCGAACGCTCCACTTCACCAGCGAACGCTCCACTTCACCAGCGAACGCTCCACTTCACCAGCGAACGCTCCACTTCACCAGCGAACGCTCCACTTCACCAGCGAACGCTCCACTTCACCAGCGAACGCTCCACTTCACCAGCGAACGCTCCACTTCACCAGCGAACGCTCCACTTCACCAGCGAACGCTCCACTTCACCAGCGAACGCTCCACTTCACCAGCGAACGCTCCACTTCACCAGCGAACGCTCCACTTCACGAGCGAACGCTCCACTTCACCAGCGAACGCTCCACTTCACCAGCGAACGCTCCACTTCACCAGCGAACGCTCCACTTCACGAGCGAACGCTCCACTTCACGAGCGAACGCTCCACTTCACGAGCGAACGCTCCACTTCACCAGCGAACGCTCCACTTCACCAGCGAACGCTCCACTTCACCAGCGAACGCTCCACTTCACCAGCGAACGCTCCACTTCACCAGCGAACGCTCCACTTCACCAGCGAAGGCTCCACTTCACCAGCGAACGCTCCACTTCACCAGCGAACGCTTCACTTCACCAGCGAACGCTCCAATTCACCAGCGAACGCTCCACTTCACCAGCGAACGCTCCACTTCACGAGCGAACGCTCCACTTCACCAGCAAAGACTCCACTTCACCAGCGAACGCTCCACTTCACCAGCGAACGCTCCACTTCACCAGCGAACGCTCCACTTCACCAGCGAACGCTCCACTTCACCAGCGAACGCTCCACTTCACCAGCGAACGCTCCACTTCACCAGCGAACGCTCCACTTCACCAGCGAAGACTCCACTTCACCAGCGAACGCTCCACTTCACCAGCGAACGCTTCACTTCACCAGCGAACGCTCCAATTCACCAGCGAACGCTCCACTTCACCAGCGAACGCTCCACTTCACGAGCGAACGCTCCACTTCACCAGCGAACGCTCCACTTCACCAGCGAACGCTCCACTTCACCAGCGAACGCTCCACTTCACCAGCGAACGCTCCACTTCACCAGCGAACGCTCCACTTCACCAGCGAACGCTCCACTTCACCAGCGAACGCTCCACTTCACCAGCGAACGCTCCACTTCACCAGTGAACGCTCCACTTCACCAGCGAACGCTCCACTTCACCAGTGAACGCTCCACTTCACCAGCGAACGCTCCACTTCACCAGCGAACGCTCCACTTCACCAGCGAACGCTCCACTTCACCAGCGAACGCTCCACTTCACCAGCGAACGCTCCACTTCACCAGCGAACGCTCCACTTCACGAGCGAAGACTCCACTTCACGAGCTAACGCTCCACTTCACCAGCAAAGACTCCACTTCACCAGCGAACTCTCCACTTCACCAGTGAACGCTCCACTTCACCAGCGAACGCTCCACTTCACCAGCGAACGCTCCACTTCACGAGCGAACGCTCCACTTCACGAGCGAACGCTCCACTTCACCAGTGAACGCTCCACTTCACGAGCGAACGCTCCACTTCACGAGCGAACGCTCCACTTCACGAGCGAACGCTCCACTTCACCAGCGAACGCTCCACTTCACCAGCGAACGCTCCACTTCACCAGCGAACGCTCCACTTCACCAGCGAAGACTCCACTTCACCAGCGAACGCTCCACTTCACCAGCGAACGCTTCACTTCACCAGCGAACGCTCCAATTCACCAGCGAAGACTCCACTTCACCAGCGAACGCTCCACTTCACCAGCGAACGCTCCACTTCACCAGCGAAGACTCCACTTCACCAGCGAACGCTCCACTTCACGAGCAAATGCTCCACTTCACCAGCGAACGCTCCACTTCACCAGCGAAGACTCCACTTCACCAGCGAACGCTCCACTTCATCAGCGAACGCTCCACTTCACCAGCGAACGCTCCACTTCACCAGCGAAGACTCCACTTCACCAGCGAACGCTCCACTTCACGAGCGAACGCTCCACTTCACCAGCGAACGCTCCACTTCACCAGCGAACGCTCCACTTCACCAGCGAACGCTCCACTTCACCAGCGAACGCTCCACTTCACCAGCGAACACTCCACTTCACCAGCGAACGCTCCACTTCACGAGCGAACGCTCCACTTCACCAGCGAACGCTCCACTTCACCAGCGAACGCTCCACTTCACCAGCGAACGCTCCACTTCACCAGCGAATGCTCCACTTCACGAGCGAAGACTCCACTTCACGAGCTAACGCTCCACTTCACCAGCGAAGACTCTACTTCACCAGCAAAGACTCCACTTCACCAGCGAACGCTCCACTTCACCAGCGAATGCTCCACTTCACCAGCGAAGACTCCACTTCACCAGCGAACGCTCCACTTCACCAGCGAACGCTCCACTTCACCAGCGAACGCTCCACTTCACCAGCGAAGACTCCACTTCACCAGCGAACGCTCCACTTCACGAGCGAATGCTCCACTTCACCAGCGAATGCTCCACTTCACGAGCGAACGCTCCACTTCACCAGCGAATGCTCTACTTCCCGAGGCCCTGAAGAGCTGCTACACAGAGCACAGCGGTTGCACAGTCCATGGTAATGACGAGGTGGCTACTACCCCAGGGCAGTGGTGTAGTAACGACATCATCAGTGGGCGTAGTAACTACATCATCAGTGGTGTATTAACGACATCATCAGTAGAGTAGTTACGACATCATCAGTGGCGTAGTAATGACATCATCAGTGGCGTAGTAATGACATCATCAGTGGCGTAGTTACGAAATCATCAGTGGCGTAGTAATGACATCATCAGTGGCATAGTTACGACATCATCAGTGGGCGTAGTAACAACATCACTAGTGGCGTAGTAATGACATCATTAGTGGGCGAAGCAAGCACATCATCAGTGGTGTAGTAATGACATCATCAGCGGCGTAGTAATGACATCATCAGTGGCGTAGTAATGGCATCATCAGTGACGTAGTAATGACATAATTAGTGGAGTAGTAACGCCATCATTGTGGCGTAGTAACATCATCAGTGGCATAAAAACGACATCATCAGTAACGTAGGAACGACATCATCAGTGGGTGTAGTAACTACATCATCAGTGGTGTAGTTATGACATCAATGGTGTAGTAGATACATGATCAGTAGCGTTGTAATGACATCATCAGTGGCATAGTAGCTACATTATCAGTGGCGTAGTAACGACATCATTAGTGGCGTAGTAATGACATCATCAGTGGCGTAGTAACGACATCATCAGTGGCGTAGCAATGACATGATCAGTGGTGTAGTAACTACATGGTCAGTGGTGTCGTAAGTACATTATCAGTCGCGTAGTAATGACATCATCAGTGGCGTAGTAACGTTATCAGTGACGTAGTAACGACATCATCGGTAGCTCAGGGGGTACTGTGGCCTATCGGTCGGGGGGGGGGGGGGGACCCAATATTTGAGTTTGTCTCTTTGCACAGCGGTTGTCAAGGGGGCCCCCCAACTCGTAACTTTGGCCACGGGGGGGGGGGGGGGGGGGGCAAGGCACTCCCTGCCCCCATGCTCGTTATGCCACTCCTCCGGGGTCCTTTCACGGCCCTTCCTCACACGGCTGCTCTCCTCCCCACCCCCTCCCAGCCGGGGTGGGGACGTTGGAGCCCCCCAGTTGAGCATGATGGAGCCCCCAGCTGGGGACGATGGAGCCCCCCAGCCGGGGTGGGGACGTTGGAGCCCCCCAGTTGAGTATGATGGAGCCCCCCAGCTGAGAACGATGGAGCCCCCCAACTGGGGAATGATGGAGCCCCCCCCCCATCTGCATGGCGTGACGGGGTGGGGGGCACACCGGCTCCTCTCTACACTTGGATGACGAACTCGGGGTTGTTGTAGGAGAATCCGACAAACTCGCTCTGGTCGAGGTTCATGATGAAGAGCCTGTCCACCGGCGTGAGCTCCACCGGGTCCTTGGTGAACGCCCGGTCGAAGTTGCTCGTGTCCCACTTGTCTTTCTGCAAGCCGGGGGGGACGGGGGGGGGTGCAGGGGGATAGGACAGGGCGGGAGGCGGGGTTGGAGATGGGGCACAGCGAGAATGCGGCCATTTTGTGTTTCAGCATAGACCCCCCCCCCTTCCCTAATCATTGTAGTCGTCATCGTCGTCGTAATCGTCATTGTAGTCATAATTGTAGTCATCGGCATCGTAGTCATCATCGTAATCATCATCATCATCGTTGTCATCATCGTAGATATCGAATTCATCATCATCATCGTTGTCATCATCGTAATTGTCATCATCGTCATCATCAACTTAGTTATCATCATAATCATCATCGTAGTCATCATCTTTGTCATCATCGTCGTTATCATCATCGACTCTCACCGTAACTACTCCCGGTTTGCCACACCTCTGATTAGCACGGCTTGGCCACATGCGGCTCAAAAGAGAAGCTCAACATGTACGTTCGTACGAGTACGCAAGGCGCTCTGGAAAGTCAGACCGAAGCCTTCGTCTGTCTCAAACTACTTCAATGGCTCATCTCGAAATAAAATTGTGCATTTTCTTCCCAGTGGCGAAGAGACGGCTGTCTCCCATAGCCGGCTATGCAGGACTGCGCGGGTTCCATCCCGGACCCTGGCGATGCCTGTTGTTGTACATTTGGAGGTCCGAGTGTTCTCTCTCTCTGTCTGTCCTCGTGGCGGTCGTAGCGTTGATTTTTCTGCCGGGTACTTCCGGTTTCGCCCTCCCTCACCCACATTTAGAAACAACAACGCGCGTAATTAGATTAATTTGGCCTCAGCTCTAAACTCCCATGCTGTGACCGATGAGCTATTGTCAAGCGTGGCAAAAGTCGCCTCTGTACAACGGTAGGGGACCGTATAGAGAAATGATCAAATGTACCCGTTGAGATGATTGTGAACTTGTGGCCGAAGGGTTCTGTTTAGATACTTAATTAAATACACACGTTGAGATGATTGGGAACAGGTGGCCGAATGGAACTATATTGATACTTAATTAAATATACACGTTGAGATGATTGTGAACAGGTGGCTGAAGGGTTGTGTCTAGATACTTAATTAAACACACGTTGAGATGATTGGGAACACGTGACAAAGGGTTCTGTATTCATACTTAATTAAATACATACAAGTTGAGATGATTGGGAACACGTGGCAAAGGGTTCTGTATTCATACTTAATTAAATACACACACACACACGTTGAGATGATTGGGAACACGTGGCAAAGGGTTCTGTATTCATACTTAATTAAATACACACGCACACGTTGAGATGATTGGGAGCAGGTGGCCAATGTTTCTGTATAGATAATTAAATACACACGTTGAGATGATTGTAAACAGGTGGCCGAATGGTTCTGTATTGATACTTCATTAAATACACACACACACGTTACGATGATTGGCCGTAGGGGAGCTATAATGCTCCCTCTATCCACAGTTGTCCAATATTGGCACTAGCGTTCTTTTAGTACAGGGACTCCTCTATTTAGGAACGAGTTCCAGAGGTCTGTTCGTAAGTCGATTTGTTCGTAATTTCAAATTTACTCCAGTCCATTCCAAACATGTTGTATGGAGTGTACACTAAACACAGGTTGTACAATCTCCTGCAGATGTAGATGCCACTGGTTCTTCACATTCCGCAGATGTAGATGCCACTGATTCTTCACGTTCTGCAGATGCCACTGGTTCTTCACGTTCTGTAGATGTAGATGCCACTGCTTCTTCACGTTCTGCAGATGTAGATGCCACCACCGCCATCTTTTGAACGGCGGTTGATCTTAGGACTCTCGGTCCGAACAGGCAACTGGACATACGAACAGGTTTGTTCGTATCTCTGAAAGTTCGTAAGTCGAATTATCGTAAGTAGAGGAGTCCCTGTAGTAGTGATAATAACGAATTATTTATCCAGGAGAGCCATGCTGAGTCGTATGACTCTATTTTCAGTAGGGGTCCTGCCACCGCCAAAACATTTCGGTTTCTATTCGTAAGATGTTTTCAACCCAATTAAGGATTTATTTAATGTTTTTTTTTTCCACGCGGGCACCAGAGAGTCGTCACAACCCGGGACCAGCGCGTGACCACAGTTACACCAATCAAGGGCGATCTGTGTTTATTATTGTTGTTGTTATACCACGTGGGGCAGAACATCGGTGCGCCCGGAGAACATCCATGGCCTGACCGAGGGGGAACCACTGGGTCCCCCCAGGACAGATGGGAACAAGAGATGGCGATGAGACCACACTTTGCTGCATCGACTTCTCCAGGGTATTATGGCCCCTCCTTGATGCCCACCCACGTGTAGAAGGAGTTCCACAACAACTTCTGTGCGCGAGTGTGGTGATCCACGAACCCCTCGCTGCTACTGCTGCCTCCACTGGAGGCAGCAGCCACGTGTGATAGCGTAGCCACCACCGCCGCCACCACCGCCACCATCGCCACCGTCGCCACCACCGCCACCACCGCTGCCACCACTGCCACCACCATTGCTACCGCCGCCACCACCGCCACCACCACCGTAACCACCACCGACACCACCACCACCACCGCCACCATCCGTTACCACCACCGTTACCACCACTGCCACCATCGCCACCACCACCGTAACCACCACCGCCACCACCGTTACCACCACTGCCACCGCCGCCACCACCGCCACCACCACTGCCACCACCGCCACCACCACCGTAACCACCACCGCCACCACCGTTACCACCACTGCCACCGTCGCCACCACCACCACCACCGCCACCACCACCGCCGCCACCACTTCCTCCCTGCCACCACCGGCATCACCATCGCCACCACCGCCACCACTGCCACCACCACAACTTCCACCCTGCCACCACCGTCACCCACCACCACCACCACCCGCCACCACCACCACCCCCACGACCGCCACCAGGATGGACTGGGTTGGTGTTTGTGTCTTCTTTGACGTTTAGCGATGAGAGGGGTAGCCAGAGATCAGTCTGGAGGAGCCTGGACAATGCATTTAAAGAGACGGGGCAGTCATATAGCTCTGTGTGAGTCTATGGGTCTCTCTGTGAGTCTATGGGTCTCTGTGTGGGTCTATGGGTCTATGTGTGAGTCTATGGGTCTCTGTGTGGGTCTATGAGTCTCTGTGTGGGTCTATGGGTCTCTGTGTGAGTCTATGGGTCTCTGTGTGAGTCTGTGGGTCTCTGTGTGAGTCTATGGGTCTCTGTGTGGGTCTATGGGTCTCTGTGTGAGTCTATGGGTCACTGTGTGAGTCTAAGGGTCTCTGTGTGAGTCTATAGGTCTCTGTGTGAGTCTATGGGTCTCTGTGTGAGTCTATGGGTCTATGTGTGAGTCTATGGGTCTCTGTGTAAGTCTATGGGTCTCTGTGTAAGTCTATGGGTCTCTGTGTGAGTCTATGGGTCTATGTGTGAGTCTATGGGTCTCTGTGTGGGTCTATGGGTCTATGTGTGAGTCTATGGGTCTCTGTGTGAGTCTATGGGTATATGTGTGAGTCTATGAGTCTCTGTGTGAGTCTATGGGTCTCTGTGTGAGTCTATGAGTCTCTGTGTGAGTCTATGGGTCTCTGTGTGAGTCTATGGGTCTATGTGTGAGTCTATGGGTCTCTGTGTGAGTCGAAGGGTCTCTGTGTGAGTCTATAGGTCTCTGTGTGAGTCTATGGGTCTCTGTGTAAGTCTATGCGTCTCTGTGTGAGTCTATGGGTCTATGTGTGAGTCTATGGGTCTCTGTGTAAGTCTATGAGTCTCTGTGTGAGTCTATGGGTCTCTGTGTGAGTCAATAGGGGAGAGAGAGAGAGTCCAGTTGGTCATTGGCAGAGAAGAGGGAGGAAGCTCTTGAACTTGGACTTGGAACGGGGGCGGGGGGCATGGAGCCGACAGCACGGACGGGGAGGGGAATGGGAGGGGGGGATTGGGAGGGGGAGAATGGGAGGGGGGATGGGAGTGGGGGGGAATGGGAGTGGGGGAATTGGAGGGGGGATGGGAGGAGGGGAATGTGAGGGGGGAGGGAGAAATGTGAGGGGGGTGGGGAATGTGAGGGGGGTGGGGGGGGGGAGCACGGGGGGACATCTCCAGCCGGCCCAGAGGGACCACCATGTTCTTTCGTGATGGATAGATGCCGGACAGAGCCTGAACGAGACGCCCTTTCATAACCTATTTGGGGACAATTCGAGTTACATGCGTGCGCGTGTGTGCGCACGTATGCGTGTGTGTGCGCACGTATGTGTGTGCGCACGTATGCGTGTGTGTAGCGGTTAGCGCGCTGCGCTACGAACTTGGCGACACGGGTTTGATTCCCGCTCACGGCCAACACCAGTGACGATTATCTGAAACCGACCTTCCCTAGGTCGACTCAGCCTCAAATGAGTACCTGGTGTGATGTGTAAACATCGCCGCTAGGGAGACAAAGGCGGCCGGGCGTGGTGCTGGCCACCCACCCCCTCGTGTGCCGTGCCGGCCTTGATAGGTGCTCGCTAACAGCACTTGCCCCTACAGTCTGTCAAGGCAATACGGGGGATCTTTGTATTTATCTTTGTGCTCCGTACGTGTGTGAATAGATTCAATATCCCTCTCTTGCTAGAAACAATGATGCATGGTGTCAATCGGCCATTCTCGAAGATCGGAATTAAACTGTAATGCCCGTATTCTTAGGTTTTTTTTCGGTATCGTCACGTAGGTAAAAACATTAAAAAGTAAAATAAAATAAAAATCACGACGTTTCGGAGGCAACACAAGCTTCCGTCTTCAGGTGGTACTGTCACAGCCACGACAGCTGTATCAAGTAAATGAGAGATTGCAGGAGCTACCACTGCGTTTATATAATGGTTGGAAAAGGTGGTGGGTGGTAATGCCCGTTTTAATGATGAGTTTGTGTTGGGGTCAGATCGTGTAATTACAAACGTGTGTCGTTAAACCCACCACCACCTGCCAATCAGCAGAGCTTTGTGACGAAAACAAAACCTGGCCAATCCCGTGAGGAGTACTGCAACACACATCGGATGTGTGTTGGAGAGTAAAACCCACTTCGATGATTGGTGTTTTACCCTTCTATCTGGCAACAAAACTGACACCTTGTTTTTACAAGGAGTCATGTTTGCATTGACCACAATACGTGCAGTCATAATGCAAAAAAAAACATAACTCTGATAATGTATGCACTGTCCTTGAAGTTGATTGGTCCACACCCTAGACAGCTTTCCTTAGAGCCTAGTCCAGGGGTCGGCAACCTACGGCTCCGGAGCCGCATGCGGCTCTTTACGGGCTGCTTCTTGACGATATGTACGTATGTACATAGATGCATTGCGGCTCTTGAAATACTGAATTTTGTACCGAATTGGAAAGAAATGGCTCTTCTTGTTATTTTGGTTGCCGACCCCTGGCCTAGTCTCACATGGGTTGGACCAGATGACGCCAAAAGGCGCACAACTCAAAGACAATAAACCATTAGAGCATGAGAGCTCGGGGTAAGCATTTACACCATTGGAACCTCATTTGCCAATAAAAAATATAATTGTTTTTTTACCCTTCTATCTGGCAACAAAACTGACACCTTTTTTACAAGGAGTCATGTTTACATAGACCACAATACCTGCAGTCATAATGCAAAAAAAAACATAACTCTGATAATGTATGCACTGTCCTTTAAGTTGATTGGTCCACACCCGAGACAGCTTTCCTTAGAGCCTCGTCTCACATGGGTTGGACCAGATGAGTTTTGTTACCAGATAGAAGGGTAAAAAACCAATTATCATATTTTTACTGGCAAATGAGGTTCCAATGGGGTGAAACCCACGTCATTTACAATTCTAGGGCTGTGAAATCTGGCCGGTTTAACACGCAGCAGGAGGCTGCGGGTCACGTAAGGGGCCGTCCATAAATGACGTCACTCGATTTTAGACGATTTTTGACCCCCCCCCCCTCGTCACACGGCGTCACAAAAAGTCAGACCTCCCCCCCCCCTCAAATATGATTAATTAAGTAGAACCTGTTGTCTATATTTATTTAAAGTTGCGCATTTTGATGTGACGTCACATTTCTCAAACCCCCACCCCCCTCGTCACACATCGTCACAAATGTCTGACCGCCCCCCTTCCCCGTTAGGTGCGTGACGTCATTTATGGACGGCCCCTAAACAAAATTACTTGACCGGTACAGCAACACAGCGGTTTGCGTGTTGGAGAGTAAAACCCACAACAACAACATTTCGAATCGGGTGGTGGCCGGGAGTGACGACACATTCTATATTTGTCTCCCGCGTGCCCCAACGTGTTCAACTGACTCCTATCGGGGGGCTATAGTTCGTGATGGGCAGCTCGCTTCTGACAAAGAAGCCGATACGCTCAGTTGGCCTGACCCTGGCAAAATGGAATACAAATCGGGCAGAGACAGAACGGTCGATTTGATAGCTTCTGACCCATCGTCCGAACGACGCGATGGCTGCTGCCGGGGAGAGCAACGCTTTGTCTCTTGCACGATCATTTACGGAGCTTCTAACCGTAAGTTTGGGGGGGGGGGCCCGGTCAATAGAGAGTGCGTTTGACAGGCGCGGGGTTGTGGGGGGGGGGCATCTATTTCAGATGGGTTCACCAACTGAAGAAAAATGAGAATCGTTTACGCACACCGAAATTTACCGCCACTCAGCTACATTGAACGTAAGCGCACTCGTCCGTCACCCAAACTTGACCGTGCTATTTCCTCGAGCCAAATGCAGTCGTGGGGGATGGATGGCGGGGCGAGGAGGGGCCTGCCGTGGAAATTATTTTAAGTTTCGTTACCTGCGTTGTGCACCTTCGCGTATTCGTTACTCATATCTCTCTGCTCCAGGAATGTTGAGACTATTTTTATTTTATTTTTTGTTTTATCAGGTAAGGTACCCCGCTGAGCTGTATTAGCTCATTTTGTTGTTGTTGCAGAGGTGACCTGGCTTATCCCAAACGAAGTGGGCTTATCATCATCATCATCACGTGGGATTTTAAAGCAGCCCTAATACTCTGAATGGGTGACGTTGATTCTAAATGGAGAGAGAGAGAGAGACTGCAAACTCCAAATATACAGCAGCAGCCGTTAGGGTCGGGATCAAACCCACGACCTCCTGTACACCAGGCGAGGTAATTAACATCTGCTAGTCACCGTGATGATGATGATGATGAGAGAGACACACACAAACTCCAAATATACAGCAGCAGGCGTCAAGGGTTGGGATCAAACCCACGACCTCCTGTACACAAGACGAGGTAGTTAATATCTCCTAGCCACCGTGATGATGATGAGAAAGAGAGACACGCAAACTCCAAATATACAGCAGCAGGCATCAGGGTCGGGGTCGAACCCACGACTTCCTGCACACCAGGCGATGTAGTTAACATCTCATAGCCACCGTGATGATGATGGGAGACAGAGACACCGCAAACTCCAAATATACAGCAGGCGTCAGGGTCGGGGTCGAACCCACGACTTCCTATATAGATGTTCAAACTCCAAATAAGAAACCTTTTGCAATGAATCAAGTTACTGCATTAACCAAACACGGCACTTGTGGTGAACATGCAAACAAACATGGCTCTGATAATCGATGGCATTGTCTTTGAAACTAATTGGCCGTCACCAAAGAAAGCAGACTTCTTCATGGCCTAGTCTCACCACCAGTGTCAGACCAGAGAACAGCGCCAAGAGGCGAACGGTACAAGGACAATGCCACTATCAGAGCATTTATAGCTCGGGGTGAGCAGCTACATCACACTATTACTATTAGTTACACTAATAGTAATAGCAGACGACTAGTGCCATTATTCACACGCCTATTAACAAAAAAATGGCCGTCAGAACACGTGAGGCCGCGGGAGCTGCGCTCTTCTAATTCATCGTCTCGATTGCAAACTCACTTCTCCAGAACTGCTTTTTGTCTTTAGTTCGTTGGCTAAATAGCGTGCGAAAGAAGTTTAACATACATAGTAGTGGAGTATGTAGTAGTGTAGTGTATAGGGTATTGTATATAGTAGTGTACTGTGTAGTGTATAGTCGTTTCTATGTATGTTAAACTTCTTTCGCACGCTGTTTAGCCAACGAACTAAGACCATGTCACCTGAGGACGGCTGCTTGCGTTGTGGCCGAAACGTCGTGAGAATTATTTTATTATGTTTTATTTTTATTATTTTATTACTTCCCTTCTACGTGACTTTACCGAAAGAACCAAGAAGATGAATCCCTGCAGTCACGAAAGCTTTAAATCGAAATTCTTGGTTCTTTCGGTAAAGTCACGTCGAAGGGAAATAATAAAATAATATACATATAAAAAGGATCACGACGTGTCGACTGCAACACAAGCAATCATCATCAGGTGTGAAATCCACAGCAAGAAAATTTGATGATGATTGCTTGTGTTGCAGTCGTAACGTCGTGAGAATTTTTATTGTTTTATATTATTTTATTATTTCCCTTCTACGTGACTTTAACGAAAGAACCAATAATATGAATCCCTGCAGTCACGAAAGCTTTAAATCAAAATTAATGCGAATGTTGGTTTCTTGGCCGAATAAGACATACTTCACACGAGGTAATGGGCATTTGTCAAGAGGGGAACTCGTATTGAGACACGGAGAGACGTGGAACGACACTAAGAGACATTGAGAGGCATTTAGAGACACTGAGTGGCATTCAAAAACGCTGAAACGCATTCAGAGACACTGATTGACATTCAGACTCACTGAGTGACATTGAGAGATGCGGAGAAACGTGGAGAGACACTGCCAGACATTCAGAGACACTGAGATACATTGAGCAATATTGAGAGACATGGACATACACGGCGATACAATCAGAGACACTGTGGTTAATTAAGAGCCACCGTTAGACGTGGAGAGACACTGAAAGACGTTGAGATACACTGCTAGACATTCAGAGACACTGCGGTGAGATAAAGAGACATTCATCATAGACACACCGAGAGAGATGGGGGAAGAGATATTAATGAACGTTGAGCAATGCCGAGACACCCGATCAAACAAAATGACACTGAAGAAACAGCATGAGGAAGGTGTGGACTCGAGAGGACATGGCTAAGAAAAGCGAGCGAAGCTTGGCCACGGACGCGTCATGGCTGGCAGGAACGACAGCCGACGGCCGGGGACAAATGATGGGGCGGCACGCCGAGGGACTGAAACGTGTTAGGAAGCGACGTCCCGCCCGGGAGGCAGAGCGGTGAAATCGGCTCGCGTGCACAAGAGCCGCCGCTCGACGCGTCTCTACGGCGCGAGAAGTGGCGGCGTCGTCTGGCAGTCGGATTGACCGTGGGGGTCGCTGGTGGTTACGTCGACATCGTCGCCATCGTCATCATCGTCCTTGCCATCAAACTTAATTTGGAGCTTTCGTGACTGCAGGAATTATTCTTTGGTTCTTTCGGTAAAGTCATGATTTCTTGTGTTGCAATCGAAACGTCGTATGCTAGTATTTAATTTAATTTATTATTTTATCTTTATACGTGACTTTACCGAAAGAACCAAAGAATAAGTCCTTGCCATCGTCGTCGTTATCGTCATCATTGCCGTTCGTTATCATTATCATCGTTGTTGACATCGTCGTTGACATCGTCGTCGTCATCGTCGTCGTTACCGTCGTCATCGTCACCATCGTTGTAACCGTCATCGTAATCATCATCATGGTCGCCATCGCCATTGTTGTCACCGTCATCATCGTCATGACGCAAGGTCACGTGTCGTGACGTTATCGGGTTGGATGGGCGTGGCGTGTGACGTCGTCGCAAGTGGGGAAACAAAAGTCTTACAATTATATGCTGCCTCTGTTTTTATTTCCGATTGCTTTTTGTTTTTTCCCCCAATCCTTTGGCCATTTTTTCTCCTTGAGGGTACGTCCATAACAGCGAGACATTACACTGAAATTTTATTCAGATTGGACCATCGGCTTTGGGATAGCCACTGAACAGCGTTTGGCTGGCCATCGAATGGCTTTTGGCTGGCCACTGGACAGCTTTGGGTTAACTATCGAACGGCTTTAGGCTAATTCTAGATTTGAAGCTTTCGTGACTGCAAGGATTCATATTTTTAAGTTTTTTCGGTAAAGTCACGTAGGTAAAAAATTTAAAATTAATAAAAGTAAAATTAAATTAAAATAAAAATCACGACGTTTCGGAGGCAACACAAGCTTCCGTCTTCAGGTGGAACCGTCACAGCACGATAGCTGTATCAAGTGAGAGGAGGCTTTAGGCTAGCCATCGAACGGCTTTGCGCTGGTCAGCGGATGGCTTTTCGCTCGCCATCGAATGGCTTCTGGCTCGGCCATCGGACAAAGACGGTGATCGCCGCATTGCGCCACACTTTCGGATGCACTTTGGCGGCCGTCTGGAACGCTCTTCCTATCAGATATTAGGAAGCCACTGGAGCTACGCACTTTTACATCATCGTCTAGATCAGGGGTGGGGAACATTTTTTCAGCCAAGGGCCATTTGGATATTTACAACATCATTCGCAGGCCATACAAAATTATCACCTTAAAAATTAGCCTGTTATATTTGGTCAAACATTTAATTAACTCGCCCCTAATGTGATGGGCTGGAACTGCTTCTCTTTGGCGAGGCGTGTGATGTTAGCTGGTATTGATGATGTTGCTACTCGCAACTGCTTTTCCAGGTTTGCTCCTAGATTGATTGAATTTCGAGTCCCGCCTGTGGTTGCCTTGGCAGGGCCACACCAAATGATTTTGCAGGCCTCGTACGGCCCGCGGGCCGGACGTTCCCCAGCCCTGATCTAGATTGACAAACTCATCTCTTTAAAACTGCCTTTTGTGTTAAGTTTGTTGACCTTCTCCCCGCACCTCCCATTAGCCCGGTTGGCTACGTACGGTGCGAAAGAAGTCCCACGTACAAACTGTGCCTACATTTGTTGCATCATACAGCTGCGCTTCTTGCAGATGCGCTCCTTGCGGCCGTCTGGAACGCTCTTCCTTCCGATATTAGTAAGCTGCTAGAGCTACGTCACTTTTAAATCATCATCTAGATTGCACTGCTTGTTGTTCTTCTTGGTTCTTTCGGTAAAGTCACGTAGAAGGGAAATAATAAAATAATAAAATAATAAAAATAATACAAATAATTCTCACGACGTTTCGGCCACAACGCAAGCAGCCGTCCTCAGGTGGAGAACAGGTCCGTCAGGTCCGTCTGTCAAGTAGACAGACGGACCTGTTCTCCACCTGAGGACGGCTGCTTGCGTTGTGGCCGAAACGTCGTGAGAATGATTTTATTATTTTTTATTATTTTATTACTTCTCTTCTACGTGACTTTACCGAAAGAACCAAGAATATGAATCCCTGCAGTCACGAAAGAAGCTTTAAATCGAAACTGCACGGTTGGCAACGTACGGTGCAAAAGAAGCTCAGCATACATACGTGCATCTGTATTTTGACCCGCCCTGACTGGACATTTGTGAAGAAGAGCTTTGTAGCTCATCGGATTCCTCTTTCAGTATCGACACATATTTTGATTCAGAGACTGAGCTAGTAGGCAAGTGTAGAAAATCAACGGTTAACTTTCCACACACGATGGGGGCGTTACCGATGTAATACCCTACCAGGTATTGCTGAAGAATTTTAATATATTATCTTGTTAATGTTTTTACAAATATATGTACGTATGCAAATATGACTCCCAACGTGAATGGTTTACGTCAGCATGCTAAGATAAGCATACAAAGAAAGGCATTTAGTTTTTAGCCACGTCCAATTACAAATATGGCAAATAATAGTATTGCTGAACACAGCGTGAAGGTTTAATGACAGTCCTAGGAATATTTTAACCAACAGTAATTGGGGCAAATAGCAACAAAGAAAATGACAATTCATTGAATAGCACGATCAGGTGGGGAGGGGGTGTGGGGTTGGTGGTTGGTGGGGGGTTATAGTAGGGTGGTTGGTGGGGGGTTGTAGGTGGTGGGGGGGTTTGGCGGGGGGGTTGGTGGTGGGGGCGGTGGTGGGGGGTGTTGGTGGTGGGGGGGGGGGGTTTCGGGGCGGTTGGTGGTGGTGGGGGGTTGGTGGTAGGGGGGGTTGGTGGGGGGGTTGGTGGGTGGGGTTGGTGGTGGCAAGGGTTGGTGGGGGTGTTGGTGGTGGGGGGGTTGGTGGGGGGGGGGGTTGGTTGGTGGTGGGGGGTTGGTGGGGGGGTTGGTGGGGGGGTTGGTGGGTGGGGTTGGTGGTGGGGGGGGGGGTTGGTGGGGGGGGGGTTGGTGGTGGTGGGGGGGTTGGTGGTGGTGGGGGTGTTGGTGGTGGTGGAAGGGATGGTGGGCAGATGGCTATCAAAACCAATATAAGAACCATCTCGCGATCGTCATTAACATTCGTTTAGTTTTTATTTCCGTGCATAAAACACCTTGCAGGCATTACAGAGAGAGAGAGGGAGACCGGCCGGCAATACACCAACTCACTTGAGCGTTCATCACATCGTCTCGTGAATAAGAAGAATAAGAAGAAGAATAATCAGACGAAGAAGCGGCAAATCGTTACCGACAGCCTCCCCGCTCATCATGCAACAGCGCAGGGGGAGAAACTCGACGCGATAGAGAGAGGAGAGAAAGAGAGAGAAGAGATGGGGGGGGGGGGAGAGATGGGGGGCTGATCGTTAAGCGGCGAGCGTGGCGATCGTCTCCCGGGGGGGGGGGCGCGCGGGCAAACGGTGGCTGCCCGAGGTGGCGGTCGCGAAACAACGGAGGAAGTTGACCAGATTGCCTCTACCACCGTCCGCCCGCCTGCCCGCCCGCCCGCCCACCACCACCACCACCAAATTGTTTTTGTTGTTGTTGACATCGCTAAAAAAAGTTTGAAAACTTTTTTTTGGTAACTTTTATATCGGAAATATAACGAGGTGGGAAACTGAAACGAGGCGGCGGGCAGCTGGGGAGGGTGGGGGGGGGGTTCGATGCGACGCAGAGAGAGAGCGAGCGAATCAACCCCGTGGGTGGTAGTGGTGGGTGGGTGGTGGTAGTGGTGGGTGGGTGGTGGTAGTGGTGGGTGGGTGGGTGGGGGGAGGCATGGTCAGGATTAGCGAAGGATTATGAGGAGGCGCCGGTTGCAATTAACCGCTTGGACGAGATCACTGAGAGCGTTCACGCGAGCATCTCGGTGCGTGCACACGCGCGCACACACACGCACACACACGCACGCACACACACACACGCGCGCATACACACAAACACGCACACACACGCACACACACACACGCACACACACACACGCGCGCATACACACACGCACGCACACGCACACACACGCGCACACACATACGCACACACACACGTACACACACACGTACACACACACACACGAACGCACGCACACACACAAACACACACACAGGCACGCACACAAACACACACACACGTACACACACACACACGAACGTACGCACACACACGCACACACACAAACACACACGCACACACACACAAACACGCACGCACACACACGCACACACACACACACGCACACACACACACGCACACACGCGCGCACACACGTACACACACACGCACGTACGCACACACACGCACGCACGTACGCACACAAACACACACGCACACAAACACACGCACGTACGCACACACACGCACGCACGTACGCACACATACGCACACACGCACGTACACACACGTACACACACACGCACACACACACGCACGCACACACACGTACGCGCGCGTGCCACTTCTCCCGGCCGCTTAAAAATGCCGACAAATTGTCAACCGGTCACGAAAAATAAAAAAAACTTGTGTGCGGTGAAAACCACAAAAAAGAAAACCCTCATGGTTCGCATGCGGCAATCACTTTTAAACATACACGACGAGATGTATTTAATATATATATTTTAGTATATTTCTTTTCTTTAAATCTCCCTCCTCCGCTCATTCCACCACGAGAATTCCTCCCCCCTCACCACCCCCCCCCCCCCACGTGACTTTACCAAAATAACCAAAGTGTATGGTCGAAAAATATTTCGCCAAAACGATTCGTCTCATCGGTGAAGTCTCGACTACACCGAGACCCCCATCATACCCCCCCCCCACTCTCTCTCTCTTCCTCGCCGATCCGTCAAAATATATAGAGAATGATGTGTTTGCGTGTGGTGTCTATAATTCACGGATAAGAAAAGTCTTTAACGGAAGCCACAACAGTCGAGGGGGTCGGAGAGATGGGAAGGGGGGGGGGGGTAAACGTGTCTCCTCTCGTAGAGGCCTTGCGTCAACCATAGCCGGCGCCTGCCCCGGTTCAAACCGAGGAATGTTTGGCCACTACGTTGGCACGACGTTGGCACGACGGCTTCCTCCCTCTGTCTGTCTGGAGCAGCGCGTGCCGGACAGAGGTGACGCAAGGACGTGGGCAAACGACTCGCTATGCCCTAAGGGTAGGGTTGCCACCACCGCCACCACCACCATCACCACCACCATCACCGCCACCATCACCGCCACCACCAACATAACCACCGCCACCACCATCACCACCACCACCATCACCGCCATCATCACCATCACCGCCACCACCGCCGCCACCACCACCACCACCACCACCGCCATCATCACCACCATCACCACCACCACCGCCACTATCACCATCACCACTACCATCACCACCACCATCACCAACATCGCCACCACTACCATAACCACCACCACCATCACCGCCACCATCATCACCATCACCACCACCGCCACCATCATCACCACCACCACCATCACCACCACCATCACCACCACCATCACCAACATCACCACAACCACCACCATCACCACCACCATCACCGCCACCACCACCGCCACCACCACCACCAATGCCGCCACCACCACCGCTGCCGCCACCGAGGTTAAAGATGAACCACATCACGTGGACAAGAATGAACGACGTCTCGCGGCACTGGCAGGCAGGGGGTAGAGTTACTCGTCTAATGCGTTGTCTCGAGCCAAAGGGTCAACGCCATGTCATGCCCAAATTAGTTATTGATGATGCATCGGAGTGCCTCTCCTCTTACAGCCCAGCAGAAGCCGCTCGTTTACATTTCCTCTTTGAATATGGGGGGGGGGGGGAGTCCACCCACAGGACAGGCGCTTCCGACTCCTCCACAAAGCGGTCCTAGTTTTATCGACCCCCAGAGGAAGGTTATGATGGGCTGAGCGAACCCCCGCAACGACCCGGAGTTGAACTCAGAACCTGCCCCCGGTGGGGACATCGCCACGAAATGTCCCCGCGGCCCTCCGATTGAGCGCGGTTGCCTAACGTACGGCGCGAAAGAAATCTCAACGCGCGTGACCAAATACCAGAAGCCGCCATCCGCCACTAAGTGACGGTGACGTCACCACGGCGCCTGTGCCAGGCTGGGTGCACTTTGAGGCTACCACGTGAAGTGTCTAAGGCTCGCTGACAGGAGGTCACGGGACAGACCCAGCAGGTGCCATGGGGTCGACTGACTGAGATGACCGGTAGATGCACCACCAGCTGTACCCCCTACTGTGCCAGGCTAGGTGCATGAGGAGGTCACGGGACAGACCCTGCAGGTGCCATGGGGTCGGCTGACTGAGATGACCGGTAGATGCAGCACCAGATGTACCCCCTACTGTACCAGGCTAGGTGCATGAGGAGGTCACGGGACAGACCCTGCAGGTGCCATGGGGTCGGCTGACTGAGATGACCGGTAGATGCACCACCAGCTGTACCCCCTACTGTACCAGGCTAGGTGCAGGAAGAGGTCACGGGACAGACCCTGCAGGTGCCATGGGGTCGACTGACTGAGATGACCGATAGATCCACCACCTGCTGTACCCCTACTGTGCCAGGCTAGGTGCAGGAGGAGGTCACGGGACAGACCCAGCAGGTGCCATGGGGTCGACTGACTGAGATGACCGATAGATGCACCACCAGCTGTACCCCCTACTGTACCAGGCTAGGTGCATGAGGAGGTCACGGGACAGACCCAGCAGGTGCCATGGGGTCGACTGACTGAGATGACCGGTAGATGCACCACCAGCTGTACCCCCTACTGTGCCAGCCTAGGTGCATGAGGAGGTCACGGGACAGACCCAGCAGGTGCCATGGGGTCGACTGACTGAGATGACCACTGGTAGATGCACCACCATCTGTACCCCCTACTGTACCAACTCGCTGCGTTTTATCTGCCAGGCGCTCCGCTCGATGTTGCGAGCATCACTCCTCTGCCCTTCCGTTGTTGCTGGAGGGCGACTGCCTCCCAACTGCCCAGCAGCAGCAGCGGCAGCATCCTTCACGAGCCTCCTCCACACACACACACGCCTCGACAGACACAGGTGGCAACCCTAACCAAGTCTACGTTGAGGTCTCGTCACAGACCCCCCCCCCACCCACCATGCAAGCTTTTGGCACAGAGCGATCAGCGCAAAATCCTCCGCACCACAATCAGTGGCCTCAAAAAGGGTCTTTGACGTCGCAAAGATCAAATATATTTACAGCAAACGCGTGGATTCTCTGCAGCGATGTTTTTGATGTCTTCCCCGATCGCGACTCTACATGCAAAAAAAAATCGTTTGCTTTGTCACGGTGCAATGGAAAAAATACTATTTTTTTAAATAAATACTACTGCCGTCGTATGTAAGATGTGTAGGGGCCTCACATATATATAATATATACTCAAATACGAACAGAAAAGGTCTCCAAACACTTAATAATGCGGTGATTGTTTTGATTATTCTAGCAGCAAGCTCGTAAATACAAGTGGCGAATAAGCGCTAAAAGGTCGACGCGAATTTGATCGCAAGCCGAGGACACAAACGTGCCAAAATAAACGGTTCGGAACGAGTCGCGTTTTGCGTAAAACTTTTTTTCGTGAGTTTGTTTTTGCTGTTGTTTTCACGACCACCGAACTACACTTGCTCATGCATATTCATCATTAATTATTATTGTGGACAAAACAAACGAACTAACAAAAAAACAAACCCAAGAACCGTAATGGACCGACGATCGTTGCGAAGACGTCTGAACTCTTCTTTAAACTCCCACAATTGTGTCTCACAGGGTCACGTGTACGTGTGACGATGACATTAATCCAACGCGTTTACCATCGTTCTACCTGCATTTTTTGTCACTAATGTTCAGTTTTTTTTTAATCCATCTCCCAACGCGTTCGATTCTTCCAATTTGAAAAAGTAGAGAAGGACATTTTTTTAAAACACCGCCATGGGCCATCGAAAGGAAATAAAGTTACTTAAAAACCGACGAAAAAAAGAAATCTACCACGAAAAGAAAACACACACATACACAGAGAGACGTGCACCGATTGTTATCTCAGGAATTCGTAAAAGCCCGGGGTCGGTCAGGTGAGTTAAGAAAGAGAGTTGGGAGTTATTATAAAGAGTGCCGGCTGGACATCATAAAACGCGTTATCAAACTCCCCTCACCCTACACAAAGTTACTTGTTTACAAAAAAAGGGAGGAGAGGGGGGAGCACAACACAAAACTTCGATAAGAACAACAGCCCTCCCCCCTTCACCCCCCCCCCTCTCCAAAAAAAAACATTTGTTGACTCCACAGTATCGCTGTAGAAAACAAACAACAACATTTAAACGGTGGTGCTTACGGATACACCGCAGATCAAAAGGGATTGGGGGGGGGGGGGTAAAAAACACCACCACCACCAACAAACCACCACCAACACCGCCACTTACCAAAATATAATCCACCTTTTCTCTCCCCGCCAAGAAATAAGCGCGGTGATGCTAAGTAAAAGATTTTCCCTTTTTCTTGTTGTTGTTGTTGACAAATATATAAGTTGAGACTCTTAAGGAGAAGACGCGGAAACGGAGAAAAATAAAAACACAACAGCTCACGCCGTCCCTCGCGTTTCGCACGCTTTTACGTTTTTTTTTTTTGTTAAATACAAAAACTGTAAACGTTTATTTATTTGTTGTTTGTGACTTATTCGTACGCGCCGTTGAGGGGGTGTGGGGAGAGTGTTTTGTGGGGTGTTTTTTATTTTATTTTGGGGGGGTGGAGGGAGAAGTTGTGTGGGAGATGCTGCCAAACTTTCAAACCCTGCAACCGCCAGCGCCCCCCACACACACACACCGCCCGCTCGCCCCCCCCCCCCCAAACCTGTAAACATTTACAACCATGGTGTAGTCATTAAATGATCATATCATTATTTGGTTACTTCGGTTAAAGTCACCTTCGACGTGATTTTTACCGAAAGAACCAAAGCATATGAATTCCTGCAGTCACGAAAGTTTCAAGTCAAAATAATAATCATCATCATCATCAGATTCTGACACGGCCGGTCCGCCCGGAAGGTGTTTTTTGTCTCTTCACACACAAAGCGTGGCCCTTTAAATCCCCCACCGATCATCCACCAGCGCCACCAGCACCACCAGCACCACCAGCACCACCAGCACCACCAGCACCACCAGCACCACCAGCACCACCATCACCACCAGCACCACCAGCACCACCAGCACCAACAGCACCACCCCTCTCTACCCGCTATTTTGGTATTTTTCACGCACGCACGAAAAATATATTCATAAACAAGACACAACAACAACAACAACACCAAAAACCAGGGCATCGCAGTGACCTCTGAACTTGTCGATTCATAAACGGGCAGCCACCCCCCCCGTGTTGATTTGTGTTTGTGTCTGTCCGTGTGTGAGCGCGCGTGTGGGCCCAGCAGGTCCACTCGCGGCCAACACCGGTGACGATTACGTGAACCGGTCCTGGGCCTCCCCTAGATCGACTCGGCCTCAAGTGAGTACCTGGTTGCAGTGTGTAAAAAAAAAGAAACATCGCCACTGGGGAGACAAAGGCGGCCGGGCGTGGTGCTGGCCACCCACCCCCTCGTGTGCCGTGCCGGCCTTCATAGGTGCTCGCTAACAGCACTTGCCCCGAAAGCTTGTGCAGGCTATACGGGGAATCTTTGTCTTTGTTACCGGGAAAAAAATGATATATTTACAATGGGAAGAGGTTTGCATGCAATTCTGATAATGGTTTCAGCAGAAGGGATGGAAGGTTAAAACATGAATAATAATAGAAATTACCGTAAATTGACTGTCACACAAATACTGCAACATCTCAAACAAATCATGCATTTTTTTCTATCACCCAAATTTACCCGAGCCTCTTTGAGATCGAATTGGGGGGGGGATGCATTCCCCCCCCCCACCCCCCAGAGCTATCTCTCTATCCATTTTGTGAAAAAAACCTATTTGTTTGTTGTTTTAATGCATCGATGTCTTCATTTATAAACTAATTTCTTCACTAATTAATGCTCCCAGTCCCCCCCCCCACCCCCCGCATTTTCCCACGGTGGTTATGAGATGTTAACAACCTCGCCTGGTATACAGGAGATCGTGGGTTCGATCCCGACCCTGACGCCTGCTGTATAGTTGGAGTTTGCGTGTCTCTCTCTCTCATCATCATCACGGTGGCTAGGAGATGTTAACTACCTCGCCTGGTATACAGGAGATCGTGGGTTTGATCCCGACCCTGACGCCTGCTGTATAGTTGGAGTTTGCGTGTCTCTCTCTCTCATCATCATCACGGTGGCTAGGAGATGTTAACTACCTCGCCTGGTCTACAGGAGATCGTGGGTTCCATCCCGACCCTGAACGCCTGCTGCTGTATATTTGGAGTTTGCGTGTCTCTCTCTCTCCTTGTTGTTGCGGTCGTTCCCGCTCCACCCCCGCACCTCCGATCGGCACGGTTGGATACGTTCATGCGCGACAGAAGTTCAACCGCACGCACCTCGACCAAGGGTTCAGCCCGAAATCGTGGAAGGTGGGTTGGAGGTGTCCCACCCAACCAGCGAGTGGTTTCCCTGGATAGATATTTGTTTGAGTCACAGGCGATAATCTCCAGCGCGCCTCCTGGCGACTCACCGACTCGGTAGCGAGCCACCTGCTTCCCTGCCCTACCCCCGTGAACTTTAAAGGTCCCCGTCGTCAGCACGGTCGTCACTGGTCTCCCCCGTCTTTCTTACACCCGGAGAGAGAGAATGAGAGAGGGAGAATGAGAGAGAATGAGGGGACAAAAAAAAGAAACGAAAAAAATTAAGAGAGAGAATGAGAGAGAGAATGAGAGAGATAGACATTGAGAGAGAGGAATTAGAGAGAATGAGGGGACAAAAAATAGAAACAAAAAAAGTTAAGAGAGAGAGAATGAGAGAGAGAGAGAAGAGAATGAGAGCGAATGAGAAAGAATGAGGGGACAAAAAAAGAAACGAAAACAATGAAGAGAGAGAGAATGAGAGAGAGAGAATGAGAGAGAGGAGAGAGAATGAGAGAGAGAATGAGAGAAATAAAGAAATGTAAGAGAATAGGAGAGAGAGAATGAGAGAAAATTAGAGAGAGAGAGAGCGAATGAGAGGGACGCGTACGGCACGCCACGCCACGCGCATCACGTCACGAAGTGGGCCGTAAAATGCGTCGTCGGGTTGCCGAACCGTGAGTCGTGGTCTATGACACGTGGTCTATGACGCGTGAGTCGTGGTCTATGGCACGTGGTCTATGACGCGTGAGTCGTGGTCTATGTCACGTGGTCTATGTCACGTGGTCTATGACGCGTGAGTTGTGGTCTTTGGTTCTTTCAGCAAAGTCACGTAGCTAGGAAAATCAATAACAGATCACGGCGTTTCGATCGCAACAACAAGCGATCGTCCTCAGGTGAAAGAGAGAAACTTGCCTCTGTGACGAGGAATTAAATAGATCCGAGAGGGGGGAGCGGAGGCCGTGACGGGCGATAGGGGTGAGATGAAATGAGGGCTTGGGTGAGAGAGAGAAAAACATGTAACAAGGAAGCTTAGATATCAAACTTAACAAAATAAAATAAAATGCAACTCAGAGAGTCAGCTAACTCAACCGTTAACACTTTACCTGGTTCATCAAGTCCTTCCAAAGATTGCTACATTTTGCATCCATCTTCTCGGTTGAAGTTATGTCCGAGTTGTGTGGAAAACCTCCCCGTAGAGGCGGTTCAATCTTCATCAGAAGCTTTCGTGACTGCAGGAATTCATACTCTTTGAATTTCATCCCCACCCTCTCTAATCAAGACGTGAGCCGTGGTCTACGCCACGTGACCCTGTCACGGAATTCGGGGAGGCTTCAACTTCAGATGGAATAGCCGGAGGGAGCAGCAGCCACTGCGGGTGTCTTTTGGTCATCCAGAACCCCCCCCCCCCCCCCAATTTTCAGATACATTCCTATTATTGTTGTTTTTGTGCTTATTTACACGGCGAAGATAATTTTGTTTTGTTTTCAGGAGCGGTCCATTGCCAGGAGTTTTTCTTGATATCGCAATTGCAAGCGGTGGTTTGAAGCCGTGCATTAGTCTCCAAACTCGATTGGGGCTATCTGTCGCTGTGCGAATCCAAATTGAGTAATTTGCTGGGCGTTTGTCCTACGCCGGTTATCTTTTCCATTTAATATATATTTTTTACACCCTTCATTTTAATGAACACAGCTGAGGAGACGCAAACCGATCGCTGCGTTTGACACGGAAAATATATACAGGTACATCTACTTACGAACATTCGACTTACGAACTTTCTGAGTGATGAACAAACCTCTCCGTATGTTCAGTTGCCTGTTTGGATCGAGTCGTAAGTTCAACTGCCACACAATAGATGAAGGTGGTGGCATCTACATCTGCAGAACATGAAGTAACAGTGGCATCTACATCTGCAGAACATGAATAACCAGTGGCATCTACATCTGCAGAACGTGAAGAACCAGTGGCATTTACATCTGCAGAACGTAAGGAACCAGTGGCATCTACATCTGCAGAACATGAATAACCAGTGGCATCTACATCTACAAAACGTGAAGAACCAGTGGCATCTACATCTGCAGAACGTAAGGAACCAGTGGCATCTACATCTGCAGAATGTGAAGAGCCAGTGGCATCTACATCTACAGAATGTGAAGAACCAGTGGCATCTACATCTGCAGAACGTAAGGAACCAGTGGCATCTACATCTGCAGAACGTGAAGAGCCAGTGGCATCTACATCTGTAGAACGTGAATAACCAGTGGCATCTACATCTTCAGAACGTGAAGAGCCAGTGGTATCTACATCTACAGAAAACGAAGATCCAGTGGCATCTACCTCTACAAGAGATTATACAACTTTTAAAGCCATTTCCCGTTTAGTGTACACGCCCTACAACATGTTTGGAATCGACAGGAGCACAGTTTAACTTAAGAACAAATCGACTTACGAACATACCTCTGGAACCTAACTCATTCGTAAGTAGTGGAGTCTCTGTGTATATAATATTATATATAATATTCATCCCCCACGCCCGTTCGGCCTCAAACATGACAAATGGGATATAAATAAAAATGATGATGTGGACACAAAACAAACATATATTTTAAAGTTTATTTAGTGAAGGTGTGTAATTTTTTTATTCTCTATATTTACCGCCTTACAAAACAGTCTTAATTGCATCATATATTAATTCATGTTTGAAAACAAACCTCCTCCACGCCCTCCATAATCAAAACTAATTTAGTTTCTAGATTAAGCTCTGCATTGGGTTTCACTCGATTTGATAATCACCAGTGGCGCTTACACTAGCCTGTGATGGAGCATTCCCTCGATATTCGCGAACTTGCTATCCGCGAATCGTGATGAGAGATAAAGTGGTGAGAGATAAAGTGATGAGAGATAAAGTGGTGAGAGATACAGTGATGAGAGATAAAGTGATGAGAGATAAAGTGATGAGAAATAAAGTGATGAGAGATAAAGTGATGAGAGATACAGTGGTGAGAGATAAAGTGGTGAGAGATAAAGTGATGAGAGATAAAGTGATGAGAGATAAAGTGATGAGAGATAAAGTGGTGAGAGATACAGTGATGAGAGATAAAGTGATGAGAGATAAAGTGATGAGAGATAAAGTGATGAGAGATAAAGTGGTGAGAGATAAAGTGGTGAGAGATAAAGTGATTAGAGATAAAGTGGTGAGAGATAAAGTGATTAGAGATAAAGTGGTGAGAGATAAAGTGGTGAGAGATAAAGTGTGAGAGAATAAGTGATGAGAGATAAAGTGGTGAGAGATAAAGTGGATGAGAGATGAAGTGGTGAGAGATAAAGTGATGAGAGATAAAGTGGTGAGGAGATAAAGTGATGAAGAGATAAAGTGATGAGAGATAAAGTGGTGAGAGATAAAGTGTGAGAGATAAAGTGATGAGAGATAAAGTGATGAGAGATAAAGTGATGAGAGATAAAGTGGTGAGAGATAAAGTGATGAGAGATAAAGTGATGAGAGATAAAGTGATGAGAGATAACGTGGTGAGAGATAAAGTGATGAGAGATAAGTGATGAGAGATAAAGTGATAGAGATAAGTGGTGAGAGATAAAGTGATGAAGTAAGTGATGAGAGATAAAGTGATGAGGAGATAAGTGATGAGAGATAAAGTGGTGAGAGATAAAGTGGTGAGAGATAAAGTGGTGAGAGATAAAGTGATGAGAGATAAAGTGGATGAGAGATAAAGTGGTGAGAGATACAGTGATGAGAGATAAAGTGTGAGAGATAAGTGATGAGAGATAAAGTGATGAGAGATAAAGTGGTGAGAGATAAAGTGATGAGAGATAAAGTGATGAGAGATACAGTGATGAGAGATAAAGTGATGAGAGATAAAGTGGTGAGAGATACAGTGATGAGAGATAAAGTGGTGAGAGATAAAGTGGTGAGAGATAAAGTGATGAGAGATAAAGTGATGAGAGATAAAGTGATGAGAGATAAAGTGATGAGAGATAAAGTGATGAGAGATACAGTGATGAGAGATAAAGTGATGAGAGATAAAGTGGTGAGAGATAAAGTGATGAGAGATAAAGTGGTGAGAGATAAAGTGGTGAGAGATAAAGTGGTGAGAGAGATAAAGTGGTGAGAGATAAAGTGGTGAGAGATAAAGTGGTGAGAGATAAAGTGATGAGAGATAAAGTGGTGAGAGAGATAAAGTGGTGAGAGAGATAAAGTGATGAGAGATACAGTGATGAGAGATAAAGTGGTGAGAGATAAAGTGGTGAGAGATAAAGTGGTGAGAGATAAAGTGGTGAGAGATAAAGTGGTGAGAGATAAAGTGATGAGAGATAAGTGGTGAGAGATAAAGTGGTGAGAGATACAGTGATGAGAGATAAGTGGTGAGAGATAAAGTGATGAGAGATAAAGTGATGAGAGATACAGTGATGAGAGATAAAGTGATGAGAGATAAAGTGATGAGAGATAAAGTGGTGAGAGATAAAGTGATGAGAGATACAGTGATGAGAGATAAAGTGATGAGAGATACAGTGATGAGAGATAAAGTGATGAGAGATAAAGTGGTGAGAGATACAGTGATGAGAGATAAAGTGGTGAGAGATACAGTGATGAGAGATAAAGTGATGAGAGATAAAGTGATGAGAGATAAAGTGGTGAGAGATAAAGTGATGAGAGATAAAGTGATGAGAGATAAAGTGGTGAGAGATAAAGTGATGAGAGATAAAGTGGTGAGAGATAAAGTGATGAGAGATAAAGTGATGAGAGATAAAGTGATTATAGAAAAGGCGATGAGAGATAAAGTGGTGAGAGATAAAGTGTTGATGCATAGCATCATAATTTAAGGTAAGTAAAATTATAAACAATTATTTCATCATTTAATATTTCACTATGTTTATTACAACAATTTTTTGTGTGTTACGATCATCTTCGTGAACTTAATAGCTTATTGACGTATTTACCTTAAACACGAATTCATTTAAAGGATAGGTTCTCATCATCCACGAACTTCCCTATTCACTAGCGTCTGCAGAAGATGAATCCTTGGCGAACAATGTGGGAATACTGCGCCTCCATCCTCCCAGCCACTGCCCCGCAACAGAGGGCATTTGATTGTCTGCAATGTTAACGTTTCGAATCTTCTTCTTTCACGCGTTTGTGCCACTTACGTATGGGGGTGTCACCCTGTCCTTGCCAACTTCCCCACGCTGCCCTGGCCTGCTCCATCTCTCCTCTCTTCTTCTGCCTTATACTCTTAGTTCTTTCGGTAAAGTCACCACGTAGGTAAAAAAGTGAAATAAAAATTAATAAAAATAAAAACAATAAAATCACGACGTTTCGGAGGCAACACAAGCTACCGTCTTCAGGTGAAATTGTCACAGCAAAAAAAATCTGTATCAAGTGGGGGATATTTTTTGCTGCGACAGTTTCACCTGAAGACGGAAGCTTGTGTTGCCTCCGAAACGTCGTGATTTTTTACATTTTTTTATTAATTTTAATTTCATTTCTTACCTACGTGACTTTACCGAAAGAACTAAGAGTACGAATCCTTGCAGTCACGAAAGCTTCAAATCTAGAATTGTTCTGCCTTCATCATCACTTCTCTCGTTCCACTCGCATCACTCGCCACCTTCTCACCCGCATCATTGTCCTGTCGTCTTTCCACACGACCGAACCACACCCAGAGCCTCTCTTTCTCTATTTCTCTCTCATCTTCTCCGTGATTTCTACCAACTCGAGTCTTCCTCTAACTTCTTAATTTCTCACCCCAGCTCCCCGTCCTATGGCAGTCATTTTCTGCGACCAACCATATCACCGCGATTATTATTAGAATCCCAGTATCCACGCGCCTGCGTATGTGCAAGTCTTTACTTGCTCTCCATAGAGCCCCCTCTGGTCTGCCAAAAGACGAGAGGCTGACTCGACGGCCTGAAGAAATAGAGGAACTAGTCTGCTGGTAAATGATTATGAACGCCGATTGGGGGCGGGGTACCGGTGCTGGTTATTTACCCGTCTCTTAAGAAGCCTATATGACAAAATAACACCTTTGTATTTTTTATGTATAGTTATTTTTTGTTAGTTAACAAAGACACAAAGAGCTCAACGCGCCTTTATTCCCCAAGGTAGGCCCAAAGAGGATTTTTGTTGTTGTTTTGCTTTTGCAACGCTCAACTTTCACACGATCGGGGGATTTGCGCATTCCGCTATTCATGTATGGCACTTGAAATGCCTCGGCAAATCCAAGAGGGGCCACCCCTGAAAGCGCGCGCATCTCATCTCATCTCACGTTATCTACCCGGGGCTGGGGGGGTGGCAGGGGGGGCGGTCGTTGATGCCTTGCGGCAGTCTAAAACTAAAGGGGGACCCCCCCTCGTACCCCTTCCGCTCTCAAGCGGGCAACCCACCTTTCTCTAGCCAGGATGATGCAGAGCGCACTGGCCAGGGATGACCGATGGGTTGGCGATCGTTTGGATTGTTTGGGGTTCTTCCGAGCGGGAAGTTATTCACAAAAGTTGGGGAAAATACATTTCAAAAAGTCGTGTTCAACAATGGGGGGGGGGGGGGGGGGAAGAGAGAAAGTAATAAAATCGATGGTAAAAATGATTACAAAGGAATACAACTCGTGGTAACATGGCATGAAAACACATATCCCAGGGTAAACGGTAAACCGATATAATTTCGACTGAAAAAAAAAAGTTTTTCTTGTTTGCCGGCTGCGTAAGACATTTGAATCACGAGTCCTGCAGGGTTTTGTTGTGGGTCTTTTGATAAGAAAAAAAACATTCACAAAGGGGGTGGGTGGGTGAAATCCCATTTTGGTCTGACGAAAACCGCCTGAAGAGAAATTGGCAGAGCGGCGTTTAGGGCTCAGTAGGACATTGCCAGTGGCGTTCAACCCATCGAGGTAAATTGCATTCAAACACCTCGCAACAACAACACAAACCCACCGAAGATTTTAGCACTTTCGAATAAAAAAATTCCGATGGCAGAACACGCTTTTAAGACTCCTGCGTTCCGACAGCAGCGAGTCTTGCCAGCACAAGCAGAAAAAGAAAAACATCATAAAGTTGCATTTGTTGTTTTTTCGACTTAACACACAATTGTAAATGCAGAGCACGGGGTCACGTCACGTCCGTTTCCATCGCTGCCCCCACGGTCTTTTTTCTCTCTCGGCGATGCGCGTTGGTTCGGCACGATGTCCGACGTTTCGTGCCACGTGCCGGGGAGCATTTCTTCCTAGCTATAATAAAAAAAATGCCTCCAAATATTGCCCGATGGCCGCTGTGCGCGTTTAGGAACTGGCAATGCCAGTACCAGCAACAGCAGCTGGTGACACTTTACAATCGGGGGGCAAAAGAAGACATCAACGTTTGCTCGACTCAGTTCCTGACGAAGGCCCCCCGGCACGTGTGAAGAAACGTCGGACATGGAGCAGAACGACATTGCACAACGGGCACGCCTCGAGAACACATGGGGAAAGGGACCGGATCAAAACGAGCGTCAATACTTAACACGGTTTTTGTTGTTTCTTTGATTCACATTTTTAATCTGAAGTAATCGTCCGGTGGGAGGATTTTTCTTTTTTTAACGTCAGCTCCAGATCCGATCTAGGAGCTTTGCGGAGATCCGATTTGATTCGAACACGTTTCACAAACGTTCAAAAAACCAGAGATCCAATTTGATTCAAACACGTTCCACGAACTTTCAAAAAAACAAACCGAAGATCCGCTTTGATTTGAACACGTTCCGCAAACTTACAAAAAAACCAAACCGCCCAAACCCAAACCAAACACACACGAACCTTAACTTTGAGAGAGCGAGAGAGAAGAACCAAACCCCGAAAGAAAAGGGGGCCGATTTCTGTCCGAGTGGGGAAAAAAATGGGGGAACAAACGGTGTAATTATGGCAGATGTTGGTGTGTTTTTGTGTTTGTCTTACAAAAATTGAGCGCAAAATCCCCCCCGCCCCCACGCGTTGCTTGGCGTTTGCCAGGAAAAGTACCAATCAAACAAGCCACGAAAGCACAATAGTTACCTCATTAGAGATTGTGAAACGTTAAAAGTCTCCCCAACCTACCCATTGTAAACGTAGTTCATTATTTGATTTATGTAAAGTACACATGTACGTATAGCTATATATATATACTGTTCACATGTTTTGTGTGTGTGTGTTTTTAATATATAATTATGTTTATGACAATACCTTCAAACCTTCCCACACAGTAATGCACATGTAAAAAAAAATAATCAAAAAACCACTCCCATACAGTGACACTGGATTTTAGTTTTCCCCGTTGTTATTTTTTTCTTCTACACATGGCAAACGGCGGTTGTTACCGTAATTAAGACAATCGTTTCCACCATCATCATCGTCATCATCGTCATCATCGTCGTCGCCGTCATCGTCGTCGTCATCGTCGTCATCATCGTCATCATCGTCGTCGTCATCGTCGTCATCATTGTCGTCATCATCGTCATCATCGTCGTCATCGTCGTCATCGTCATTGTTGTCATCGTCGTCATCGTCATTGTTGTCATTGTCATCGTCGTCATCATAATTGTTGTCATTGTCGTCGTCGTCGTCATCGTCATCATCATCATCGATAGGGCATCACGCGACAGAGCATCCAGCAGCAGCGGCAGCCCACGGACGAACGGAACGCGAGAATATATCGATGGCGTCGGCGCCGATGGAGAAGGTAAAACGGGTCTCGATTTCAAGATGCTTCTACTCTTTTTTTATATTTTGCCCGGTGTAAGGTCCCACTGAGCCATATAGTTCTTTTGCAGGAGCTACCACCTCGCTGTCGCAAATGATAGCTCAACGAAGTGGCTCATCGTCATCGCGTAGAGACATTTGGAGCAGCCGCATGACTCTAAAGCGCACGTGACTAAACCATGAAGGGAAAAACCGGAGGACCCGGAGAAAAATCCAGACGACCACGGGGAGAGAGAGAGAAAGCGCAAACTCCAAATATACAGCAGCAGGCTTCAGGGATCGGGATTAAACCCACGACCTCATGTACACCAGGCGAGGTAGTTAACATCTCCTAGCCACCGTGGTGCCTCTTCTTGGTTCTTTCGGTAAAGTCACGTAAATTTTTGATCATGAAATTATTTGATTTCGTTTTATTTTTATTATTTTATTATTTCTCTTCTACGTGACTTTACCGAAAGAACCAAGAAGATGAATCCCTGCAGTCACGAAAGCTTTAAATCGAAACCATGGTGCCTGTCAACATTACTCGGAACCGGACGTCACGAGTCGTGGCTTCACGGCACTGGCAGGTAGTCAGTGGCGTTCCTCGCTCGTCGAGATGTTAACTACCTCGCCTGGTGTACAGGAAGTCGTGGGTTCGATCCCGACCCTGACGCCTGCTGCTGTATATTTGTAGTTTGCGTGTCTCTCTCTCTCTCTCATCATCATCACGGTGGCTAGGAGATGTTGACTACCTCGCCTGGTGTACAGGAGGTCGTGGGTTCGATCCCGACCCTGACGCCTGCTGCTGTATATTTGGAGTTTGCGTGTCTCTCTCTCTCATCATCATCACGGTGGCTAGGAGATGTTAACTACCTCGCCTGGTGTACAGGAGGTCGTGGGTTCGATCCCGACCCTGACGATGCCTGCTGCTGTATATTTGGAGTCTGCGTGTCTCTCTCTCATCATCATCACAGTGGCTAGGATATGTTAACTCCCTCGCCTGGTATACAGGAGGTCGTGGGTTCGATCCCGACCCTGACGATGCCGGCTGTATATTTGGAGTCTGCGTGTCTCTCTCTCATCATCATCACGATGGCTAGGAGATGTTAACTCCCTCGCCTGGTATACAGGAGATCGTGGATTCGATCCCGACCCTGACGATGCCTGCTGTATATTTGGAGTCTGCGTGTCTCTCTCTCATCATCATCACGGTGGCTAGGAGATGTTAACTCCCTCGCCTGGTATACAGGAGATCGTGGATTCGATCCTGACCCTGACGCCTGCGTGTTCTCCCCGTGGACACGTGGATTTTTTTTTCCGGGTCCTCTGGCTTTCCCCACCACATTTAGAGACGTCCGTTTGTCGAGTATGCGGCTGCTATAAATGTCCACGTGATATCATCTGCGGTGGCCAGGTCGCTTCTGAAAAAAGAGCTACATGGCTCAGTGGGCCTTACCTGGTAAATAGTTCGATAGTTTATTATTTGCAAGTGCCCTTGCGGCATCGCCCAAATTTAGTCAAATTTGGAAGAAAAAACCCCCAAAATGAACATCGAAAATTCCTCTGGATTATGCGGCACGCCATTGCTCCCGTCCGGCAGCCGACACCCGTAGCGCCGGGCGGTAAGAAGGAACGCACCGACACCAAATCCCACTAAATTATTGTTGTCATCATTAGCATTTCTATTTATTAATTATTATAATAATCGTCCCAGAGTCGCATTTGACGGGCGTTGGGGGCGTCGGAGGGCGTGGGCCGTCTCGTTCCAAACTCTCTGACCCGGTAACCCCGTTTATTATTAACAACGTAACGGCTAAATTATTAAACGCTTGCGAGCCAGCCGAGCCAGCCGAGCCAGGCAAGCTTTTTCGGTCTCAACTGGCTGGCTGGCTGCCTTGTTTCGCCACCACGGGGAATAATTCAACATTTCGCAGATAAAAAAAAAAACGGCCTGGTTCAACACGAGTGCCCCACGGGGACGGCGCGTGGGCACTGCGGTTCGTGCCAAGCTGGCACCGGTTAAGTTACAAGACAAACGAGCGGCGACCATTCGCACCGATAAGATTGAACGATTCGCAAAGGCTGCTGCTGCCGCTGCCGCTGCTGCCACTGCTGCTGGTCACGGATGGCATCAGGAAGGCACGGCTCTTCCCCCCGTCCGTCTGTCCGTCCGCCCCGTGTCCTTGTCTGCGTGTCACGTGCCCACCGCCGCACGCGCGACGCCCCCTCGGCCTTGTCTGGACCACCGACTCGGAAGAGCTGAACGTGCGGCCGTGTTGCTGCCGTATGCTCGTTGTTGTTGTTGCTGCTGCTGCTGTTGTTGCTGCTGATGCTGTTTGAGCCGGTGAAGCGCATGCGGGGGGCGCGCGCGCGCGGAGAGGGAGCGCCGTGGCCGCGTGATGGGCGCGCGAGCGTGCGGCGTCGTTGTCTAGATCACGGACGGGAGTTCGCGCCTTCGCCCGCGCGTTTCGTTGAAAACGAAATCGCTCCCGTCCTGCGCGCCGCACTCTGCCGTGCTGATGCGATTACGCTCACCAAATTTTTCATCTCATTATAATTAATATAATTATTATTTTATTTAATTACCATTGCGACGGTCAAGATTATTTGCCGCGTTTCACGCGACAAAAAAATCTCCCATTTGGAATCGCGCGCAGCAGCACCGTCATCGTTGTCATCATCGTCGGCGCCTTCCTTCGAGACGTTCCACCCCATTGCGCCACGGCAGCCGACGCGGATACACCAAAGCGCACTCAAAAATCGCCGCCATCGCCGCCGCCGCTAACGCGTTGCGCACAGTAACTCCCCCCCCCTTAAGCTGCGCGAGTGCAAACGCGTCGTGAAACCCGCCGCCGCCGCCGCCACCCGACATGGCCAATTGGTGAAGGGTGTTTCGTCGCGTCAACCAGAGCGCGGCAATTAAAAGTTACCGGTCCGGCACTGGGCGGTCGCGTGTTGGGGGGTAAAAAAAAATCATCACCAGCAACGACGTTAACACTTCGGGATGCCGTGATGTTTCGCCGGCGACTTACAAACCAGCAACAACAACAAGCGGCGACGACGACGACGACGACGACGAGCCTCATCTGGCGACAGCAAGAATCATCCCTTAAGCCGTTTGCCACATGTAAGTTAAAAAAAATAACACAACGAACCAGAGAGAGAGAGAGAGACAGAGAGAAAGAGCAAGGGAGGGGGGGGGGCTGCCCAAATCTCACAGGTCCCTGGGCACCCCCCCCACTACCTCGGAGACAAACGTAGCGGGGATATGGGTGGGGGGGGGGGGGCACGCGGGGAGCTTCACACCTCGGTCGGCTGGAGCATCGTGTGCATCAGCTGCTGCTGAACCGGTGGATAGATCAAGTAATTGAGATTGACGCAGGAAAATCCGTCAAAGTCGCTCTGGTCGATGTTAGCGATTACGTATTGGTCCGGCGGAGTCAGCACGGGCGGCGCGCGTGTAAAATACTTGTCGAAGTTTTCACCGTTTTTCCCGCACTGTGTAAAAAAACAAAAAAGGGGGGGGGGGGAGAGGAAGGGGAGGAGGTGCGGGTGGGTTGGGATGTTGTTTTTGTGGGGTACGGAGGGTGGGGGGGGGCGATGTTGAGTGCAGGAGAGTGTGCGGGGTTGGGGAGGAGGTGGAGGGAAAAGATGTTGGTTGCATGGTAAAGGGGGTGGGGGGGGGGGGGCAAAGGAAAACAAAGGAAACATAAAAGAGTTAAAACTCAACGGAACTGTTGGTGGTTACATGCATAGAATGATCACTGTGCAGGAATATCGAACGACGGCAACAGCGTCGCTGGGTTAATCAACGGGACGGCCGCCACCGCCACCTCCACCGCCACTATTGCATTGTAACAGCCGCCTGTTGTAACGGCCACGGCATCAAAACTGCTGCCCCTGTTGTAACGGCCATGGCGTCGTAACTGCCGCCCCATTTTAACAGCCACGGCGTCGTAACTGCCGCGCCTGTTGTAACGGCCGCGGCATTGTAACCGCCGCCCCGTTGTCACGGCTACGGCATTGTAACAGCTGCCCCGTTGTAACGGCCATGGCGTCGTAACTGCCGCCCCTGTTGTAACGGCCGCGGCGTCGTAACGGCCGCCCCCGTTGTCACGGCTGCCCCGTTGTCACGGCTACGGCATTGTAACAGCCACCCCGTTGCAACGGCTACGGACGTCGAAACGGCCGCCATTTTGTAAAGGCCGCCCCCAGCGTCATAACGGCCGGAGTGCTGGGGCTGTGCGTGCAGAGGTCGCTGAGTTCGTTACATCTCCCGGGGGCGGTGGTGGCAGTGGCGGCGGCAGTTGCACCAATGGGTGGGGGGGGGGGCGGTAGGTTTCTCAATTCAACAAAACCAACTGACAGAATCCCGACTTAACGTAACAATCGTGCGAGTGTACAAACACAATGAGCGAGCGTCAACCCTCTTTGTCAGTCCGCTAGTGGACGAGGACCTCCCGGCCCCCCCCCACCACACGGGATCAGCTTCAAGGGGTTGTTTGACCATACTTCACCAGGCTGTGTCAGTGCGGGTTGCTGACGGTGGGGAGTAGGTCGGGAACAGCGTGAGGGGTGGGTGGGCAGGCAATACACAGGACTGGGTAATGTTGCTGCCAGCCGAGGGCTGGGAATAGAACTCGGGAGAACCGGGGTCCGCAAGGCAGCGCGCGCTGTCCGCAGCGCCACCGCTCACGCGTGCGGATGTCACGAGATGGCAAACAGGATCAACGGAAGATCAATTCAGCTTGACGCCACTCTCTAACGATCGGCAAAGCTCGCCAGCGACATGCCAAAATAATAACAACCCGCCACTGTGTACGATTAACAGATGCGAGTGAATGAACCGGTAAAATCAAACCGTGGAATTTTGTATATTTTTTTGTTTGGAGGGAGACGCGTAGAGGCCCCTTGAAGCTTTAAATTAGTTCCCCGCAACACCCGTGGGTTGTTCTAGTGTGGGCTATCTAGAAATGGATCACGTTGCTGCGATGTACATGCACTACACAACAGTTCATAGGGACCCTTTTCAATCCACTGCTGGGTGAACGCCCCCCCCCCCATTCATCCAGCAGTGGATTGGAGAGTTGGAGGTTTAGGGGGGAACATCACATCACCAGTTCGGTTACCGCTCGCCACTGATGTCAGCCGTGGCCAGGAATCGAGCCCTGGGTTTGGTTTGGGGTTCGGCGGTTCAACTTCGATTTTAAGTCTCCTCCAATTGAGTTCTCGGTTCAGTCCGCCGACGTTATCGCAGCGTCCGTTACGCGCGGCAACGCGAGGCGGAGACCAGAACTCACGTGTGGTAGTCGATCAACAACAACAAGAACAACAACACGAACAACAACAGCAACAACACGAACATCCATCGTCGTCAGCCGTCGACGTCAGCTGCGTTCAATCCCCCCATAGATGGAGGCCTCCCCCAACATCTATGCGACGCGAAGAATCCGCCCCTGGCAAAAACCCCGGCTCCGTCTCCCTTACGGTCATACTCCCTCTTGGACGCGATCCATTCCGTGGCTGCCGCTCCGTTATTATTCTCACGACCGTATCGGCCGCGGGCAACTCCCGGTGACGTGCCCTGGCTTGCCCTAGCCTGCCCTAGCCTGCCCTGGCCTGCCCTGGCTTGCCCTGGTCTGCCCTGGCTTGGCCTGGCCTGCCCTAGCTTGGCCTGGCCTGTCCTAGCCTGCCCTGGCCTGCCCTGGCTTGCCCTGGTCTGCCCTGGCTTGGCCTGGCCTGCCCTAGCTTGGCCTGGCCTGTCCTAGCCTGCCCTGGCTTGCCCTGGTCTGCCCTAGCCTGCCCTAACCTGTCCTGGCCTGCCCTGACCTTGCTCCCAAAGGCCACCGATTGTGACGATTTCGAGCGGTGCACAAATTGCAGCTGGTAAATATCAATACAAGAAATTTAAGACAAGGCAATAAAATATGTATATTCACACGTTCTTTCACGCTGTGCTTGGCGGTCAAAGTAAAATTGGATTCACAGTGGCATTTGGGCACAAGAGACGCAACTTATTGTTTTATTTTACACATGCGTTTATGTAAAAAAAATGTTGTCGGCAGTCGTATTCACGTGTACGGGTGTTTGTCCGTGTACACGTACAAAGTTATTAGATGGCAGATCAAACTAATCGCTCACACCTCGTAGGTTACTAACGAGGCAGGCAACACCGCCCCGTCCTTTGTAAAGATGTTATCCGCAGTTTCCGACGACGCCCAACTCAGGCCGACGTGCATGCGTGCTCGTGCAACCTGCCCACGGAGCCACCAGGAACCCCCCACTCGCGAACTGTTTTTTGTTCAATGCCCGCGGGGCGGGAAGAAGTTTCACAACAACAACTGTGTGTGTGTGCGAGCGGTAATCCACCAACCCTTCTTGCTGCTGCTGCTGCCTTCGCAACGCTGGACATAACGGTGGCCACTTGCAGTAGCGTTGTTGCTACCACCACCACTGCTGCCACCACTGCCGCCACCACTACCACCACCACTGCCACCGCCACTACCACCACCACCACCACGACTGTCGCCGCCACCACGACTACCACCGCCACCACTGCCGCCACCCCCACCACCACTATCACCGCCACCACTACTACCAACGCCGTTGCCACCACCACTATCGCCACCACGACTACCACCGCCACCACCGCTACCACTGCCACTACTACTACCACCACCACTACCACCACCACCACTATCACCACCACCGCCGCCGCTGCAACCACCACCACCGCCGCCGCTGCCACCACCACTATCACCACCACCACTACCACCGCCACTACCACCACCACTGCCACCACTACCACCACCGCCACCACTACTACCACCACCACCACTACTACCACCACCACCACTACCACCACCGCCACCTGCCTGAAGAAATTCTCTGTCTGTCTCTCTGCGCGACGAATAAAACCAAGTGGGAACGAAGCGGCCGCCGTCCCATTTCTGGAAAGTGAAAAAAACAACCTAAACAAATCCGTCCACTCCGTAGGGAGGTCACCGCCCGCGCGCCCTTGGAGTGACCTCGCGCCAGAGGTGTGGACTCGAGTCATGTGACTTGGACTCGAGTCAGACTCGAGTCATGAATTTGATGACTTCAGACTCGACTTGGACTTGCATAACAATGACTTTGTCCCACCTCTGAGGTGTGGACTCGAGTCATGTGACTTGGACTCGAGTCAGACTCGAGTCATGAATTTGATGACTTCAGACTCGACTTGGACTTGCATAACAATGACTTTGTCCCACCTCTGAGGTGTGGACTCGAGTCATGTGACTTGGACTCGAGTCAGACTCGAGTCATGAATTTGATGACTTCAGACTCGACTTGGACTTGCATAACAATGACTTTGTCCCACCTCTGAGGTGTGGACTCGAGTCATGTGACTTGGACTCGGTTCAGACTCGAGTCATGAATTTGATGACTTCAGACTCGACTTGGACTTGCATAACAATGACTTTGTCCCACCTCTGCCTCGCGCCACGCGAGGGCCGATCTTACACGGTCGATAAAGCGGCCGGTGGCATCCACTATTGCCTACAAAGAGCGCAACAGCAACAACAACAACGATGACGACCCCCCATTTCAGAAACGCCAAAACGTCGTCGACGCTCACAACAAAAGACTGATGCCGCCAGAGTGACCCCCTCCCCAAAGTGACACCCCCAAAGTGACCCCCCCAAAGTGGCCCCCTCCCGTGACGCGACTCCGTGGAGGTCGCGCTGCTGTTGCTTCTACTGCTGTTGTTGCTGCTGTTGCTGTTGCTGCTGTTGATGCTTTTACTGCTATTGATATTAATGCTGCTTCTCTTACTGTCACGACGATAGGGCTTCAGAGAGAGAGAGAGAGTGTCATGCCCATAGACTAACACTGGACCCATAGACTCACACTGGATCCATAGACTAACACTGGACCCATAGACTCACACTGGACCCATAGACTCACACTGGACCCATAGACTAACACTGGACCCATAGACTAACACTGGACCCATAGACTCACAATGGACCCATAGACTCACACTGGACCCATAGACTAACACTGGACCCATAGACTAAGACTGGACCCATAGACTCACACTGGACCCATAGACTAACACTGGACCCATAGACTCACACTGGACCCATAGACTCACACTGGACCCATAGACTCACACTGGACCCATAGACTAACACTGGACCCATAGACTAACACTGGACTCATAGACTAACACTGGACCCATAGACTAACACTGGACCCATAGACTCACACTGGACTCATAGACTAACACTGGACCCATAGACTAACACATGGACCCATAGACTCACACCGGACCCATAGACTCACACTGGACCCATAGACTAACACATGGACCCATAGACCAACACTCGACCCATAGACTAAGACTGGATCCATAGACTGACACTGAACCCACAGACTAACACTGGACCCATAAACTAACACTGGATCCATAGACTCACACTGGACCCATAGACTAACACTGGACCCATTGACAACTTGCAGCTCAGCACACGTCAGATGCCTGCACAGCGCGACTCACGACCTCCTCTTGATACCAAGATCCAGGATGGTCACGTCTATGCGCCGCTTCTCGGTGGCAGCCCCAACAGTCTGGAACGATATCCCTCTGCACATTCGCAGCATCACCTCAATCGCCTCCTTCAAGATACACTTCAAAACTCACCTCTACAAACCACGCGCTTTCGAGCGACTCTGAGCTTGGCTCCGCGCCTCTGAGTTGCGGCCACTACGTCTGCAAATTTGCGCGCGTTACAAATTGAACTATTATTATTATTACTACTATGCTATCATCTGCGTATCGTACTGTGTTCATGAGCTCGACGTCAATGTCAAGGTCCTGCTGCTGGCCATGGTGAGGGGGCCTCATCAGCGGTCTCATCAGCGGTCTCGTCGTGTTCTGCTACGGACGACGTTGCCGTGTGGATGTTGACTACCTCGTCCGATACACAGGAGGTCGTGGGTTCGATCCCGACCCTGACGTCTGCTGCTGTATATTTGGAGTCTGCGTGTCTCTCTCTCTCATCATCATCACGGTGGCTAGGAGATGTTAACTACCTCGCCTGGTGTACAGGAGGTCGTGGGTTCGATCCCGACCCTGACGCCTGCTGCTGTATATTTGGAATCTGCGTGTCTCTTTCTCTCATCATCATCACGGTGGCTAGGAGATGTTAACTACCTCGCCTGGTGTACAGGAGGTCGTGGGTTCGATCCAGACCCTGACGCCTGCTGCTGTATATTTGGAGTTTGCGTGTCTCTCTCTCTCTCATCATCATCACGGTGGCTAGGAGATGTTAACTACCTCGCCTGGTGTACAGGAGGTCGTGGGTTCGATCCCGACCCTGACGCCTGCTGCTGTATATTTGGAATCTGCGTGTCTCTTTCTCTCATCATCATCACGGTGGCTAGGAGATGTTAACTACCTCGCCTGGTGTACAGGAGGTCGTGGGTTCGATCCAGACCCTGACGCCTGCTGCTGTATATTTGGAGTTTGCGTGTCTCTCTCTCTCTCATCATCATCACGGTGGCTAGGAGATGTTAACTACCTCGCCTGGTGTACAGGAGGTCGTGGGTTCGATCCAGACCCTGACGCCTGCTGCTGTATATTTGGAGTCTGCGTGTCTCTCTCATCATCATCACGGTGGCTAGGAGATGTTGGCTACCTCGCCTGGTATGCAGGAGGTCGTGGGTTCGATCCCGACCCTGACGCCTGCTGCTGTATATTTGGAGTCTGTGTGTCTCTCTCTCTCTCATCATCATCACGGTGGCTAGGAGATGTTAACTACCTCGCCCGATACACAGGAGGTCGTGGGTTCGATCCCGACCCTGACGCCTGCTGCTGTATATTTGGAGTCTGCGTGTCTCTCTCTCTCATCATCATCACGGTGGCTCGGAGATGTTGACTACCTTTCCTTGTATACAGGAGGTCGTGGGTTCGATCCCGACCCTGACGCCTGCTGCTGTATATTTGGAGTTTGCGGTGTCTCTCTCTCTCTTATCATCACGGTGGCTAGCAGCCTGGATCAATGTGTATCTTTGGGTCTGTATGGATCTCTTTGGGTTCATATTTTTCTCAATGGGTCTCTATGTATCTCTATGGGTTTATATCTTTCTCAATGGGTGTCGTTGTATCTCTATGTGTCTCTATGCATCTCTATGGGTCTCTATGTATCTCTCCATGTCCAGGTCGATGTGTATCTCTCTGGGCCTCTATGTATCTCTGGATATCAATGTATCTCTATGGATCTGTATGTATCTCTATGGGTCTGCATGTATCTCTATGGGTCTGTACGTATCTCTATGGGTCTGCACGTATCTATGGGTCTGCATGTATCTCTATGGGTCTGCATGTATCTCTATGGGTCTGCATGTATCTATGGGTCTGCATGCATCTCTATGGGTCTGCATGCATTTCTATGGGTCTGCATGTATCTATGGGTCTGCATGTATCTCTATGGGTCTGCATGTAACTCTATGGGTCTGCATGTATCTATGGGTCTGCATGTATCTCTATGGGTCTGCATGTATCTATGGGTCTGCATGCATCTCTATGGGTCTGCATGTATCTATCGGTCTGCATGCATCTCTATGGGTCTGCATGCATCTCTATGGGTCTGCATGTATCTATGGGTCTGCATGCATCTCTATGGGTCTGCATGTATCTATGGGTCTGCATGTATCTCTATGGGTCTGCATGTATCTATGGGTCTGCATGCATCTCTATGGGTCTGCATGTATCTATGGGTCTGCATGTAACTATGGGTCTGCATGTATCTCTATGGGTCTGTACGTATCTCTATGGGTCTGCATGTATCTCTATGGGTCTGCACGTATCTATATATCTCTATGGCTCTCTATGTATCTCTATGGGTTTCTACGCATCTCGATTGGTCTCTAATTCTCCGGCGACGCCGCACACGCTGTGCCGGACGTGTGTGTGCGGGGCGACAGAGCGAACCTCACGGGCTGATCGGGAGCCCTCCAGGGCCTAACAAACATCTGTGATTCCGATTTCTCTCTCTCGCTCTATCCTCGCTCTCTCTCTCTCTCTCCCTGGCAGGACGTCAATTCTGAAAAAAATAATTAAAACCGCGACGGCTCGGAGAGGGGGGGGGGATGGAGGGGGGGGATGGAGGGGGGGGGGATGGAGGGGGGGTTTAAGAGGGGCATGCGGAGCCGCCGCTCGCCCACGATCGCCCGGGGTGCCCCGGGCCAGCGAGCGAGCGCTCTCTCTGGGTCAATGTCTATCGGATCTGAGAGCCCCTCGGGAGGATTGTCGCGGCGTTCCGATTTACTAAACGATTGGGGGGGAGAGGGAGGGTGGGGTCGGGGAGGGGGCGGAGTGGGTGACCCTGACTCCGCTCGCCTCGCCGTCACACACGAGGCAGTGGCGGTGGCATGTGAGTGGGGGGGGTTAGCGAAGGCGAATGACCTTGTGGGCCTAATGGTGTTAAAACAGCGACGCTAATGGGCGGCGGGGTTCGGGGGCTGGGGGGTTTGGGAGGTTGGGGGGGTGCGGGGATGTCCGTTGTGCCCTCGCTGCGAGAGGTGCCCGGGTTCGATTCCCATCACGGGTGAGCTTTCTGCGCGAGGTCTGCGTGTTCTACCCGCCGGGTTAGATCGCGTAAATATAAACGTGTTGTTAACCCCGCATACCCCTGACACAGCCAATTAAATAAGTAAAAATTTCACTATTTTTCTTTTACCAGGTAAGGCCCCCTTAGGCTGTGTAGCTCTTTTTCAGAAGTGACCTGGCCATAATTGATAGCTCAACGAAGTGGTTTGTAGCCGTAGCCAACGAATGTTGATTCTAAATGTGGAGGGAAAAACGGGAGGGCTTCGAGAAAAATCCACACGATCTCGAGGAGAGAGAAATATACGCAAACTCGAAATATACAGGCATCGCTGTCTGGATCGAACCAACGATATCACGTATAGCAGGCGAGAAAGCCAACATGCCACCACCGTGCCAGCCTTTTTTTTTTACTAGAAAGTTTTCTCACGTCAACAAAACGTGCCTATTAGTTGCCAATTACTATTTGGCTGTGTCGGGTGGTTGTGGGTTTACGACACATATTTACAAGGTTTATTGTGGATAACATTGGTCGCAAAAAGCCTACAACTCCGTGTGACAGGTTATGCAGCGTTTGTGTAAGTGTGGGCGAGTGAGCCTTCATAGGTGCTGCTCGTTCACAGCACTTGCCCCAAAAGTCTCTGCAGGCTAAAAAGAGGGGGATCTTTCTTTGTTGTTGTTTGTTGGTGCAGTAGGGGAGCACCAGTGCTGCATCTGCCAGTCATCTCAGTCAACCCATGGAAGCTGGGTCTGTCCCATAACCTCCGTTCAGCAACTGTCTTTCCAAACAGCACGTGGCCTCACGGTGCACCTCGTGTGGTACCAGCTTTGTGGTGACATCACTGCCACTTAGTACAGCTAGGCCATGTCCCCACACTCACTACCACTAGGCCATCTCACCACCCTCACCACCACTAGGCCATGTCACCACCCTCACCACCACTAGGCCATCTCACCACCCTCACCACCACTAGGCCATGTCACCACTCTCACTACCACTAGGCCATGTCACCACCCTCACCACCACTAGGCCATGTCACCACTCTCACTACCACTAGACCATGTCACCACCCTCACTACCACTAGGCCATGTCACCACCCTCACTACCACTAGGCCATGTCACCACCCTCACTACCACTAGACCATGTCACCACCCTCACCACCACTAGGCCATGTCACCACCCTCACTACCACTAGGCCATGTCACCACCCTCACTACCACTAGGCCATGTCACCAACCTCACTACCACTAGACCATGTCACCACCCTCACTACCACTAGGCCATGTCACCACCCTCACCACCACTAGGCCATGTCACCACTCTCACTACCACTAGGCCATGTCACCACCCTCACTACCACTAGGCCATGTCACCACCCTCACCACCACTAGGCCATGTCACCACCCTCACTACCACTAGGCCATGTCACCACCCTCACCACCACTAGACCATGTCACCACTCTCACTACCACTAGGCCATGTCACCACCCTCACTACCACTAGGCCATGTCACCACCCTCACTACCACTAGGCCATGTCACCACCCTCACCACCACTAGGCCATGTCACCACCCTCACTACCACTAGGCCATGTCACCACCCTCACTACCACTAGGCCATGTCACCACCCTCACCACCACTAGGCCATGTCACCACCCTCACTACCACTAGGCCATGTCACCACCCTCACCACCACTAGACCATGTCACCACCCTCACTACCACTAGGCCATGTCATCACCCTCACTACCACTAGGCCATGTCACCACCCTCACTACCACTAGGCCATGTCATCACCCTCACTACCACTAGGCCATGTCACCACCCTCACCACCACTAGGCCATGTCACCACCCTCACTACCACTAGACCATGTCACCACCCTCACCACCACTAGACCATGTCACCACCCTCACTACCACTAGACCATGTCACCACCCTCACTACCACTAGACCATGTCACCACCCTCACCACCACTAGGCCATGTCACCACCCTCACCACCACTAGGCCATGTCACCACCCTCACTACCACTAGGCCATGTCACTACCCTCACTACCACTAGGCCATGTCACCACCCTCACTACCACTAGGCCATGTCACCACTCTCACTACCACTAGGCCATGTCACCACCCTCACCACCACTAGGTCATGTCACCACCCTCACTACCACTAGGCCATGTCACTACCCTCACTACCACTAGACCATGTCACCACTCTCACTACCACAAGGCCATGTCACCACCCTCACTACCACTAGACCATGTCACCACCCTCACTACCACTTGGCCATGTCACCACCCTCACTACCACTTGGCCATGTCACCACCCTCACTACCAGTAGGCCATGTCACCACCCTCACTACCACTAGGCCATGTCACCACCCTCACCACCACTAGGCCATGTCACCACCCTCACTACCACTAGGCCATGTCACCACCCTCACTACCACTTGGCCATGTCACCACCCTCACTACCACTAGGCCATGTCACCACACTCACTACCACTAGGCCATGTCACCACCCTCACCACCACTAGGCCATGTCACCACCCTCACTACCACTAGGCCATGTCACCACCCTCACTACCACTAGGCCATGTCACCACACTCACTACCACTAGGCCATGTCACCACCCTCACCACCACTAGGCCATGTCACCACCCTCACCACCACTAGGCCATGTCACCACCCTCACTACCACTAGGCCATGTCACCACCCTCACTACCACTAGGTCATGTCACCACCCTCACCACCACAAGGCCATGTCACCACCCTCACTACCACGAGGCCATGTCACCACCCTCACCACCACAAGGCCATGTCACCACCCTCACTACCACTAGGTCATGTCACTACCCTCACCACCACTAGGCCATGTCACCACCCTCATTACCACTAGGTCATGTCACTACCCTCACTACCACTAGGCCATGTCACCACCCTCACCACCACTAGGCCATGTCACCACCCTCACTACCACTAGGCCATGTCACCACCCTCACTACCACTAGGCCATGTCACCACCCTCACTACCACTAGGTCATGTCACCACTCTCACTACCACTAGGCCATGTCACCACCCTCACTACCACTAGGCCATGTCACCACTCTCACTACCACTAGGCCATGTCACCACCCTCACTACCACTAGGCCATGTCACCACCCTCACTACCACTAGACCATGTCACCACCCTCACTACCACTAGGCCATGTCCCCACCCTCACTACCACTAGACCATGTCACCACCCTCACTACCACTAGGCCATGTCACCACCCTCACCACCACTAGGCCATGTCACCACCCTCACTACCACTTGGCCATGTCACCAGTCTCACCACCACTAGGCCATGTCACCACCCTCACCACCACTAGGCCATGTCACCACCCTCACTACCACTAGGCCATGTCACCACCCTCACCACCACTAGGCCATGTCACCACCCTCACTACCACTAGGCCATGTCACCCACCCTCACCACCACTAGGCCATGTCACCACCCTCACTACCACTAGGCCATGTCACCACCCTCACTACCACTAGGCCATGTCACCACCCTCACTACCACTAGGCCATGTCACCACCCTCACTACCACTAGGCCATGTCACCACTCTCACTACCACTAGGCCATGTCACCACCCTCACTACCACTAGGCCATGTCACCACCCTCACTACCACTAGGCCATGTCACCACCCTCACTACCACTAGGCCATGTCCCCACCCTCACTACCACTAGGCCATGTCACCACCCTCACCACCACTAGGCCATGTCACCACCCTCACTACCACTAGGCCATGTCAACACCCTCACTACCACTAGGCCATGTCACCACCCTCACCACCACTAGGCCATGTCACCACCCTCACTACCACTAGGCCATGTCACCACCCTCACCACCACTAGACCATGTCACCACCCTCACTACCACTAGGCCATGTCACCACCCTCACTACCACTAGGCCATGTCACCACCCTCACTACCACTAGGCCATGTCACCACCCTCACTACCACTAGGCCATGTCACCACCCTCACCACCACTAGGCCATGTCACCACCCTCACTACCACTAGGCCATGTCACCACCCTCACCACCACTAAACCATGTCACCACCCTCACTACCACTAGGCCATGTCACCACCCTCACTACCACTAGGCCATGTCACCACTCTCACTACCACTAGGCCATGTCACCAATCTCACTACCACTAGACCATGTCACCACCCTCACTACCACTAGGCCATGTCACCACCCTCACTACCACTAGGCCATGTCACCACCCTCACTACCACTAGGCCATGTCACCACCCTCACTACCACTAGGCCCATGTCACCACCATCACTACCACTAGGCCATGTCACCACCCTCACTACCACTAGGCCATGTCACCACCCTCACTACCACTTGGCCATGTCATTACCCTCACTACCACTAGACCATGTCACCACCCTCACTACCACTAGGCCATGTCACCACCCTCACCACCACTAGGCCATGTCACCACCCTCACTACCACTAGGCCATGTCACCACTCTCACTACCACTAGGCCATGTCACCACCCTCACTACCACTAGACCATGTCACCACCCTCACTACCACTAGGTCATGTCACCACCCTCACTACCACTAGACCATGTCACCACCCTCACTACCACTTGGCCATGTCACCACCCTCACTACCACTAGACCATGTCACCACCCTCACTACCACTAGGTCATGTCACCACCCTCACTACCACTATGCCATGTCACCACCCTCACTACCACTAGGCCATGTCACCACCCTCACTACCACTAGGCATGTCACCACCCTCACTACCACTAGGCCATGTCACCACCCTCACTACCACTAGGACCATGTCACCACCCTCACTACCACTAGGCCATGTCACCACCCTCACCACCACTAGGCCCATGTCACCACCCTCACTACCACTAGGCCATGTCACCACCCTCACTCCACTAGGCCATGTCACCACCTCACACACACTAGGCCATGTCACCACCCTCACTACCACTAGACCATGTCACCACCCTCACCACCACTAGGCCATGTCACCACCCTCACTACCACTAGGCCATGTCACCCACCCTCACCACCACTAGGCCATGTCACCACCCTCACCACCACTAGGCCATGTCACCACCCTCACTACCACTAGGCCATGTCACCACCCTCACACCACTAGCCATGTCACCACCCTCACTACCACTAGGCCATGTCCCACCCTCACTACCGCTAGGCCATGTCCCCACCCTCACCACCACTAGGCCATGTCACTCACACCCACTAGGCCATGTCACCACCCTCACTACCACTAGACCATGTCACCCACCCTCACTACCGCTAGGCCATGTCACCACCCTCACCACCACTAGGCCATGTCACCACCCTCACTACCACTAGGCCATGTCACCACCCTCACTACCACTAGGCCATGTCACCACCCCTCACTAACACTAGACCATGTCACCACCCTCACCACCACTAGGCCATGTCACCACCCTCACTACCACTAGGCCATGTCACCACCCTCACCACCACTAGGCCATGTCACCACCCTCACCACCACTAGGCCATGTCACCACTCTCACTACCACTAGGCCATGTCACCACCCTCACTACCACTAGAACCATGTCACCACCCTCACTACCGCTAGGCCATGTCCCCACCCTCACTACCGCTAGGCCATGTCCCCACCCTCACCACCACTAGGCCATGTCACCACCCTCACTACCACTAGGCCATGTCACCACCCTCACCACCACTAGGCCATGTCACCACCCTCACTACCACTAGGCCATGTCACCACCCTCACCACCACTAAACCATGTCACCACCCTCACTACCACTAGGCCATGTCACCACCCTCACTACCACTAGGCCATGTCACCACTCTCACTACCACTAGGCCATGTCACCAATCTCACTACCACTAGACCATGTCACCACCCTCACTACCACTAGGCCATGTCACCACCCTCACTACCACTAGGCCATGTCACCACCCTCACTACCACTAGGCCATGTCACCACCCTCACTACCACTAGGCCATGTCACCACCATCACTACCACTAGGCCATGTCACCACCCTCACTACCACTAGGCCATGTCACCACCCTCACTACCACTTGGCCATGTCATTACCCTCACTACCACTAGACCATGTCACCACCCTCACTACCACTAGGCCATGTCACCACCCTCACCACCACTAGGCCATGTCACCACCCTCACTACCACTAGGCCATGTCACCACTCTCACTACCACTAGGCCATGTCACCACCCTCACTACCACTAGACCATGTCACCACCCTCACTACCACTAGGTCATGTCACCACCCTCACTACCACTAGACCATGTCACCACCCTCACTACCACTTGGCCATGTCACCACCCTCACTACCACTAGACCATGTCACCACCCTCACTACCACTAGGTCATGTCACCACCCTCACCACCACTAGGCCATGTCACCACCCTCACTACCACTAGGCCATGTCACCACTCTCACTACCACTAGGCCATGTCACCACCCTCACCACCACTAGGCCATGTCACCACCCTCACTACCACTAGACCATGTCACCACCCTCACTACCACTAGGCCATGTCACCACACTCACCACCACTAGGCCATGTCACCACCCTCACTACCACTAGGCCATGTCACCACTCTCACTACCACTAGGCCATGTCACCACCCTCACTACCACTAGACCATGTCACCACCCTCACCACCACTAGGCCATGTCACCACCCTCACTACCACTAGGCCATGTCACCACCCTCACCACCACTAGGCCATGTCACCACCCTCACCACCACTAGGCCATGTCACCACTCTCACTACCACTAGGCCATGTCACCACCCTCACTACCACTAGACCATGTCACCACCCTCACTACCGCTAGGCCATGTCCCCACCCTCACTACCGCTAGGCCATGTCCCCACCCTCACCACCACTAGGCCATGTCACCACCCTCACTACCACTAGACCATGTCACCACCCTCACTACCGCTAGGCCATGTCACCACCCTCACCACCACTAGGCCATGTCACCACCCTCACTACCACTAGGCCATGTCACCACCCTCACTACCACTAGGCCATGTCACCACCCTCACTAACACTAGACCATGTCACCACCCTCACCACCACTAGGCCATGTCACCACCCTCACTACCACTAGGCCATGTCACCACCCTCACCACCACTAGGCCATGTCACCACCCTCACCACCACTAGGCCATGTCACCACTCTCACTACCACTAGGCCATGTCACCACCCTCACTACCACTAGACCATGTCACCACCCTCACTACCGCTAGGCCATGTCCCCACCCTCACTACCGCTAGGCCATGTCCCCACCCTCACCACCACTAGGCCATGTCACCACCCTCACTACCACTAGACCATGTCACCACCCTCACTACCGCTAGGCCATGTCACCACCCTCACCACCACTAGGCCATGTCACCACCCTCACTACCACTAGGCCATGTCACCACCCTCACTACCACTAGGCCATGTCACCACCCTCACTACCACTAGACCATGTCACCACCCTCACCACCACTACGCCATGTCACCACCCTCACCACCACTAGGCCATGTCACCACCCTCACCACCACTAGGCCATGTCACCACCCTCACTACCACTAGGCCATGTCACCACCCTCACCACCACTAGGCCATGTCACCACCCTCACTACCACTAGGCCATGTCACCACCCTCACTAGCACTAGGCCATGTCACCACCCTCACTACCACTAGGCCATGTCACCACCCTCACCACTAGGCCATGTCACCACCCTCACTACCACTAGACCATGTCACCACCCTCACCACCACTAGGCCATGTCCCCACCCTCACTACCACTAGGTCATGTCACCACCCTCACTACCACTAGGTCATGTCACCATCCTCACTACCACTAGGCCATGTCACCACCCTCACTACCACTAGGCCATGTCACCACCCTCACTACCACTAGGTCATGTCACCATCCTCACTACCACTAGGCCATGTCACCATCCTCACTACCACTAGGTCATGTCACCACCCTCACTACCACTAGGTCATGTCACCATCCTCACTACCACTAGGCCATGTCACCACCCTCACTACCACTAGGTCATGTCACCACCCTCACTACCACTAGGTCATGTCACCACCCTCACTACCACTAGGCCATGTCCCCACCCTCACTACCACTAGGTCATGTCACCACCCTCACTACCACTAGGCCATGTCACCACCCTCACTACCACTAGGTCATGTCACCACCCTCACCACCACTAGGCCATGTCACCATCCTCACTACCACTAGGCCATGTCACCACCCTCACCACTAGGCCATGTCACCATCCTCACTACCACTAGGCCATGTCACCACCCTCACTACCACTAGACCATGTCACCACCCTCACCACCACTAGGCCATGTCCCCACCCTCACTACCACTAGGTCATGTCCCCACCCTCACCACCACTAGGCCATGTCACCACCCTCACCACCACTAGGCCATGTCACCACCCTCACTACCACTAGACCATGTCACCACTCTCACCACCACTAGGCCATGTCACCACCCTCACTACCACTAGGCCATGTCACCACTCTCACTACCACTAGGCCATGTCACCACCCTCACTACCACTAGGCCATGTCACCACCCTCACTACCATTAGGCCATGTCACCATCCTCACTACCACTAGGCCATGTCACCATCCTCACTACCACTAGGTCATGTCACCACCCTCACCACCACTAGGCCATGTCCCCACTCTCACTACCACTAGACCATGTCACCACCCTCACTACCACTAGGCCATGTCACCACCCTCACCACCACTAGGCTATGTCACCACCCTCACTACCACTAGGCCATGTCACCACCTTCACCACCACTAGGCCATGTCACCACCCTCACCACCACAAGGCCATGTCACCACCCTCACCACCACTAGGCCATGTCACCACCCTCACCACCACTAGGCCATGTCCCCACCCTCACTACCACTAGGTCATGTCACCACCCGCACTACCACTAGGCCATGTCACCACCCTCACCACCACTAGGCCATGTCACCACCCTCACTACCACTAGGTCATGTCACCACCCTCACTACCACTAGGCCATGTCACCACCCTCACTACCACTAGGTCATGTCACCACCCTCACCACCACTAGGTCATGTCACCACCCTCACTACCACTAGGTCATGTCACCACCCTCACTACCACTAGGTCATGTCACCACCCTCACCACCACTAGGCCATGTCACCACCCTCACCACCACTAGGCCATGTCACCACCCTCACTACCACTAGGTCATGTCACCACCCTCACTACCACTAGGCCATGTCACCACCCTCACTACCACTAGGCCATGTCACCACCCTCACTACCACTAGGCCATGTCACCACCCTCACCATCACTAGGTCATGTCACCACCCTCACTACCACTAGGCCATGTCACCACCCTCACCACCACTAGGCCATGTCACCACCCTCACTACCACTAGGCCATGTCACCACCCTCACCATCACTAGGCCATGTCACCACCCTCACCACCACTAGGCCATGTCACCAGCCTCACCACCACTAGGCCATGTCACCACCCTCACTACCACTAGGCCATGTCACCACCCTCACTACCACTAGGCCATGTCACCACCCTCACTACCACTAGGTCATGTCACCACCCTCACCACCACTAGGCCATGTCACCACCCTCACTACCACTAGGTCATGTCACCACCCTCACCATCACTAGGCCATGTCACCACCCTCACTACCACTAGGCCATGTCACCACCCTCACCACCACTAGGCCATGTCACCACCCTCACTACCACTAGGCCATGTCCCCACCCTCACTACCACTAAGCCATGTCACCACCCTCACTACCACTAGGCCATGTCACCACCCTCACTACCACTAGGCCATGTCACCACCCTCACTACCACTAAGCCATGTCACCACCCTCACTACCACTAGGCCATGTCACCACTCTCACCACCACTAGGCCATGTCACCACCCTCACCACCACTAGGCCATGTCACCACCCTCACCACCACTAGGCCATGTCACCACCCTCACTACCACTAGACCATGTCACCATCCTCACTACCACTAGTCCATGTCACCACCCTCACCACCACTAGGCCATGTCACCACCCTCACTACCACTAGACCATGTCACCACCCTCACCACCACTAGGCCATGTCCCCACACTCACTACCACTAGACCATGTCACCATCCTCACCACCACTAGGCCATGTCACCACACTCACTACCACTAGGCCATGTCACCACCCTCACTACCACTAGGCCATGTCACCACCCTCACCACCACTAGGCCATGTCACCACCCTCACCACCACTAGGCCATGTCACCACCCTCACCACCACTAGGCCATGTCACCACCCTCACCACCACTAGGCCATGTCACCGCCCTCACCACCACTAGGCCATGTCACCACCCTCACTACCACTAGGCCATGTAACCACCCTCACCTCCACTAGGCCATGTCACCACCCTCACCACCACTAGACCATGTCACCACCCTCACTACCACTAGGCCATGTCACCACCCTCACCACCACTAGGCCATGTCACCGCCCTCACCACCACTAGGCCATGTCACCACCCTCACCACCACTAGACCATGTCACCACCCTCACCACCACTAGGCCATGTCACCGCCCTCACTACCACTAGGCCATGTCACCACCCTCACTACCACTAGGCCAGGGGCCGGCAACCAAAATAACAAGAAGAGCCATTTCTTTCCAATTCGGTACAAAATTCAGTATTTCAAGAGCCGCAATGCATCTGAGTACATACGTACTCATCGTCAAGAAGCAGCCCGTAAAGAGCCGCATGCGGCTCCGGAGCCATAGGTTGCCGACCTCTGCACTAGGCCATGTCCCCACCCTCACTACCACTAGGCCACATCACTGGGGTTGGGGGTGGGGGAGGGGCAAGATGATGTGAACATTTCTCGTCAAAATTCTCGTGAGGGCAGTTAGGATATCCCTGACGTCACTGATGACAACACTGATATCACTGATCACTCGTCGCTGATGTTGCTGCCTGTGCCCTGGGATCGAGCTCAGGCCGTCCGTTTGTTCGCACAGCGAGCTAACCGCAGCGCAACCGCTCCCAACCCTCCCTCCCCCGCACCCACACGCGCGCACATCACGTAGAGAATTGGTTACATTAATTAAGCAGAGGTATTGACCGTGTAATATAAATCTAGTGGTCGGTGCTGCTACTTGTATATTAGATCATGTCTCTGTGATGTATAATGTATCACTCCTACATGCCTAGGGGGGAAATTGCCAACACAAATTATGCATGAGATGCATTCTACACATCTTCAGAAATACACACGTCCTTTGGAATCTTCTTCTTTGGTACGGCTTCCGATGTAGACGCAGAGCAACAACGTGCAGGCGGTCAAGCCCAGATCACCGCGTCAGGAGTGGCAGCGGAGTTAGTAGTGTATCATCATCGCTGCAATGTCTCCTTCATGTTTGTCGATCGGGGCATTGCGTCAGTACACGTTGCACGGTCTCTGTTCTGGATGACCACACAGTCGCACCACTACTACTGGAGGGTTTGTAATTTTCGTTTTGTGCATCGTGTGGTATCCGCATCTGCTGCTGCTGCCGCCATGGATTTGTGCAGCGCGTGCCGTTTAGGGTGGAGCCATGACCAGATTCGTGGAAGATCAAATTCCAGGGGATCTTCTGCGTAGGGTCTTTCACAACGTGGCGATGTTTGTGCGCAAGTTCTTTTGAACTCCGTTCGGCTCTTCAAGCTTCATCGGGGCGCTGAACTTGCAACGTTGATTATAAAGTTTTTTGGGTTAGATCGCGTAAGTATTCATGTGTCGTAACCATCCACCACTCGACACAGCCAATTAGTAAGAGATTTGTCACTTCAGCAATTGTTTCTTGCTGTGGTTGTCCCATCTGATGATGAAAGCTTGTGTTGCTTCCGAAACGTCGTGATTAAATTTAGTTATTTCTATTTTTTTATTTTTTTTATTTTTATTCTTACTTTTATTTTCTACCTACGTGACTTTACCGAAAGAACCAAAGAGTATGGATCCCTGCAGTCACGAAAACTTCAACTCTAGACACATTTCTACCTACCCGATCTATTACGATGAATATTGGTCGCGAAAGCCTACTCCGTGTAAAACTCACATTGTTTAATGTCAAGAGAGTTAATGATGAAAGTGCTTGCTCACGGCACTGCTGGCCAAAAGGTGACTCCAAGAGAGAGCTCTAGACTCACGTAGAGACCCATAGACTCAGAGACCCATAGACTCACGCAGAGAACTATAGACTCGTATAGAGACCTATATTTGTACAGACACTTAGCTGACAAAGAGACACGTAGACTCGAAGACCCATATACTTATATACAGACCTAAAGATTCAAACAGAGACCTATAGACTCACATAGAGACCTATAAACTCAGACGCTTTGGCTCACAAATAGACAAATAGACTCAGAGACCATTAGACTCATATATAGACCTATAGACTTAAACAGAGACCTATAGATTAGTATAGCGGCCGAAAGACTCACAAAAATACACTTTAACTCACAAGGAAACCCATAGACTCACACAGAGACTCATAGACTCACAAAAAGACCCAGAGGCATATGGAGCCCTATAGACTCAAACAAAGACCTATAGTTCAAAATCAACGTTTTTGGGTTTAGATCGCGTTATTTATAAATGTGTCGTAACCCTCCACCACCCGACACGGCCAATCAGTAAAAAAGTGTCACGTTGACAAAAGACAAAATAGTTCACTGTTTTAGCCCACCGGTGTGTATATAATTACAATACCCCCCCCCCCCCCCGCCTCAAATCGTTGCACCTGATGAGTTGATGAGTTAATGATGATGTCACCCTGCTGCTGCTCTATTTAAGACCGGGAGCAAGAGCAGAGCCTCACCATTCTGGCGAATTGCCCGATGATGCTGGATGCAATTACGAGCGAAACGTCGTACTACAAAAATTGTAAATGTTGTGGTTTCACGCTTCAACACATCGGTGTGGGGCTAAAGTAGTGAACTATTTGTCTTTTGTCAACTTGACACTTTTTTGCTGATTGGCCGTGTTGGGTGGTGGAGGGTTACGACACATTTATAAATAACGCGATCTAAACCCAATCACGTTGATTATGAATAATATTGGTCGCGAAAGCCTGCCACGTGTTAAAAAGACCTATAGACTCACATAGACACTTTCACTCACAGAGAGACCCCTAGACTCACATAGAGACCCATAGACTCACGTAGAGACTGAAAGACTCACACAGAGACTCATAGACTCACATCGACCCGTAGTTCCACACAGGGACTGAAACACTCACACAGAGACTCATAGACTCACATTGACCCATAGTTCCACACAGGGACTGAAAGACTCACACAGAGACTCATAGACTCACATTGACCCGTAGTTCCACACAGGGACTGAAAGACTCACACAGAGACTCATAGACTCACATTGACCCGTAGTTCCACACAGGGACTGAAAGACTCACACAGAGACTCATAGACTCACATTGACCCATAGTTCCACACAGGGACTGAAAGACTCACACAGAGACTCATAGACTCACATTGACCCATAGTTCCACACAGGGACTGACAGACTCACACAGAGACTCATAGACTCACATTGACCCATAGTTCCACACAGGGACTGAAAGACTCACACAGAGACTCATAGACTCACATTGACCCATAGTTCCACACAGGGACTGAAAGACTCACACAGAGACTCATAGACTCACATCGACCCGTAGTTCCACACAGGGACTGAAAGACTCACACAGAGACTCATAGACTCACATTGACCCATAGTTCCACAAAGGGACTGAAAGACTCACACAGAGACTCATAGACTCACATTGACCCGTAGTTCCACACAGGGACTGAAAGACTCACACAGAGACTCATAGACTCACATTGACCCGTAGTTCCACACAGGGACTGAAAGACTCACACAGAGACTCATAGACTCACATTGACCCATAGTTCCACACAGGGACTGAAAGACTCACACAGAGACTCATAGACTCACATTGACCCATAGTTACACACAGGGACTGACAGACTCACACAGAGACTCATAGACTCACATTGACCCATAGTTCCACACAGGGACTGAAAGACTCACACAGAGACTCATAGACTCACATTGACCCATAGTTCCACACAGGGACTGAAAGACTCACACAGAGACTCATAGACTCACATCGACCCGTAGTTCCACACAGGGACTGAAAGACTCACACAGAGACTCATAGACTCACATTGACCCATAGTTCCACAAAGGGACTGAAAGACTCACACAGAGACTCATAGACTCACATTGACCCGTAGTTCCACACAGGGACTGAAAGACTCACACAGAGACTCATAGACTCACATTGACCCGTAGTTTCACACAGGGACTGAAAGACTCACACAGAGACTCATATACTCACATTGACCCATAGTTCCACACAGGGACTGAAAGACTCACACAGAGACTCATAGACTCACATTGACCCATAGTTCCACACAGGGACTGAAAGACTCACACAGAGACTCATAGACTCACATTGACCCATAGTTCCACACAGGGACTGAAAGACTCACACAGAGACTCATAGACTCACATTGACCCATAGTTCCACACAGGGACTGAAAGACTCACACAGAGACTATAGACTCACATCGACCCATAGTTCCACACAGGGACTGAAAGACTCACACAGAGACTCATAGACTCACATTGACCCATAGTTCCACACAGGGACTGAAAGACTCACACAGAGACTCATAGACTCACATTGACCCATTGTTTCACACAGGGACTGAAAGACTCACACAGAGACTCATAGACTCACATTGACCCGTAGTTTCACACAGGGACTGAAATACTCACACAGAGACTCATAGACTCACATTAACCCGTAGTTCCACACAGGGACTGAAAGACTCACACAGAGACTCATAGACTCACATTGACCCATAGTTCCACACAGGGACTGAAAGACTCACACAGAGACTCATAGACTCACATTGACCCATAGTTCCACACAGGGACTGACAGACTCACACAGAGACTCATAGACTCACATTGACCCATAGTTCCACACAGGGACTGAAAGACTCACACAGAGACTCATAGACTCACATTGACCCGTAGTTCCACACAGGGACTGAAAGACTCACACAGAGACTCATAGACTCACACAGAGACCCTATAGATGCAAGTAGGGACCTGTGGATTCGCAAAGCCCTGAGTCGTGATTAAACCGGGCTCTGGTGGTCAGCGAGTGGATCAACTGCAAAACACTGTCTGCTTGGCGGCGTAACGTTTTGGGCCTTTGGACCTTTGCTAAGGTAAACCCGGGAAAAGGGAAAATCATTTAATAATAAAAAATAATAATATATGGGAGGGGCCAAAAATATAATAATAATAAAATAAAAAATGTGTAATTGTCGACCCGTGGTGTCGGGGCTGCCTTTGCCGCTCACCGTCTTGGGCTTGAAGGGCGGCTGGATCTCGCGTCGCTCCAGCCTCTCCCAGTCGATGCGCCGGAAGAAGGCGTGCTCGCGGATGTCTCGCTCGCCCTCGGGCCCGCAGCCCAGCCGCTTGCCCGGGTGCTTGGTCAGGAACTGGCGTCACAGCGCGCCGCGTGTGGGGGGACGGGGGGGCGGGGGGACGGGGGGGGAGAGGAAACAACAACAACGAGGTAAGTGATCGACGTGCGACACCGTCGCGCGGCCGTCGTGACGGGGTCCTGCCAATAACACGGCCCAGCGGTGACGTGTCCCAGGGGTGGTATGGCCAAACCAGCTCTGGTAACGGTCGCGCTGGCAATGGTTGCACTGGCACCGGTCGCGCTGGCAACGGTCGCGATGGCAACGGTCGAGATGGCAACGGTCGCGATGGTAACGGTCGCGATGGCAACGGCCGCGATGGCAACAATCGCGATGGTAACGGCCGCGATGGCAACGGCCGCGATGGCAACGGCCGCGATGGCAATGGCCGCGATGGAAATGGTCGCGATGGAAACGGTCGCGATGGAAACGGTCGCGATGGAAACGGTCGCGATGGTAATGGTAGCGATGGAAATGGTCGCGATGGAAACGGTTGCGATGGTAACGGCCGCGATGGAAATGGTCGCGATGGTAATGGTAGCGATGGAAATGGTCGCGATGGTAACGGTAGCGATGGTAACGGCTGCGATGGAAATGGTCGCGATGGTAACGGTAGCGATTGCAATGGTCGCATTGGCAACTGTCACGTTGGTAACGGCCGCCCTGGTAACGGCCGCGATGGTAACGGCCGCGATGGTAACGTCCGCCCTGGTAACGGTCGCCCTGGTAACGACCGCCCTGGTAACGGCCGCGATGGTAATGGCCGCGATGGTAACGGTCGTGATGGTAACGGTCGCGTTGGCAACGTCTGCCCTGGTAATGGCCATGCTGCCAATGGCCGACCTGGTAACGGCCGCGCTAGTAATGGTCACGATGGTAACCGTTACGCTCGTCGTGATTGCAACCAACGGGCACGCGAAATAAATAAATAACAAACAAACAAGCACACGGCCTGGAAAAAACAAAAAAAATATCCGCTCGCAAGACACACGGCACAGCTAAATTGCCAATGAATTAAAGTGCGTGCGGCCAAAGCCACCGGATCGACATTTGCCATCGACCGTCACACACAGCCACCACGCGGGGTTTGGCGGCCGGGCCCACCCGGCGTGCCGTCGACCTGGTGGAAGGAGTGGACTGCTCCACTCAGCTACCCCGATACAACCACACGTGTCCTGGTGGAGCGAGTGGACTACCCCACTCAGCTACCCCGATACAACCACGCGTGGTGGAGCGAGTGGACTACCCCACTCAGCTACCCCGATACAACCACACGTACCCTGGTGGAGCGTGTGGGCTACTAAAAAAAAAAATCGGCGGAGAGGTGGGAACTGATCAATTAACAAATTAATAAATTATCTTTTTGACAAATTATTTTATTCATTAATCGAATAATTAGCACGCGAAGGATGAGCGCGTGGCGGCGACGGTTGTCCATCGCTCGCGAATGACGCGGAAACGCCGGACCCGGAGTTTCACAATTGGCAGATTCCAGGCGGATAGCGTTCAGAAGGGGGGGTGGGGTTTTGAGGTGTCGGCACGAGGCAATTTAAGAAGAAAGGAATTTTTTGAGATAAGAGCCAACACCGGCTCTCCGGGCCGCTCACTCAGGAGCGCTCCACTCGCGATTGCGGGAGCGGGCGAGCGGGCGGGCAGACGGGCGGGCGGGCGAGAGATAAGAGCCCCTCAGCCGCTCGGCAGTCTCCATTAAATGCTCCGTCGCTCGTCTTGCCGTGAGATGCCGCGGCGAGATTCGAGTCGTGCGAAGCGGGGGAAGGTGGGGGGGGGGGGGGGGCGGGGGTGGGGTGGTGAGGGGGCCCTGCCCCCCTGTCTCTAGAGGGGGGGGGGAGGCCCGGATGTGGCGCGGATCGGCTGCTCGTCGCAGAGACTCGAGCTCCGAATCTAGCCACACGCCACCGGTGGCTAGGAGATGTTAACTACTTCGCCTGGTGTACAGGAGGTCGTGGGTTTGATCCCTACCCTGCCGACGCCTGCTGCTGTATATTTGGAGTTTGCGTGTCTCTCTCTCTCATCACGATCATCACGGTGGCTAGGAGATGTTAACTACCTCGCCTTGTGTACAGGAGGTCGTGGGTTTGATCCCTACCCTGACGACACCTGCTGTTATTTGGAGTTTGCGTGTCACTCTCTCTCTCTCGCTCTCATCACGATCATCACGGTGGCTAGGAGATGTTAACTACCTCGCCTGGTGTGCAGGAGGTCGTAGGTTTGATCCCTACCTTGACGACGCCTGCTGTGTATTTGGAGTTTGCGTGTCTCTCTCTCATCACGATCATCACGGTGGCTAGGAGATGTTAACTACCTCGCCTGGTGTACAGGAGGTCGTGGGTTTGATCCCTACCCTGACGACGCCTGCTGCTGTGTATTTGCAGTTTGCGTCTCTCTCTCTCCCCGTGGTCGCGTGAGAAGAAAGACTCCGAACAGAAAATATCTCGAGGACGACATCAAAAGAGATCGGTGCCGGAAAAAGATGTGGCCGACTGCTCGAGCATAACGACGAAATGTGAAGTGGACACCGACTATGGGCTCTCTGCCCACGGATCGCGAGGATAGCGATGATGATGGTCGTGATGATGATGGTGATGGTGGTGATGATGGTCGTGATGATGATGGTGATGATCATGATGATTGTGATGGTCGCGATGATGATCGTGATGATCGTGGTGATGGTGATGGTGGTGATGATGATTGTGATGATGCTCGTGATGATGATGGTGATGATCATGATGGTCGTGATGATGATCGTGATGGTCCTGATGATGGTCGTGATGGTCCTGATGATGGTGATGGTGGTGATGGTCCTGATGATGGTCGTGATGATGGTCCTGATGATTGTGGTGATTGGGATAATGATGGTCGCCATGGTCATGGTGATGGTCGTGATGATCGTGGTAATCAGAATGATCAGGATGATGATGGTGATGATGGTCGTGATGATGGTCGTGATGATGGTGGTGATCAGGATGATGATGATGGTCGTGATGGTCGTGATGATGATGGTCGTGATGATGCTCGTGATGGTGATGGTCGTGATGATAATCGTGATGGTCGTGGTGATGGTTGTGATGATGGTCGTGATGATAGTGATGATAGTGATGGTCATGATAATCGTGATGATGATGATGATGGCGATGATCGCGATGATGGTGATGATGGTGATGATCGTCATGATCTTGATGATCTTGATAATGATCGTGATGATGACAGTGGTCATGACATTGGTGATGATGGTGATGACCGTGGTTATGAACGTGGTGATGACCGTGACGACTCCGATTCTGACTCACCCCCTTGCAGATGGAGATGGACTCCTTGGACATGGACTTGGGGTAGGAGACGTTGTGCTCCATGATGGACTGGAACAGCTCGTCCTCATCCTCCCCGTCGAACGGCGGCTACGCAAATCGACAAACGAAGAGAGAAAAAATTAACCTGTAAAAACAAAGTTCACTCTAAATCCTTTATATGCGTGGCGGCTAGAGTCCTCTCGTCCTCTGGCTTGAGATGGCTGCCACCTATGGGTCAGATGATTGTCTGCCAGCATTAAGCAATTGGTAATTAAATATTTAAAAGAATTCCCCTAAAAAGTGTAAAATTTTGGAAAAATGTTTTCACGAAAATTAATTGTCACACACAACGAGTCTGTGTGGAAAATGTCAGCTCGATTAGATCACGGGAAGTGGGGTAAAAAACGACCGAAAGATTTGCACGGTCGTAAGCAAGCGCGCAAGCACGCAAGCAAGCAAGCGAACTTAATATAAAGGATAAAAAAACGACGGAGTTTGCCCCTTGCCGATACTCATACGGTGGTGCGACAGAAGTCCTACAAACATTCACGCAACCCCATTGTACTACCACACAATTCACTGCAATGCCACACACTATACATCACACTATGAAACGCTACACCACTGTGCCACATTAAAAACGAATTTCTTTGTCTACGTATGGTGCGTAAGAAGTTCAACATACACACACACATAGCACGGTTGGCCACGTATGGTGCTTAAGAAGTTCAACATACACACACACATAGCATGGTTGGCCACGTATGGTGCTTAAGAAGTTCAACATACACACACACATAGCATGGTTGGCCACGTATGGTGCTTAAGAAGTTCAACATACACACACACATAGCATGGTTGGCCACGTATGGTGCATAAGAAGTTCAACATACACACACACATAGCATGGTTGGCCACGTATGGTGCATAAGAAGTTGAACATACACACACACATAGCATGGTTGGCCACGTATGGTGCTTAAGAAGTTGAACATACACACACACATAGCATGGTTGGCCACGTATGGTGCATAAGAAGTTGAACATACACACACACATAGCATGGTTGGCCACGTATGGTGCTTAAGAAGTTGAACATACACACACACATAGCACGGTTGGCCACGTATGGTGCTTAAGAAGTTGAACATACACACACACATAGCACGGTTGGCCACGTATGGTGCTTAAGAAGTTCAACATACACACACACATAGCACGGTTGGCCACGTATGGTGCATAAGAAGTTGAACATACACACACACATAGCATGGTTGGCCACGTATGGTGCATAAGAAGTTCAACATACACACACACATAGCATGGTTGGCCACGTATGGTGCATAAGAAGTTCAACATACACACACACATAGCACGGTTGGCCACGTATGGTGCTTAAGAAGTTCAACATACACACACACATAGCACGGTTGGCCACGTATGGTGCATAAGAAGTTGAACATACACACACACATAGCATGGTTGGCCACGTATGGTGCATAAGAAGTTCAACATACACACACACATAGCATGGTTGGCCACGTATGGTGCTTAAGAAGTTCAACATACACACACACATAGCATGGTTGGCCACGTATGGTGCATAAGAAGTTCAACATACACACACACATAGCATGGTTGGCCACGTATGGTGCTTAAGAAGTTCAACATACACACACACATAGCATGGTTGGCCACGTATGGTGCATAAGAAGTTCAACATACACACACACATAGCACGGTTGGCCACGTATGGTGCTTAAGAAGTTCAACATACACACACACATAGCATGGTTGGCCACGTATGGTGCATAAGAAGTTCAACATACACACACACATAGCACGGTTGGCCACGTATGGTGCTTAAGAAGTTCAACATACACACACACATCCAGACGTAACTTTGTGCGATCCGATGGATCACTACACGACTCTATTGACCTTATAATTTTGGTTCTTTAAGATAATTTTCTTATTGTGTTTGATTTTGATTATTTTATTATTTCCCTTCTACGTGACTTTACCGAAAGAACCAAGAATATGAATCCCTGCAGTCACGAAAGCTTTAAATCGAAATAAAATCCATTCACCTTGACGGATCTCTACGTTAACGCCACGGGTCTCTATGGATCTCTATGGATCTCTATGCAACTCCATTGACCTCCATGGATCTTTATGTAACTCCATTGACCTTGACGGATCTCTACGTGAATGCCACAGGTCTCTATGGATCTCTATGCAACTCCATTGACCTCCATGGATCTCTATGTAACTCCATTGACCTTGACGGATCTCTACGTGAATGCCATGGGTCTCTATGGATCTCTATACAACTCCATTGACCTCCATGGATCTCTATGTAACTCCATTGACCTTGACAGATCTCTACGTGAATGCCACGGGTCTCTATGGATCTCTATGCAACTCCATTCACCTCCATGGATCTCTATGTAACTCCATTAACCTTGACAGATCTCTACGTGAACGCCACGGGTCTTTATGGATCTCTATGTAACTCCATTGACCTCCATGGATCTCTATGTAACTCCATTGACCTTGACAGATCTCTACGTGAATGCCACGGGTCTCTATGGATCTCTATGCAACTCCATTCACCTCCATGGATCTCTATGTAACTCCATTGACCTTGACGGATCTCTACGTGAATGCCATGGGTCTCTATGGATCTCTATGCAACTCCATTCACCTCCATGGATCTCTATGTAACTCCATTGACCTTGACAGATCTCTACGTGAACGCCACGGGTCTTTATGGATCTCTATGTAACTCCATTGACCTCCATGGATCTCTATGTAACTCCATTGACCTTGACGGATCTCTACGTGAATGCCACGGGTCTCTATGTATCTCTATGCAACTCCATTCACCTCCATGGATCTCTATGTAACTCCATTGACCTTGACGGATCTCTACGTCAACGCCACGGGTCTCTATGGATTTCTATGCGACTCCATTCACCTCCATGGATCTCTATGCAACTCCATTGACCTTGACGGATCTCTACGTGAATGCCACGGGTCTCTATGGATCTCTATGTAACTCCATTCACCTCCATGGATCTCTATGTAACTCCATTGACCTTGACAGATCTTTACGTGAATGTCACGGGTCTCTATGGATCTCTATGCAACTCCATTCACCTTCATGGATCTCTATTTCACTCCATTGACCTTGACAGATCTCTACGTGAATGCCACGGGTCTCTATGGATCTCTATGCAACTCCATTGACCTCCATGGATCTCTATTTAACTCAACGGATCTCGCCGCAACTCCAATGCCCGTAACTGCCGCCGATGTCCTGGGCTGGCGTTGGTCCTTGCAAACAAACCCGAGCTGCCGAGCTTGACGGGGCCTCAGCAGGCCACTCTCCCGGGGGTTTCGCGGCTGAGCGAGTAAGAGTAAAAAAAAAACTTTTCCCGCGACAAAGGGCGGCCGAACTCACCTGTCCGGCGAGCATCTCGTAAAGCAGGACGCCGAACGCCCACCAGTCCACGGACTTCCCGTACGGCTGGTACGCGATGATCTGGCACGGGAAAAACGGCGAAACAATCGGCAAGCGTGCTCGCTGAAGGGAGCCGCGCGGATATACGCGAGCCACGCTTTTCCCGCCGGCTGGCGACAACCGAACAGGGGCCGGGGTGGTGCCGTCACGGTTACCGGGTGATTTGTGCCCCCACTGGCTGTTTGCCGAACCGTGCCGGAACCGATCCGTGAATCGTCGGCCGCACACGAAGACATCTGAACCTGGCTCGGGGTCAAGTAGGGCCACGGGCGTGTGACGCTCGTTCACCGCGTCACCCACGCACGTGTCCCCTCGTTCACCGCGTCACCCACGCACGTGTCCGCTCCTTCACCGCGTCACAAACACACAACTCCGCTCCTGCACCGCGTCATCCACACACAACTCCGCTCCTTTACCGCGTCACCCACACACGTGTCCCCTCGTTCACCTCGTCACCCACACACATCTCCGCTCCTTCACCTCGTCACCCACACACAGCTCCGCTACTTCACCGCGTCACCCACGCACGTGTCCGCTCGTTCACCACGTCACCCACACACCACTCCGCTCCTTCACCGTGTCACGCACGCACGTGTCCACTCCTGCACCGCGTCACCCACACACAACTCCGCTCCTGCACCACGTCACCCACACACAACTCCGCTCCTGCACCACGTCACCCACACACAACTCCGCTCCTTTACCGCGTCACCCACACACGTATCCGCTCCTTCACCTCGTCACCCACACACAGCTCCGCTACTTCACCGCGTCACCCACGCACGTGTCCGCTCATTCACCACGTCACCCACACACAACTCCGCTCCTTTACCGCGCGCGTGCGTGACGTCAGTCAGTGCACGCGTGCGAGCGACGCGCCGTCACCGCACGTCGCCCACACACGGCGTCTCTCGGCGGCCAGGCAGCGGAGCTGTATCCGACGGGAACGCCCACACCGTGGAGACGAAGCAGCCAAACATCGTCTCGCGACAGAGATGTCGACCGGGAGGAGGGGGGGGGGGGGCGGGGGGCGGGGGGCAGTCGTCTTCATCCAGCAGCGGATCGAGCTCGTCCGGCGTCGCCTGGCGCACAACGGCGGGTGCGGCACAGGCGTTAACGATTACAATCTTTGCGCCGCAGATCCGTACCAAGCCCACACCGGGCGGCAGCCCCACGCCCTCCGCCCCGGTGAGGCAAAGGTCACGGAGGAGGGGGGGGGGCAATGGGTAAATGCATCACCCCGGAGCGAGGTGGTCCGGGGGACGCGCTGCGGCGACCCTAATGGCGGTCGAAATCGCGTCAGGGCCGCGCGTCTCCTGGAATGCGCGTCACGCTTTGCTTCACCTCCAATTGTGCGAATGCGTTTTGTTCTTCGTCTCTCTCGCTGCGGGGGTGGGGGAGCAGGGGGGGGGGGGGTTGGACGAGCGGGTAAATAATGAAGAGATAAAGAAAGCTCGGCGTGAGAGGCGCACAACGCTCGATCCCCAGCGGACGCCGCGGGGAGAGAGCGAGAGGGAGAGAGGGGGGAGAGATGGTGAGCTTTGATGTGAATGATAATGCACTGCCACTCAACCTTGAGTGCTCCTCTTTCACGGGTTAGTGGCCATTTATGGAGCCAGGCTTTTGGCCTATGATCCGCTGATACTCTCTGTACAAAAAGCCCTCCCCTCCCCCACCCCTCACCCGTCAACTTACGTGGCCATTTGCCCAAAACATCTTCCACACGGTGCCGCGGCATTCGCCTGCTACGGCAGAGGCGTAAGGGAGTTCCAACGGGACCGACATCTTCACTTCATTGACATGCTCAGGGCACTACGCGATACTACCAGCAGGCCTGTGGCAGAGGTCGCAATCGGGTACCCGATACCCGTATCCTACCCGATACCCGGCTACCTGTACCCGGCCGGGTACGGGTACGGGTACCCGTTTGCGACCCTGGTGCGGCCGGGTACAGGTACGGGTAGGCCGTGAGTCACTGGTGAGTAACCGTTTGTCACTCATTTCCCAACGTCTTGTCTCTTCTCACAATTCAAGTTCCTAGAATCAACCCACCCGCGCCTAAAACATGGCTTCATCCCAGAGGTCGCAATCGGGTACCCGATACCCGTACCCTACCCGATACCCGGCTGGGTACGGGTAGCCGGATATTAGGTAGGGTACGGGTACGGGTACCCGTTTGCGACCCTGATGCGGCCGGGTACGGGTACGGAATCAATACCTGTTTGCGACCTCTGGCCCGTGGCTCCGGGTTGCCCCTCCGTGCTTTCGGAGTCAACGACTCTCTGTTCGAGAATGGCCTGAAATCAAATGTATCATTCCGGATGTCCGCTGTAAAGTACGATCTTGAGTTTTGATGAAAGTGTGCTGATCTTTAAAGGTGTATTGACAAATTTCGATTCTGCTACTGATACTCGTGCTGTTATGGAGTGACTCATGCAGCCAGCTATGGCTGCAAAGTTTGGTCGAACATGTTATGTAATATCGTTTAATGTTAAGTTTGAATCACAGTTCCTATGATCACTGTAACATTGTTTTTATAGCTTTATTTTGGTGATTTTGAAAACGTTTTGGTTTAGCCATGTTTGTTTGTTGTAGTACAGAGTTAGCCTGATAACTATAATCTAAATTGTCTTACGGTTGTTATTGTTTCCCTGGGATTTTTGCACACAGCGTTGAAATGCGGTGCTTTTTCTGGAAGACTTTGCTGTTTTTTTACCCAGGATTTTTCTGTTGCGTGTAGTCACTTTAAGATGTTTTCTTGTTCATGTTTTTGTTTTGTTGCGGTGGCACCCGAGTCAAGAGCCGCATGGCTCACAGGGTTATCCCCACATATATAAAAGGCAAAGATGTGATTATGTGTGTCTGTTCAAAATGTTTAGCGTACTTCCCGACATGCAACAAACTGGAAATTTGCCATGTGGGTACTTTCCAGACTGTACACCATGCACAAATGAGAAAAATTCACATTTTTTTTTTGGGGGGGGAGCTCAATAATGCATATAAGTTTTGCACGGTAAGTGAACTGTGACGTCACATCTGTCACGTGACCCGCGCATGTGGAAGCGTAATGCATTGTAGTGTAGCGGTTAGCGCTACGCTGCGCTACGAACCCGGCGACCCGAGTTCGATTTCCGCTCACGGCCAACACCGGTGACGATTATTTGAACCGGTCCTGGGCCTCCCCTAGGTCAACTCAGCCTCAAACGAGTAACTGCTGTGGTGTGTGGTGGTGCGGGTAACGACGACCACTGCGACTACGACGCATCGCTGAACAGCGGTCGTGACGGCGAGGGTCGCCGTTACACTCTGGAATTGTTGTTGATGTTGTTGTGTCGAGCCCAGGCCAGCCCAGTTTGACTCCGCCATCTTGCCCACCATCGGTGACGATTAATCTCAACCAGTTGCTGGGCCCTCAAATGATCCTCATGGCGGTACCCCGGGGTACAAAATAATACAAAATGGCCGAGGCAATTAAATATTTTATCTCTGGGACGCCATTTTTTCCCATGGGGTGTTACTTAACTCCGCAACTGGGGTACCAATCAATCTGAAATCAGTGCCACAATCCGCGATGTCGAAACGCGGCGTGGACGATTGCGCCGAAACCCTGAACGCTCGCGTACGCACCGTGGCGGTGGTACAGCTCGTCGAGATGAGTCCATAATCGCATCACCGACCATCGACGGACTAAAAACGACTGCATCACGGACACTGTGTGAGAAGCCGGGCTACCATGATACCCCGGGGTACCGCCATGAGGTTCAGATGAGCAACTGGTGTAGCGGCACGTGGTGAACGACGCGACTCGGCAGAGCCAACGGTGGGGCCGGGGCGTCGTGCTGGTTGGCCAACCCCCGCTTGTGCCACAGTGCCGGTAGCCTTCATAGGTGCTGCTGCGACTCGCCAATGGCACTTGCCCCAACAGTCTGTTGCAGGCTACACGGGGGATCTTTGTCTTTGGTAGAGGTAGCGGTTCGCGCGCTACGCTGCACGACGAACCCGGCAACCCGAGTTCGATTCCCGCTCACGGCCAATACCGGTGACAAATGTCTGATCCGGTCCTGGGCCTCCCCTAGGTCGACTCAGCCTTAAGTGAGTATCTGGTACGGTGAGTGAACATCGCCACTAGCGAGACAAAGGCGGCCGGACGTGGTGCTGGCCACCCACCCCCTCGCGTGCACAGTGCTGGCCTTCGTAGGCGCTCGCTAACAGCACTTGCCCCAGCAGTCTGTCGCAGGCCACGCGGGGGACCTGTGCCTTTGTCGCGTGTGTTTATCATTCCGCTGAAGATGCGCACGGTGACGGACCCTGGCGCTGCCTGCTCAAGGCAAAGCGCCAAGGTCAGCCGCATCAGTTCGTCGCGTGACGGAGCGGCTCCCGAAATGAAAAGAGACGGCGCCCGGTCACGAGAGAACGGGCGAGAGAGAGAGAGACACAGAGCGAGGGAGGAAGGGAGTGGGTGAGAGAGGGAGGGGAGGGAGGGAGGGAGGGAGGGAGAAGAGGGAGGGAGGGAGGAGAGGGAGGGAAGAGAGAGAGGGAGGGAGGAGAGGGAGGGAGCGGGCGAGAGAGGGTGGATGGAGAGGGAGGGGACGGAGGGAGGAGAGGCAGGAAATGGAGGGAGGAAGGAGAGGGAGGAGAGGGAGGGAGGAGAAGGAGAGGGAGGAATGAGAGGCAAGAAAGGGAGGAGAGAGATGAAAAGGGCGAGCGAGAAGGCAAGAGGGAGCGGGAGACAGAGAAGAATCGAGCGAGAGAGGGAGCGAGAATGAGAGAGAGCAAAAGGGAGAGAGAGCGAGATGGAAGGAGGGGAAGAGGAAACGAGATTAAGTGGGTGAGCGAGAAAGCAAGTGTGAGTGAGATAGAGACACAAAGATAACAAACAGGACAGGCAGATCACGTGGCGGCCACAGAGAGAGACGGCCGCAGGGAGACAGGCGCAGGGTTGAACTGCTGGGTGGAGCCCGTTTATACCGCTGGGTGGAGCCCGTTTATACCGCAGGGTGGGACTCGTTAATAGCGCTGGGTGGAGCCCGTTTATACCACTGGGTAGAGCCCGTTTATACCGCTGGGTAGAGCCCGTTTATAGCGCTGGGTAGAGCTCGTTTATACCGCTGGGTGGGACTCGTTTATACCGCTGGGTGGAGCTCGTTTATACCGCTGGGTGGGACTCGTTTATACCGCTGGGTGGGACTCGTTTATACCGCTGGGTGGGACTCGTTTATACCGCTGGGTGGGACTCGTTTATACCGCTGGGTGGGACTCGTTTAAACCGCTGGGTGGGACTCGTTTATACCGCTGGGTGGGACTCGTTTATACCGCTGGGTGGAGCTCGTTTATACCGCTGGGTGGAGCTCGTTTATACCGCTGGGTGGAGCTCGTTTATACCGCTGGGTGGGACTCGTTTATACCGCTGGGTGGAGCTCGTTTAAACCGCTGGGTGGGACTCGTTTATACTGCTGGGTGGGACTCGTTTATACCGCTAGGTGGGACTCGTTTATACTGCTGGGTGGGACTCGTTTATACCGCTGGGTGGGACTCGTTTATACCGCTGGGTGGGACTCGTTTAAACCGCTGGGTGGAGCTCGTTTAAACCGCTGGGTGGAGCTCGTTTAAACCGCTGGGTGGGACTCGTTTATACCGCTGGGTGGGACTCGTTTATACCGCTGGGTGGAGCTCGTTTAAACCGCTGGGTGGAGCTCGTTTATACCGCTGGGTGGAGCTCGTTTATACCGCTGGGTGGAGTTCGTTTATACCGCTGGGTGGGACTCGTTTATACCGCTGGGTGGAGCTCGCTTATACCGCTGGGTGGGACTCGTTTATACCGCTGGGTGGAGCTCGTTTAAACCGCTGGGTGGGACTCGTTTATACCGCTGGGTGGGACTCGTTTATACCGCTGGGTGGAGCTCGTTTATACCGCTGGGTGGGACTCGTTTATACCGCTGGGTGGGACTCGTTTATACCGCTGGGTGGGACTCGTTTATAGCGCTGGGTGGAGCCCGTTTATGCCGCTGGGTGGGACCCGTTTATGCCGCTGGGTGGAGCCCGTTTATACCGCTGGGTGGAGCCCGTTTATACCGCTGGGTGGAGCTCGTTTATACCGCTGGGTGGGACCTGTTTATACCGCCGGGTGGAGCCCGTTTATATCGCTGGGTGGAACCCGTTTATACTGCTGGGTGGGACCCGTTGATACCGCTAGGTGGAGCTCGCTTATACCGCTGGGTGGAGCCCGTTTATACCGCTGGGTGGAGCCCGTTTATATCGCTGGGTGGGCCAGAGGCTGCGAGGTGAGGGGTCACTTTGGATTCAAGGAAGCTGGCACCATCGTTTCACAATGGCCGCGTTTAGAGTCAAAAAGCGAGCGAATGAACGATCGAGGGAGAATCGGGGGGCACATTCGTCACGCGAGAGAAAAGGTCGGGTGTGTGAATAATGGTCGGGGAAAATGACGGTTACACCAACCGGCCATGCTCACGATGCTTGCAAGCGGTGGGTGGATGGGTGGGTGGGTTGGTTGGTGGTGGGGAGTGGTTAATTGGTCAAAAGCGGGATGTGTGATGCTCACACCAGGACGCGGTGGGTCGGGGGTTTGTTAAGAGATGGTTTCATTCACGATTCGGTAGGGGGCTCACACCCCTTCCGCCCCCGACTGTGAGGTTAGCAATGTGACAAATCAAAGAGCAATCCAAACAAAACACTCAGATGCTGCCGCCGCCGCCGCTGCTGCTGCTGCATCCATCAGCTGGCACCGCGTTTTTCCTTTCTCTCTCGCCGTGCGCTGCGCGAAACGGCTGCCGTTTTACTTTCGAGCCGCGTGTCTCGTACGTGCAGGGCCATGCGTGTCCAACTGGGACCGCGCGAGAGAGAGGGAAGGCCCCCCCCCCCCCCGCCCCTTAATCACTGTGAACATCTGGCAACGGTTCACCGGCAGTGGTTCAAGCGGGGCCCCGACTCTGCCAGATGAGACGCCTGTGTGTCGAAACAGGTCCGGAGTGAGCTTTGCTCGTACCGTTGGCTCAACAACATTGTCGACAGCGTGCCAACGTTTGGTCGCAATGTTGACCCAACGTTGACCCAACGTTGGCCCAACCTTGGCTCAATGTTGACCCAACGTTGGCCCAACGTTGGCCCAACCTTGGCTCAACGTTGACTCAACGTTGACCCAACGTTGGCCCAACCTTGGCTCAACGTTGACCCAACGTTGACCCAACGTTGGCCCAACCTTGGCTCAATGTTGACCCAACGTTGGCCCAACGTTGGCCCAACCTTGGCTCAATGTTGACCCAACGTTGGCCCAACGTTGGCAGAACGTTAGCTCTACGTTGGCCCAACCTTGGCCCAATGTTGGCAAAACGTTAGCTCAACGTTGGCCCAACCTTGGCCCAATGTTGGCAGAACGTTAGTTCAATGTTGACCCAACCTTGGCCCAAAGTTGTCAGAACGTTGGCTCAACGTTGGCCCAACCTTGGCCCAATGTTGTCAGAACGTTAGCTTAACGTTGGCCCAACCTTGGCCCAAAGTTGTCAGAACGTTGGCTCAACGTTGGCCCAATGTTGTCAGAACGTTAGCTTAACGTTGGCCCAACCTTGGCCCAATGTTGCACGTTCTGCTGGGGCCAAACCATCACAATTGCCATCCCTCTGGCCGGCTGTGGCGACGTGACCATCATACCGGCTCGGGGGGGAGGGGTAGGGAGGTCAAATTTAAGCGGCAAACCTCCTCGACGTTGGCGCATGCAGACGTTGTCCCTCCCCCGTGAACGTCGGTCCGACATTATCTGTCTATTTATTAATTTCACGGTATATATATTTTTTAAAGATTAATCATCTCAAAAAAGCGGGGAGCCACAACCCTGACGTGGCGGAGGCGACGTCAATATCCCCGCCGCCTTTTGACCAGTCGACAAAGAAATAAAAACGCCCGATTGCCAGCTGATTTGGTTGGTCGACACGGCAAAATTTTTTTAAAGAAACCACAAGCGCCCTGGGGCGATGATACCTTCTTGGACGTGTCTCTTCGCAGGTCATCCTTTACCTTGGCGCTGTTCGGAGTTAAACTTTTGCAAAGGTTGCGGAAAAGGCTGTGATTGGGGAGCATCTACTGACGAAAGGAGATGGTGGGGTGGGGGTTGGGCGGTGGAGGGGCGGGGGAAGGGGGCACAGTGTGGGGGAGAAAAAAAGGGACAGCAAAGGAAGTAAAACAAAAGCACGAGGTGGAGTAAGGAAAAGATGAACACGGAGTTTTGATTTTGAAACGAAGGAAATGCAGAAAGAGAGAGAACGACGGAGCCGATCGCCAATCGGGCGAACAACACAAACGCTCCGTAGGACTTTCGCTACCAGTAATTATCCGTAATGAAGGGGTTGGTTTTTTTGGTTTAGTTGGCGTTAAGTCGCGTAAATATAAATGCGTCGTTCAATCGGCCGCCCGATCCGAAGCAGCCAGAATTTTGGCCGTCGCACGAGGAGGCTGCTTGTTGCTGTTGTTGTTGGTGTTGGCGAAATGTCACACACTGCTAGGATCCATACTC
>NC_083841.1:5682432-5717432 GCF_015708825.2 Lethenteron reissneri | reverse complement strand
TATCAACCATTACCAAACTATCCACCACCACCACACTCTCAACCACCACCACACTCTCAACCACGACCAGACTCTCCACCATCACCACACTCTCAACCACCACCACACTCTCAACCACCACCACACTCTCAACCATGACCAGACTATCCACCATCACCACACTCTCAACCACGACCAGACTATCCACCATCACCACACTCTCAACCACGACCAGACTATCCACCACCACCACACTCTCAACCACCACAACACTCTCAACTACCACCACACTCTCAACCACCACAACACTCTCAACTACCACCACACTCTCAACCATGACCAGACTATCAACCATTACCAAACTATCCACCACCACCACACTCTCAACCACCACCACACTCTCAACCACGACCAGACTCTCCACCATCACCACACTCTCAACCACCACCACACTCTCAACCACCACCACACTCTCAACCATGACCAGACTATCCACCATCACCACACTCTCAACCACGACCAGACTATCCACCATCACCACACTCTCAACCACGACCAGACTATCCACCACCACCACACTCTCAACCACCACAACACTCTCAACCACCACCACACTCTCAACCATGACCAGACTATCAACCATTACCAAACTATCCACCACCACCACACTCTCAACCACCACCACACTCTCAACCACGACCAGACTCTCCACCATCACCACACTCTCAACCACCACCACACTCTCAACCACCACCACACTCTCAACCATGACCAGACTATCCACCATCACCACACTCTCAACCACGACCAGACTATCCACCATCACCACACTCTCAACCACGACCAGACTATCCACCACCACCACACTCTCAACCACCACAACACTCTCAACTACCACCACACTCTCAACCATGACCAGACTATCAACCATTACCAAACTATCCACCACCACCACACTCTCAACCACCACCACACTCTCAACCACGACCAGACTCTCCACCATCACCACACTCTCAACCACCACCACACTCTCAACCATGACCAGACTATCGACCATTACCAGACTATCCACCATTACCACACTCTCAACTACCACCACACTCTCAACCACGACCAGACTATCCACCATTACCAGACTATCCACCACCACCACCACACTCTCAACCACCACCACACTCTCAACCACCACCATACTTTCAACCACTACCACACTCTCAACCAGGAACCCGACTCTCAGCCACGACCAGACTTCTTGGTTCTTTCGGTAAAGTGACGTAGAAGGGAAATAATAAAATAATACAAGTAAAACATAATAAAATACAATTCTCACGACGTTTCGGCCACAACGCAAGCAGCCGTCCTCAGGTGAAAAACAGGTCTGTCGGAAAGACAGTGTCCATTCAAACACTGTCTTATTATGTCCATTCAGACGCTGTCTTTCCGACAGACCTGTTCTTCACCTGAGGACGGCTGCTTGCGTTGTGGCCGAAACGTCGTGAGAATTATTTTATTATGTTTTATTTTTATTATTTCCCTTCTACGTGACTTTACCGAAAGAACCAAGAAGATGAATCCCTGCAAGTCACGAAAGATTTAAATCGAAACACCACCAGACTCTCAACCACGAACCCCCCAATCCTCGATCGAGTGAAAGAATCCGCCTCCACGAGTAGGGCCGAGTGGGGCCGAGTAGGGTGGGGGTGGGGATACGTCCGTCGTTTCGCACCGGGACCCCTCGCCCGAGCCGCGTCCCCCTCCCCCCACCGCCGCTCACCTCGGGCGCGATGTAGTCGGGCGTGCCGCAGAAGGTGCGAGTCGTCATCGCCTCCCACATGTTCTCCTTGCACATGCCGAAGTCGGCGATCTTGATATGCCCCTCTGCGTCCAGCATCACGTTGTCCAGCTTCAGGTCTCTGTGTCATCCCCAGCCCGGCCCAGACAAAGACAAAGGTCATCCCCCATCCTCCCCGTGTAGCCTCAACAGAGTGTTGGGGCAAGTGCTGTTAGCGACACCCCACCCACCAAAGACAAAGATCCCTCGTGTAGCCTTAACAGACTGTTGGGGCAAGTGCTGTTAGTGACCCCCTCCCACCCACCCGCCAAAGCCAAAGATCCCTCGTGTAGCCTTAACAGACTGTTGGGGCAAGTGCTGTTAGTGACCCCCTCCCACCCACCCGCCAAAGCCAAAGATCCCCCATACAACCTTAACAAACTGTTGGGGCAAGTGCTGCAAAGTCAGCGAACCCCGCCGCCCCCCCCATCCACCCACCAAAGACAAAGATTCCCCACCCCCCTCCCGTAGGGTCTGTTGAGGCGAGGCCGAACACGGTCCAGATTCTTAAGAAGTCTCAGGTCTGGAGTCTTCGTCAGCCGAGATTTTGCTCGCCCTTGCCGGCGCTTGGCCTTAACAGCGAAAGTCGTCGTCGCTGTTCCACCCATCCTACCCCCCCACCCCACCCCCGCCCCCCCCCACCCCGCCCCCCCCCCCCACCCACCCCCCCATGCGAGGCGCTGAAGCCACTCACCTGTAAATGATTCCTTTGGTGTGCAGGAAGAAGAGGCCCACGGCGATCTCTCCGGCATAAAACCTAGAGAGGGAGTAACAGAGGGCCACTCACCCACCCAGCCAGTCACTCACCCAGCCACCCACTCACCCAGACACCCACTCACCCAGCCACTCAGCCACCCACTCACCCACCCAGCCACTCACCCAGCCACCCACTCACCCAGCCACCCACTCACCCAGCCACTCAGCCACCCACTCACCCACCCAGCCACTCACCCAGCCACTCAGCCACCCACTCACCCACCCAGCCACTCACCCAGCCACTCAGCCACCCACTCACCCACCCACCCACTCACCCAGCCACTCAGCCACCCACTCACCCAGCCACCCACTCACCCAGCCACTCAGCCACCCACTCACCCACCCAGCCACTCACCCAGCCACCCACTCACCCAGCCACCCACTCACCCAGCCAGCCACTCACCCAGACACTCACCCAGCCAGACACTCACCCAGCCAGCCACTCACCCACCCAGCCACTCACCCACCCAGCCACTCACCCACCCAGCCACTCACCCACTCACCCACTCAACCACCTACCCACCAGAGCTGTCACAGACTGTAAGGGGGCCCGCGCAAGTGCCGTGAGCAGTGCATGACGGGGGTGGTGTGATCGGCACGAAGAACAACACTGCCCATTGACTCACATTGTCCATAGATTAACACTTCCCATAGACTGACATTGCCCATAGACTCAACACTGCCCATAGACTAACACTGCACATAGACTAACACTTCCCATAGACTTACATTGTCCATAGATTAACACTGTCCATAGACTAACACTACCCATAGACTAACACTGCCCATAGACTAACACTGCCCATAGACTAACACTACCCATAGACTAACATTGCCCACAGACTAACACTGCCCATAGACTAACACTGCCCATAGACTAACACTGCCCGTAGACTAACACTACCCATAGACTAACACTACCCATAGACTAACACTGCCCATAGACTAACACTGCCCGTAGACTCACACTGCCCATAGACTCACACTGCCCATAGACTCACACTGCCCATAGACTAACACTGCCCATAGACTAACACTGCCCATAGACTAACACTGCCCGTAGACTGACATTGCCCATAGACCGACACTGCCAGAGCCGAATGTAAGGGAAGAAGGGAGGAAGGCCACGCCAGCCGTAGAGAGAGCCAGAGGGACCGAGGGACACGGGGAGGGAGATGATGGGGCTTCGTCATGAACGGGACGATGGATGGTGTCCGTGGGAACACTTACACGGTGTGCGGCTCCTTGAAGCGCCCGACCTGCTGTATCTGGTACATGAGATCACCCCCGTTCACGTACTCCATCACGAAGTACAGGCGGTCCTGCGCACACAAAGACAAAGATCCCCCGTATAGCCTGTAACAGACTGTTGGGGCAAGTGCTGTTAGCGAGCGGTACCTATGATGGCCGGCAAGGCACACGAGGGGGGGGGGGGGGTGAGTGGCCAGCACCACGCCCGACCGCGTTTGTCTCCCTAGTGGCGATGTTTACACAATGCACCAGGTACTCATTTAGACACACACACACATATACACACACAGACACACACATAAACACAGACACACACACAGGCGACGATGCAAACAACCGCAGCGCCAGCAAGACAGCACAACGTTAGATTACGGAAAATGATGAAAACGTTATAATAGAAATCTTGATTTGAAGCTTTCGTGACTGCAGGCATCCATACTCTTTGGTTCTTTCGGTAAAATCACGTAGTTAGAAAATAGATCACGACGTTTTGATCACGACACAAGCAAACGTCATCATTATAGGAATAGCTTTTACCTGCTGGGGCAGTAAAACAGGACGTGTTAAGATGTTCAAGCATCTATTGCATGGGCATCAAGTCTGCATTAGACACACCTGCTTGTGAAAACAAACGTGCACCGATCAATGTTTGCATTGTCTCTGAAAACGATTGGCCAACACCAGAGGATTGCACTGGGAGAGAGAATGCAATTTGTGGATCAGAGAGCACACGCAGGTTAGAGACATCACGCGAGATTTGCACCCAGCATGTGTGTGTATGTTGTACTTCTGTGGGCAGTGTGAGTCTATGGGCAATGTATGCGTGTATGTAGAACTTCTTTCGCACCATACAGAGCCAACCGTGCTAATCGGAGATGCAGGGAGAAGGACAACTCATTGTGGGTCTCTGTGCGAGTCTATGGCTCTCTGTGTGTCTATGGCTCTCTGTGTGAGTCTATGGCTCTCTGTGCGAGTCTATGGCTCTCTGTGTGAGTCTATGTGTCTCTGAGTCTATAGGTCTCTGTGTGAGTCTATGGCTCTCTGTGTGAGTCTATGGCTCTCTGTGCGAGTCTATGGGTCTCTGTGTGAGTCTATGTGTCTCTGAGTCTATGGGTCTCTGTGTGAGTCTATGGGTCTCTGTGTGAGTCTATGGGTCTCTGTGTGAGTCTATGGGTCTCTGTGTGAGTCTATGGGTCTCTGTGCGAGTCTATGGCTCTCTGTGCGAGTCTATGGGTCTCTGAGTCTATGTGTCTCTGTAGTGAGTCTATGGGTCTCTGTGTGAGTCTATGGGTCTCTGCGTGAGTCTACATGTCTATAAGTCTATGGGTCTGTGTGAGTCTGTGGGTCTCTGTGTGAGTCTATGGGTCTCTGTGCGAGTCTATGGGTCTCTGTGCGAGTCTGTGGGTCTCTGTGTGAGTCTGTGGGTCTCTGTGTGAGTCTGTGGGTCTCTGTATGAGTCTATGGGTCTCTGTGTGAGTGTGAGTCTATGGGTCTCTGTGTGAGTCTATGGGTCTCTGTGTGTTTCTATGGGTCTCGATGTGAGCCTACAGGTCTCTGTGTGAGTCTATGTGTCTCTGAGTCTATGGGTCTCTGTGTGAGTCCATGGGTCTCTGTGTGAGTCCATGGGTCTCTGTGTGAGTCCATGGGTGTCTGTGTGAGTCTCTGTGTCTCTGTATGAGTCTATGGGTCTCTGTGTGTGTCTATGGGTCTCTATGTGAGCCTACAGGTCTCTGTGTGAGTCTATGGGTCTCTGTGTGAGTCTATGGGTCTCTGTGTGTGTCTATGGGTCTCTATGTGAGCCTACAGGTCTCTGTGTGAGTCTGTGTCTGAGTCTATGGGTCTTTGTGTGAGTCTATGGGTCTCTGTGTGTGTCTATGGGTCTCTATGTGCGCCTACAGGTCTCTGTGTGAGTCTATGGGTCTCTGTGTGAGTCTATGGGTCTCTGTGTGTGTCTATGGGTCTCTATGTGAACCTACAGGTCTCTGTGTGAGTCTGTGTCTCTGAGTCTATGGGTCTCTGTGTGAGTCTATGGGTCTCTGTGTGTGTCTATGGGTCTCTATGTGAGCCTACAGGTCTCTGTGTGAGTCTATGGGTCTCTGTGTGAGTCTGTGGGTCTCTGTGTGAGTCTATGGGTCTCTGTAGTGAGCTATGGGTCTCTGTGTGAGTCTATGGGTCTCTATGTGAGCCTACAGGTCTCTGTGTGAGTCTACGGGTCTCTGTGTGAGTCTATGGGTCTCTGTGTGAGTCTATGGGTCTCTGTGTGAGTCTATGGGTCTCTATGTGAGCCTACAGGTCTCTGTGTGAGTCTGTATCTCTGAGTCTATGGGTCTCTGTGTGAGTCTATGGGTCTCTGTGTGTGTCTATGGGTCTCTATGTGAGCCTACAGGTCTCTGTGTGAGTCTATGTGTCTCTGAGTCTATGGGTTTCTGTGTGAGTCTATGGGTCTCTGTGTGAGTCTATGGGTCTTTGTGTGAGTCTATGGGTCTCTGTGTGTGTCTATGGGTCTCTATGTGAGCCTACAGATTACTGTGTGAGTCTATGGATCTCTGTGTGAGCCTACAGGTCTCTGTGTGAGTCTATGTGTCTCTGAGTCTATGGGTTTCTGTGAGTCTATGGGTTTCTGTGTGAGTCTATGGGTTTCTGTGTGAGTCTATGTGTCTCTGAGTCTATGGGTTTCTGTGTGAGTCTATGGGTCTCTATGTTAGTCTATGTGTCTCTGTGTGAGTCTATGTGTCTCTGTGTGAGTCTATGGGTCTCTGTGTGAGTCTATGTGTCTCTGAGTCTATGGGTCTCTGTGTGAGTCTATGGGTCTCTATGTTAGTCTATGTGTCTCTGTGTGAGTCTATGTGTCTCTGTGTGAGTCTATGTGTCTCTGTGTGAGTCTATGTGTCTCTGAGTCTATGGGTCTCTGTGTGAGTCTATGGGTCTCTATGTTAGTCTATGTGTCTCTGTGTGAGTCTATGTGTCTCTGTGTGAGTCTATGGGTCTCTGTGTGAGTCTATGGGTCTCTGTGTGAGTCTATGGGTCTCCCATTGGAGCCGAGGTGAACGGTGGCCCCTCCCACACGCCCCGCAGACCAGGCTCCGCCCCCCAATACCTCGGGCTGTGTGATTGGGCCAGAGTCCAGCAACAACCCCATTTACGCTCGCATTACACAGGCATTAACTTGTCATTTCCACAAGCGACCTGGGCCGCCGCAAATGACGGCTCAACAAAAGCCGCGTGTCCACGTGTGTCCACGCGTGGGGAAACCCACGGCGTGCCCTGTCGCCGTCCCGTCAGCGGCGCGTTGAAAGGTGTCACAGCCCCCAGTTAGAGCGGCGTGGCACGCGGCACGGCACGCGGCGTGGCACGTGATAGGCGATGCGCGCCACGCAGAGAGACAGGCGATGCGGAGGTGGGGAGAGCACACATACCTCCTGTCCCTCTCATCATCTCCTCTCTGCCACCGAGTGCAAAGAACGGTCTCTCTCTCTCTTTACCTTCTGAATGCCCAGGGAACATGAGAATAGGGGTTTTCCCCCTTTTTTACGGCAACAAAACAGCTGTGTTAAGATGTTATAACACCAAACTGAAACCTTTTGCAAGGAATCACGTCTGCATTCACCACAATGCTTGTGGTCAGAATGCAAACAAAAAACACATACTCTGATAAAATATGCATTGTCTTTGAAACTGATTGGTCCACACCAGAGACAGCTTTCTTGAGAGCCTAGTCTCAAACACCACAAGTATCTGTGGTGTCTGTGAAGGCCGGAACGGCACACGAGGTGGGGTTTGGGTGGCCAAGCACCACGCCAGGCCGCCTTTGTCTCCCTAGTGGCGATGTTGACTACGCACACCGCACACCAGGGACTCGTTCAAAGCCTAGTTGGTCTAGGCCAGGGGTCGGCAACCAAAATAACAAGAAGAGCCATTTCTTTACAATTCGGTACAAAATTCAGTATTTCAAGAGCCGCAATGCATCTGAGTACATACTGTACATACTGTACATATCGTCAAGAAGCAGCCCGTAAAGAGCCGCATGCGGCTCCGGAGCCGTAGGTTGCCGACCCCTGGTCTAGGCCAAGGCCCTGGACCGGGTTAGCTATTCGCCACCGGTATTGGTACATGAGCGGGAATCGAACTCGGGTTGCCGGGTCGTAGCGCAGCAGCGCTTAACCGCTGTGCGATCGCTCCCCACACAGAGACACGGTGGCGTGCCCACCCACCCACCCGCCCGCCCGCTCGCTCACCCACTTGCCCGCTCGCCCGCCCCCCACTCAACCACCTACTCGCCCGCTCGCTTACCTGCCCGCTTACCCACCCGCCCGCCCGCCCGCCCGCCCGCCTGCTCACCCACCTGCCCACTCGCCCACCTGCTCACCCACCCGCCCGCCCGCTTGCTCGCCCGCTCGCCCGCCTGCCCACCTGCCCGTTCGCCCACCTCCTCACCCACCCGCTCGCTCACCCACTTGCCCACTCGCCTGATCACCCACCTGCATGCTCGCTCACCCACTTGCCCGCTCGCCCCCCCCCACTCAACCACCTACTCGCTCGCTCGCTTACCTGCCCGCTTGCCCTACCCGCCCGCCTGCCCGCTCGCCTGCTCACACACCTGTCCACTCGCCCACCTGCTCACCCGCCTGCCCGCTCGCCCACCTCCTCACCCGCCTGCCCGCCCGCCCGCCCGCCCGCACCCACCATGGTCTGGAAGCAGGAGTGCAGCTGGGTGAGGAAGGGCGGCTTTTCGGCGAGCGCCAGCACGCGCTTCTCCACCATGGTGCACTCCACGTCGTCATCCTGGATGACCACGTCCTTCTTGAGGATCTTGATCGCGTACAGCTCGTCCGTGCCCTTGCGCTCTGCCAGCATCACCTGCGCGCGCGCGCACAGAGGCAAAGGGGGTTCAAGTTCAAGTTCATTTATTAGGTATAGCTCTGTGAGCCATTCGGCTCTTGAATCGGGTGCAACCGCAACAAACAAAAAACAAAAACATGAACAAGAAACATCTTAAAGTGACTATGTGACTAAGTGCAAACAGAAAATCCAAGAAAAGACAGCAAAATATTGCAGAAAAAAACACCGTACACCAACGCTGTGTGCAAAAATCCCAGTGGGATGCAAGTCAAACAACCAACAACAACCACAAGACAACTTAGATTAAGGCCATCGGTCTAACTCTGTACTACAACAAACAAACATGGCTAAACCAATACACTTTTCAAAATCACCAAAATAAAGCCATGAAACCAATGAAACAATTATCTGTGAAGGCTGGCGCGGTAACACGAGGGGGTGGGTGGCCAGCACCACGACCGGCTTGCCTTTGTCTCTCCCAGTGGCGAAGTTTACACAGCGCACCAGGTACTCATTTAAGGCTGAGTCTACCTAGGGGAGGCCCAGCGTCGGTTCAGATAATTGTCACCGGTGTTGGCCCTGAGCAGGAGTCAAACTACGATGCCACTACAATACCACCATCTCTACTTGAACTGCGTGGATTTAAAACGAAACATTCAATGATGCAGGCTGCTGAGAAGAGGTTTTTTTGGGTTAGTTCACGTGAATGTGAAGGTGTCGTTAAACCCGCCACCGCCCGACAGCCAATTAGCAAGCGTTTGTCACGTAAACAACATGTGGCCAATTCGTTACTAGTCCAGCACACACACCGGTTGTGTGCTGGAGAGTAAACCCACTACAACATTTACAATTGTAGTGTGTAGTGTATAGTGTAGTGTATAGTGTAGTGTATAGTGTAGTATATAGTTTAGTGTAGCGTGTGGTGTAGCGTGTAGTGTAGTGTGTAGTGTAGTATACTAGTTCAGCACACACCGGTTGTGTGTTGGAGAGTAAACCCACTACAACATTTACAATTGTAGTGTATAGTGTAGTGTATAGTGTAGTGTATAGTGTAGTGTGTAGTGTAGCGTGTAGTGTAGCGTGTAGTGTAGTGTATAGTGTAGTATACTAGTTCAGCATACACCGGTTGTGTGTTGGAGAGTAAACCCACTACAACATTTACAATTATAGTGGAGTGTATAGTGCAGTGTGTAGTGCAGTGTATAGTATAGTGTATAGTGTAGTGTATAGTAGTGTATAGTGTAGTGTATAGTGTAGTGTATAGTGTAGTGTATAGTGTAGTGTATAGTATAGTGTATAGTGCAGTGTATAGTGCAGTGTATAGTGTAGTGTATAGTGTAGTGTATAGTGTAGTGTATAGTGTATAGTGTAGTGTATAGTGTAGTGTATAGTGTAGTGTAGTGTATAGTGTAGTGTATAGTGTAGTGTATAGTGTAGTGTATAGTGTAGTAGTGTATAGTGTAGTAGTGTATAGTGTAGTAGTGTATAGTGTAGTGTATAGTGTAGTAGTGTATAGTGTAGTGTATAGTGTAGTGTATAGTGTAGTGTGTAGTGTATAGTGTAGTGTATAGTGTAGTAGTGTATAGTGTAGTAGTGTATAGTGTAGTGTATAGTGTAGTGTATAGTGTAGTGTATAGTGTAGTGTATAGTGTAGTGTATAGTGTAGTGTATAGTGTAGTATATAGTGTAGTATATAGTGTAGTGTGTAGTGTAGTGTATAGTGTAGTGTATAGTGTAGTGTAAAGTGTAGTGTATAGTGTAGTAGTGTATAGTGTAGTGTATAGTGCAGAGTATAGTGTAGTGTATAGTGTAGTGTATAGTGTAGTGTATAGTGTAGTGTATAGTGTAGTGTATAGTGTAGTGTGCTAGTTCAACACACACCGGTGTGTGTTCTACTAGTAACTAATCAGCACGTCTGTTTACATGACAAACCCCTTACTAACTGGCTGTGTCGGGCGGTGGCGGGTTTAACGACACATTTATATTTACACGATCTAGCCACCCCCTCCCCTATTATGGATAGCTACTACTTGAGCACCACCGGTGTGATGGGAGAGTAAACCCGAAATATTTACAATGTGAGTAATCGTGACGTTTCGCCGGTGATTGCAGCAACAACAACGACAACATCAGGCGAGTTTCCAGGGTTTGAAATCTCGACCTCTCTCCACCGCAAGCCGCTCGCCGCTCAACGCCGAGCCGGTTGGGAGGTGAAAGATAAAACCACGAATTATTATCACGGACTTTTGATGAAGACCTCCTCTCTTCTCGCCATGCTGGTCGGGATGGTGATTCGTTTGCCGGTTGGCGAAGGTATGAGAGGCGGGCGGACAGGAGCGGGTTTTTTAAATTTGCCAAATAAGTGTCTCATCGCACGACCAAGGCCACGCTTGGAATTCGTTGAGACGTCGGAGTCCCTCGAAGTATGATTATAAATATCTTCGGATTCTGATTCAGGCGGACCGCATTGCAGAGCAGGCGGACGCTGCATCGGAGCCGTCTTGCCAAGATCAGTCTAGACCGGTCTAGACCAGTGTCTAGACCCGTCTAGACCAGTGTCTAGAACCGTCTAGACACCGGTCTAGACCAGTGTCTAGACCCGTCTAGACCAGTGTCTAGAACCGTCTAGACACCGGTCTAGACCAGTGTCTAGACCCGTCTAGACCAGTGTCTAGAACCGTCTAGACACCGGTCTAGACCAGTGTCTAGACCCGTCTAGACCAGTGTCTAGAACCGTCTAGACACCGGTCTAGACCAGTGTCTAGACCCGTCTAGACCAGTGTCTAGACCCGTTCAGAACCGTCTAGAACCCGTCTAGAATCCGTCGCGCTCCATCTCCGTGTGCTGCTACCGTCTCTCCTGCTGCTGTCGCTTGCGCGAGCGTATTAGGAGCCACTTTATATGCAATCGAGGGAGGTGGAAAGGGGGGAGTGGGACAGAGAGAGGGGAGAGGAGGGATGGAGGGATGGGAGGGAGGGGAGGGAGGCAGGGAGGGAGGGGAGGGAGGGAGGCAGAGAGCGGAGGCAGGGAGGGAGGGAGCGGAGGGAGTCAGGGAGGGAGGGAGGGGAGGGAGGGGAGGGAGGGGAGGGAGGGGAGGGAGGGGAGGGAGGGGAGGGAGGGGAGGGAGGGGAGGCAGGGAGGGAGGGGAGGGAGGGGAGGGAGGGGAGGGAGGGGAGGCAGGGGAGGGAGGGGAGGGAGGGGAGGGAGGGGAGGCAGGGAGGGAGGGGAGGGAGGGGAGGGAGGGAGGGGAGGGAGGCAGGGAGTGGAGGAAGAGAGCGGAGGCAGGGAGGGAGCGGAGAGAGGCAGACAGGGGAGGGGAGGGAGACAGAGAGGGAGTGGAGGGAGGGGAGGGAGGCGGGGCGTTGCTGCATGAGTGGGCGTGCGAGTGCACTCCACGCGATCATTCTTCTCATTCCGCGGGGTTATTTTGGTAAGCGGAGGTGTTGCGGGGGGGGGGGGGGCTCACCGCCAAAGCAAATCATCGACGACGACGAGAAAAAACACTCGCCAGGTCTCGCAAGCTAAGCCGGCTCGAGCCTGGATAGCAGCAGTAGCAGCAGCAGCGGTGCCTGTGTATGCGACATAGATGGAGCATGGGGTGGACATCATCCAGCAGTGGATTGCCCCCCCAAGGGCTGTACGTGACACGAACGAGCGTGCGGGGGGGTTAGCGCACTGCGCTACGAACGCTCAGCATCAGCGACCTCGGTCCGAGGTTGACCTCGCCTAGGTAGACTCGGCCTCAAACGAGCACCTGGTGCGGCGTGTAAACGTAGGCATCGGGGAGACAAAGGCGGCCGGGGGCGGTGCCGTGACGGCCTTCGTTGCTGCTGCTCGTTAACGGCACTTGCCCCCACAGTTTGTTGGAGGCTACACGGGGGATCTTTGTCTTTGTGCGTGTGTGTTGGGTGGGGAGCGGTGGTAGCAGCGGTTAGCGCTACGCTGCGCTACGAACCCGAGTTCGATTCCCGCTCACGGCCAACACCGGTGACGATTATCTGAACCGGTCCTGGGCCTCCCCTAGGTCGACTCTGCAATATTTTGCTGTCTTTTCTTGGATTTTCTGTTTGCACTCGGTCACATATTCACTTAAAGATGTTTTTTTGTTCGTGTTTTTGTTTTCTGTTTGTTGCGGTTGCACCCGATTCAAGAGCCGAATGGCTCACAGGGCTATACCTAATCAATGAACTTGAACTCGACTCAGCCTCAAATGAGGACCTGGTGCGGTGTGCGAACATCGCCACTGGGGAGACAAAGGCGGCCGGACGTGGTCCTGGCCGGCCTTCGTAGAGCGCCGCTCGCTAACAGCACTTGCCCTGACAGTCCGTCACAGGCTACACGGGGCATCTTTGTCTTCGCCTCGTTCAAGGCGGGGGGGCCCAACGCCATTAATGTCGGGCATTATAATGAGCCGGGGTAAATACAATTTGTGCTCTTTTCATAATGGGTTCATTCACATCCAGCGAGCAGATCCAATTACCGTTGTTACTCCCGCGGCAAAGAGCGCACAATGGACATCGTTCGTCATGCCGCCCCCGTCCCATCGGCCCTCCGCCCATCACAAGGGAGCAAAGCCTCCTAACAGTGGCGAAGGGGGGGCAGTGGGGGGCTGGGAGCGGAGCGGGGGGGGGGGGCAGGAGGGGGGGGGGTAAACACCGTACTGGGCATGTAAAACAATCTTATTCACTCACCTGCCTCCGTTCCGTCATTAAAATCAACCCACATCTCTTCTCCCCGAGTCCAACATCGTCAAGATCATCATCAATATCGTCGTCATCGTCGTCACCATCCTGCTGCTACTGCTGGCTTCTCCCTGCTCCCCAGGTATGAAAAGGCCTACCCCTATCACTACCCCTATCACTACTCCTATCACTGCCCCAACCTCCATCACTGCCCCTATCACTACCCCTCACACTGCCCCTATCACTGCCCCTATCACTACCCCTATCACTGCCCCTATCACTGCCTCTACCACTGCCCCTACCACTGCCCCTACCACTGCCCCTATCACTGCCCCTATCACTGCCCCTATCATACCCTATCACTACCCTATCACTACCTATCTACCCCTACCACTACCCCTACCACTACCCTATCACTACCCCTATCACTGCCCCTATCACTGCCCCTATCACTACCCCTACCACTACCCCTACCACTACCCCTACCACTGCCCCTATCACTGCCCCTATCACTGCCCCTATCACTGCCCCTATCACTACCCCTATCACTACCCCTATCACTACCCCTACCACTACCCCTATCACTGCCCCTATCACTACCTATATCACCTACCACTACCCTACCACTACCCCTATCCACTACCCCGATCACTACCCCTATCACTACCCCTATCACTACCCTACCCACTACCCCTATCACTACCCCCATCACTACCCCTATCACTATCCCTACCACTACCCCAAACCTATTACTACCCCTATCACTACCCCCACCACTACCCCCACCACTACCCCATCACTACCCCCACCACTACCCCCACCACTACCCCCACCACTACCCCCATCACTACCCCCATCACTACCCCCATCACTGCCACCATCACTGCCCCTATCACTACCCCTACCACTACCCCTACCACTGCCCCTATCACTGCCCCTATCACTGCCCCTATCACTACCCCTACCACTACCCCTATCACTACCCCTATCACTACCCCTACCACTACCCCTACCACTACCCCTATCACTGCCCCTATCACTGCCCCTATCACTGCCCCTATCACTACCCCTATCACTACCCCTACCACTGCCCCTATGCACTGCCCCTATCACTGCCCCTACCACTACCCCTACCACTACCCCTATCCTACCCCTATCACTACCCCTATCACTGCCCCTATCACTGCCCCTATCACTGCCCCTATCACTGCCCCTATCACTGCCCCTATCACTACCCCTATCACTACCCCTACTACTGTCCCTATCACTACCCCTACCACTGCCCCTATCACTGCCCCTATCACTACCCCTACCACTACCCCTATCACTACTCCTCTCACTACCCCTATCACTGCCACTATCACTGCCCCTATCACTACCCCTATCACTGCCCCTATCACTACTCCTCTCACTACCCCTATCACTACCCCTATCACTGCCCCTATCACTGCCCCTATCACTGCCCCTATCACTACCCCTACCACTACCCCTATCACTACCCCTATCACTACCCCTAGCACTGCCCCTACTACTGTCCCTATCACTACCCCTATCACCACCCCTATCACTACCCCTATCACTACCCCTATCACTACCCCTATCACTACCCCTATCACCACCCCTATCACCACCCCTATCACCACCCCTATCACCTACCCCTATCACTACCCCTATCACCACCCCTATCACCACCCCTATCACCACCCCTATCACTACCCCTATCACTACCCCTATCACTACCCCTATCACTACCCCTACCACTACCCCTACCACTACCCCTACCACTACCCCTATCACTACCCCTACCACTACCCCTATCACTACCCCCTACCACTATCCCTACCACTACCCCTATCACTACCCCTATCACTACCCCTACCACTACCCCTACCACTACCCCTACCACTACCCCTATCACTACCCCCTACCACTATCCCTACTACTGCCCCTATCACTACCCCTACCACTACCCCTATCACTACCCTATCACTACCCCCTACCACTATCCCTACTACTGCCCCTATCACTACCCCTATCACTACCCCTACCACTACCCCTACCACTACCCCTACCACTACCCTTATCACTACCCCTATCACTACCCCCTACCACTATCCCTACTACTGCCCCTATCACTACCCCTATCACTACCCCTATCACTACCCCTATCACTACCCCTATCACTACCCCTATCACTACCCCTATAACCACACCTACCAACACCTCACCGTAACCACTCCCGCCTGTCCTACTATCACCGTAACTACACTACCACCACTTGTAATAACAACAACAACAACCACCACTCTTCGTTATCTCCACCACTGTCATGTTATGTACAATCTCATGATTCTTGTAAAGCGCCTTGCAATAAACAGGGTGTTTCAAAAAGATGGACACAATTTCAAAGCAGTACTACTTTGATATTGGGTCCATCTTTTAAAACACCCTGTATTTATAGATCTATATACGAGGAGGGAGGAGGGAGGGGGGAGGGAAGTCGGGAGATGGGGCGAAGGGGGGAGGGAGGGAAGAAGTGAGGAGAGAGGGGGGGATGAGAAGTAGGAGGGAGGGGGAGGAGGGAAGGTGGGAGGGGGGGATGAGAAGCAGGAGGAAGAGTGAGAAGGGAAGAGGGGGGAGGAAGGGGAGGGAGGGGAGTGGAGGGAGGGAGGGGAGTGGAGGGGGGGAGGGAGGGAGGGGAGGGGGGAGGGAGGGGAAGGGGGAGGGAGTGGAGGAAGGGGAGAGGAGGGAGGTAGGAGTAGGGGGGGGTGAGAAGGAGGGAAGGGGGAGGAGGGAGTGGAGGGAGAGAGGGAGGGAGGGAGGGAGGGAGGGAGGGAGGGAGGGAGGGAGGGAGGGAGGGAGGGAGGGAGGGAGGGAGGGGGAGGGAGGTCAGGCAGTTGCCTTTCGCCGCTATGGTGCTGGTAGCGCAGCAGCAGGGGATCTGGTGATGGGTATTTTGAGGATGATTTGTTTTCTTGTTGGTGTCTATGAACACCGTAACACACAATGGGACTAATGTTACACGGGAAACTCGCGTAAAATCTTTGATTAAAAGAAAAATACAAACAAACGACATGATGAACGAAGTAAAGTGCCGAAAGACTGAGCATCTTTCTCGTCTGATCGTTTTAAAAAAAAAGGAGGGAAGGAGGGGAGGGGGGAGGGGAGGGTAGGGGAGGGAGGGGAGTGGAGGGAAGGGAGTGGGGGGAGGGAGGGGAGGGGGGAGGGGAGGGGAGGGAGAGAGGGAGGGGGGAGGGAGGGAGGGAGGGTAGGAAGAGGAGGAGGGGAGGGGAGGAGGGAGGGAGAGAGGAGGGAGGGAGTGAAGGGAGGAGGGGAGGGAGGGAGAGAGAGAGAGAGGGGAGGGAGGAGGCCCCACCTTGCCGAAGCTGCCCTTGCCCAGCACCATGAGGAAGTTGAAGTCGTCCGCCTTGACGCGGTCCACGTTGGCGTTGTTGAGGATGGCCGAGAGGCTGTTGGCACGCCGCTCGTCAGACCCACGCGGCTTCACGCTGGGGCCCAGGCGAGCTTTCTGGACACGGCGAGGACAGCGGCGTCGTCGTCAACATCGCAACAACAACGTCAACATCATCATGGACAACATTATTCACAACTTAAACATCATAAACAACATCACAACAACAACGTCAACATCATCATGGACAACATGATTCACAACTTAAACATCATAAACAACATCACAACAACAACGTCAACATCATCATGGACAACATGATTCACAACTTAAACATCATAAACAACATCACAACAACAACGTCAACATCATCATGGACAACATTGTTCACAACTTAAACAACATCAACTTCATCATAAACAACATCAACAACATCATCATCAACATTATAAACAACATCAACGTCATCACGAACAACATCAACAACATCATCCACAACCTAAACAACATCAACAACATCAACAACATCAACAACATCAACAACATTAACATAAGCAGCAATATGAACATCAACACCATCATCATCATCAACATTATGAACAACAACAACATAATCATGAACAACATTATTCACAACTTAAACAACATCAATTTCATCATAAACAACATCAACAACAACATCATCAACATTATGAACAACATCAACGTCATCACAAACAACATCAACAACATCATTCACAACCTAAACAACATCAACAACATCAACAACATTAACATAAGCAGCAATATTAACATCAACACCATCATCATCATCAACATTATGAACAACAACAACATAATCATGAACAACATAAACAGCATTATTCACAACTTAAACAACATTAACATCAACACCATCAAGATCATGAACAACATTAACATAATTCACAACTTAAACAACATCAACAACAACAACAACATCATCATCTTCAACATTATCATCATGAACAACACCAGCAACATAATTCACAAATTAAACAACATCAACAACATTAACATCAGCGATATCAACAACATTTACATGAACATCAACAACAACATAATCAAAAACATGAACAACATCATCGTGAACAACATCAACAACATCATTCACAACTTAAACAACATTGACATCAGCAATATCAACAACATTGACATCAACAACAACATTTACATCAACAACAACATTAACATCAACATCATCAAAAACATCAACAACATCATCAAGAACATGAACAACATCATCGTGAACAACATCAACAACATTAACATCAGCGATATCAACAACATTAACAACAACGACATCCACATCATCAAAAACATCAGCAACATCATGAACAACATCAACATCGTCAACACCATCAACATCCACATCACAATTAACATCAACATTAACAAAATCAACAGCAACATTACCGTCAACAATCGGCATTAACGATAACACGTACAACATCAACAGCATCATCATCATCACGGTGGCTAGGAGATGTTGACTACCTCGCCTGGTGCACAGGAGTTCGTGGGTTCGATCCCGACCCCGACGATGACTGCTATATATTTGGAGTGTGCGTGCCTCTCTCTCTCACCATCATCACGGTGGCTAGGAGATGTTAACTACCTCGCCTGGTGTACAGGAGGTCATGGGTTCGATCCCGACCCCGACGATGCTTGCTGTATATTTGGAGTTTGCATGTCTCTCTCATCATCATCATCATCACGGTGGCTAGGAGATGTTGACTACCTCGCCTGGTGCACAGGAGGTCGTGGGTTCTATCCCAACCCTGACGCCTGCTGTACATTTGGAGTCGGCATGTCTCTCTCTCATCATCATCACGGGGGCTAGGAGATGTTAACTACCTCGCCTGGTGCACAGGAGGTCGTGGGTTCTATCCCAACCCTGACGCCTGCTGTACATTTGCAGTCGGCGTGTCTCTCTCTCATCATCATCACGGGGGCTAGGAGATGTTAACTACCTCGCCAGGTGCACAGGAGGTCGTGGGTTCTATCCCAACCCTGATGCCTGCTGTACATTTGGAGTCGGCATGTCTCTCTCTCATCATCATCATCACGGTGGCTAGGAGATGTTAACTACCTCGCCTGGTATACAGGATGTCGTGGGTTCGATCCCGACACTGACGACGCATGCTGCTGCTGTATATTTGGAGTTTGGCGTGACTTCCTCTCTCTCCCCATGGACACGTGGATTTTTCTCCGGGACCTCCGTTTTTTCCCATCCACGTTTAGAATCAACGTCACGTGCTTAGAGTATTTGGCTGCTGTACATTTACATACGTGACCCCACTTCGTTGAGCTATCGTGTTGTGATAGGCCAGGTGATCGCTGCTCAAAAGGAGCTACTACATAGCTCAGAGGGGCCTTACCCTGCTAAAATAAAACAAATATTTATGAATTTTTAGTTTTTATAGAGTGTATGGGTGTCTGTGTGAGACTATGGGTATCTGTGTGAGTCTATGGGTCTCCATGTGAGTCTATGGGTTTCTATGTATGTTTACAGATCTCTGTATGAGTCCATGGGTCTCTGTGCGAGTCCACGGGTCTCTGTGTGAGTCTACGGGTCTCAATGTATGTCTACAGATCTCTGTATGAGTCCATAGGTCTCCGTGTGAGTCCACTGGTCTGTGTGAGTCTACGGGTCTCGATGTATGTCTACAGATCTCTGTATGAGTCCATGGGTCTCCGTGCGAGTCCACGGGTCTCTGTGTGAGTCTACGGGTCTCAATGTATGTCTACAGATCTCTGTATGAGTCCATAGGTCTCCGTGTGAGTCCACTGGTCTGTGTGAGTCTACGGGTCTCGATGTATGTCTACAGATCTCTGTATGAGTCCATAGGTCTCCGTGTGAGTCCACTGGTCTGTGTGAGTCTACGGGTCTCAATGTATGTCTACAGATCTCTGTATGAGTCCATGGGTCTCCGTGCGAGTCTACGGGTTTCTACGTAATAAGTCCACGCGTCTCTACGTAAATCGCTGGGCTACCGGGCCGAGACCATGAATTCCCCGCACGTGAGAACACACAATCTTTGGTCTTTTCGGTAAAGTCACGTAGGTAAAAAATGTAAATAAATTAAATCACACCACGTCTGCTTTCGCTAAGTTGTCCCCACCTGAAGAAGGATGCTTGTGTTGCGCCCGAAACGTCGTGATTTTATTTATTTAAACTTTCTACCTACGTGACTTTACCGAAAAAACCAGAGTATGAATCCTTGCAGTCACGAAAACTTCAAAACGCGCTTGAAACAACGGGTGGCAGCAGCGGCAGCAGCAGCGGCAGTAGCAGCAGCAGCAGCAGCAGTCGCAGCAGCAGCAGCGGCAGCAGCAGCAGCGGCAGCAGCAGCGGCAGCAGCAGCAGCGGCAGCAGCAGCGGCAGCAGCAGTAGCAGTGGCAGCAGCAGCGGCAGCAGCAGCAGCAGCAGCGGCAGCAGCAGCGGCAGCAGCAGCAGCGGCAGCAGCAGCGGCAGCAGCAGTAGCAGTGGCAGCAGCAGCGGCAGCAGCAGTGGCGGCAGCAGTAGCAGTGGCAGCAGCAGCGGCAGCAGTAGCAGCAGCAGTAGCAGCAGCAGCAGCAGCGACAGCAGCAGCGGCAGCAGCAGCGGCGGCAGCAGTAGCAGTGGCAGCAGCAGCGGCAGCAGCAGCAGCAGCGGCAGCAGCAGCGGCAGCGGCAGTAGCAGTGGCAGCAGCAGCGGCAGCAGCAGCGGCAGTGGCAGCAGTAGCAGGGCAGTAGCAGCAGCAGCAGTGGCAGCAGCAGCAGCGGCAGCAGCAGCGGCAGTGGCAGCAGCAGCAGTGGCAGTAGCAGTGGCAGGAGCAGTAGCAGCAGCAGCGGCAATAGCAGTAGCAGTAGTAGCAGCAGTGGCAGCAGCAGTGGCAGCAGCAGTGGCAGCAGTAGCAGCAGCAGTGGCCCTATCCTGGATGCGAACCGGCTCGGCAGCGTTCCCCCCTCTGACCTCCGGAGGAAGCTGCCCGGCCACCCTTCCAGATAAATAATTCACTGTGTAACAAAAACATATTCACATGTTTCGTTCCTGGGTAGTAAATGTTATTTCCGAATTGCTCATGCTTCAAAAGTGCAGAAAACGGCTATTGTTCCCCCACAAACTTTGCTTTTGTGACCAGGACAGTGATATTTTGAAATGTACTTATTTTGAATGAGAAAACGTGACGTGTGCATTTGTGCCATTCCTTCACGTAAAGCCCTGGTCACAAAAGCAAAGTTTGTGGGGAATAATTGCCGTTTTATATTCTTTAGAGGCATAAGCAATAAAAAGAAAATAACACTTACTACCCATGAAAAAAAATCGTGTTACATAGTGAATTAATCATCTGATCCCCCACGCTCGAGGTGGATCGTGGTGACCAGCCAACGTGGAGAAGGGAGTCAAATGTTGAAGAGTAGGAGAGGAGTGGGGGGGGGGGGGGACTAGCGGTTGAAGGGACGCTGCAAAATCTTGACATAAAGCTTTTGTGACCACAATAATTACTATTCTTTGGGTCTTTCGGTAAAGTCACATAGGTAAAAAAAAAAAGACAAATTTGGGGGGGGGGGAGGAGAGTGGGGAGGATGAGAAGGAGGAGGGAGGGGGGAGGAGAGTAGGGGGGAGGAGGGAAGGAGGGAGGGGGGAGGTGGGAAGGAGGGAGGGGGGATGAGGGAGGGGGGAGGAGAGAGGGGGGATGAGAAGGAGGGGGGAGGAGAGAGGGGGGGATGAGAATGGGAGGGAGGGGGGAGGAGAGAGGGGGGGATGAGAAGGAGGAGGGAGGGGGGAGGATAAAGGGGAGATGAGAACGGGAGGGAGGGGGGAGGAGAGAGGGGGGGAAGAGGAGGGAGGGGGGAGGAGGGAGGGGAGGATGAGAAGGAGGAGGAAGAGGAGAGAGAGGGGAGCAGGGGGGGAGGAAGAGGAGGAGAGAGAGGTGGGTGGGTGGGAGTGAGGGTGCAATTTTTGTCGGAATTTTTCTGAACCTATCCACGTGACTTTACCGAAAGACCCAATCGAGTGTGGGGACGCTGCAACACCGCCACCGCGTGTCGCACCGCGAGAACGGGCAGCGATGGAACACGGCGGAGGAGAGCGCGACGCGGCGCCGAGAGGAAACGGGCCGCAGTAATCGCTTGCTTCTCACGCGTTACTTCGTCCACCCGCTGGACAGATGCCGCTACTGCCGACATTCTTGAGTCTGCGCCCCTCATTCGATGGGGAGCGGCACCCACAGAGAAGCGGGTGATTTCATTTCCTCTGTCTCTCTCTGCGGTCTCTCTGCGGTTCCTTCCATTTCTCTCGAACAACAACAAAATCGACAACGACGACGACGAGACGCTTCTAATTCGGTCCCGTTGTGGTCCGTCCGAATCCACGCGCGCGTCCAAGGAGCGCCACCTGTTTCATTTCCACCTCATCGCCGCGTGCGTGCGCCACCAGCATCGTCTTCCTCCTCCTCTACGTTGCAGCCTTTCAATGGAACTCCTGCGATGGTCACCCTGTCTCTCTTTCTTTGGGTCCAGGCTTTCGATGCAGCCAGCAATGACCCCCCACCCGATCTTGGAATTCCGGCATCCCAGAGAGAGAACTTTCGCCGTTACTTAGCCGTGGTTTTTCTGAGCCTCAAATAGAGCAAAGCTCCCCCCCCCCCGCCCACCTGCCCACCCCACCTCTCCCCCACCACCACCCACCTCAAACTTGCGGCGCATCTCGGTGTCTCCATCCTCGATGTCGGGAGCGATGGGCACGTTGTAGTACTCCCCTCCTCCTGGCTCAGCAGCTTGTACCTGCGCCACGGGCACGAAGAAGTGACAAAGATCTCCGACCCCCCCCCCCCCCCCGCACCCCGTACCACGTTATAGGCTTCACACGCCATCTGGGGCGCGTGCCGTTGAGCGAGTAGCGAGCAGGGGGGCGGTGGGGTGGAACGCCACGGCCCAGCGCGGTCACCTTTGTGTCCCCGACGTGACCTCACGCAGCCGTCACGAACATTACAATGAGAGGAATTGGCAGGCGCGCGGCTGCGTGAAGCCATCCGCCGGCAACCCTTGCCGGTCACCCGTCACCTTTGCACTGTTCCCGACAAAGAGACGTTGTCGGGGAAACAAAAAATCCGCGGCGACGTTCAAACGGAACCATTTCTGGTGGCCACCCAAAATTCGCCAAATGCCCGGACTCGGAGATACGCGGCGAGGTGCCGGCAAACGCAGTCGGGGTTCGATTTTGAGAGGCGGCTTTTTGTTTCTCAACCGGAAAAAAAAAAAAAAATCCCGTCGCTTTTGGCCGCCGAGGCGCTGAGTTCAGACGACGTCGCGGGCGGGGAACTCACCAGCCGTTGGCGGGCGCCTTGAGGAGCTCCGAGACGCCGAAGGAGAGCGCGCCCATGAAGTCGTTGCGGGTGGTACGGTCCCAGTCCCACACCTCGATAGAGAGACGGCGGTCGATGTCCGTCGGCTTCAGCTTGCTGGGGGCGGGGGGGGGCGGGGGGGGCGGGGGGGGCAGGGTGGCGAGACGCATGCAGTGGGGGGGGGGGGGGGGGGGGTGCACGGGGCTTCAACCACTGTTCGCCAGGCTGGGCGGCAGCTTGCTCCAGGCTGGGCTAAACGGGCGCGGCACGGGCTAGAGAAGAGATGGAGTGATGTGGTACAGGAGGACGTGGAGCTGAGTGGACTTGCCGATGACTGGTACCAGCAGTGTCAAGATCGGCCTCTGTGGAGGAGGCTCGTGAAGGACGCTACTGGGCAGTTGGAGGCAGTCGCCCTCCAACAACAACGGAGGGCGGAGGAGCGACGCTCACAACAACGAGCGGAGCGCCGGGTGGCTAAAGCCCAGCAAGTTGGCACAGTAGGGGGCACAGGTGGTGCATCAGCCAGTCATCTCGGTTATCTCGGTCAGTCGACCCGTGGCACCTGGGTCTGCCCCGTGACCTGCCAGTGGGCGTTCGACACTTCACATGGCCTCAAGGTGCACATGGCCTGGCACAAGCGTCGTGGTGATGTCACCGCCACTTAGTGGCGAATGGCGGTTGTTGTTGTACGTTTACGTGTTCTGAACGTGTGTATGTGTGTGTGTGTACGCGTGCATACGTATGTGTGTGTACGTGTGTATGTATGTGTACGTGTGTATGTGTGTGCGCGTGTGCGTGCGTGTACGTGTGTGTACGCGTGCATACGTATGTGTGTGTACGTGTTTTGTGTGTGTACGTGTGTGTACGTGTGTGTACGTACGTGTACATACGTGTACGTACGCGTGTGTGTATGTGTTCTGTACGTGCGCGTGTGTGTATATGTGTACATGTACGTGTTCTGTACATGTGTGTGCGTGTGTATGTGTACATGTACCTGTTCTGTACGTGTGTGTGTGCGTGTGTGTGCGCACGCGAGCGTGTGTGTGCGTGTGTGTGCGTGTGTGTGCGTGCGTGTACGTGTGTGTGCGTGTGTGTACGTGTGTGTATGTGTTCTGTACGTGTGTATGTGTTTGTGTATGTGTGTGTGTGCGTGTGTGTTCTGTACGTGTGTGTGTGCGCATGTGTGTGTGTGTATGTGTGTGTACGTGTGTATGTGTGTGTACGTGTGTGTGTGCGTGTGTACGTGGGTGATGTGGGGAGCGGTAGTGTAGCGGTTAGCGCGCTGCGCTATGAACCTGGCGACCCGGGTTCGATTCCCGCTCACGGCTAACACCAGTGACGATTATCTGAACCGGTCCTGGGCCTCCCCTAGGTCGACTCAGCCTTAAATGAGTACCTGGTGCGGTGTGTAAACATTGCCACTAGGGAGACAAAGGCGGTCGGGCGTGGTGCTGGCCACCCACCCCCTCGTGTACCGTTCCGGTCTTCATAGGTGCTCGCTAACAGCACTTGCCCCTACAGTCTGTTCAGGCTATACGGAGGATCTTTGTCTTTGTCTTTGTACGTGGGTGTGTGCGCGTGTGTGTGTGTGCACGCGAGCGTGTAAGGGTCCGGGCCACGACGCCGGCACTCACAAGGTGAAGTGCTCCTCCCACACGGGGTTCAGGTTCGCCTTGATGGTCTTGGTCTTCTGCTTGCTCTCGCTCTTGGGGTCGGGGGTCAGCTTCAGCTTCACGTAGGGGTCAGAGAGCCCGTTGGGGTCCATGGGGATCAGGTTCTTGGCTTCCTTCACTGCAATGGAGACAAATCGCGACACCCGATTATCCTCCACAGAGGCCGATCTTGACACCGCTGGTACCATTAATCAGCAAGTCCACTCAGCTCCACGTCCTCCTGTACCACAATCACTCCATCTCTTCTCTAGCCCCGTGCCGCGCCCGTTTATCCCCCTCGATCCGGCCGAACAAAAGCTGTTTAGGCATGCGGTGGCTGGGTGCATACATGCACACAAAGACTGCCGCACGACGGGAGAGAGACTCACCCGTCGTGCGGCAGTCTTTTTTGGGCCGATTGCTAATTTGCTTCACTGTGCTTAATTTTATTATTTTGCACACCCCCCCCCCCCCCTATCGAGCTGTTATTATAGCACCTCGACTTAAAAACATTCGACTTTCAGAGATACCAACAAACCTGCCCTCCCCGTATGTCCAGTTGCCCGTTCGGAGCGAGAGTCGTAAGTTCAACCGCCGCGCAATAGATGGCGGTGGTGGCATCTACATCTGCAGAACGTGAAGAATCAGTGGCATCTACATCTGCAGAACGTGAAGAACCAGTGGCATCTACATCTGCAGAACGTGAAGAACCAGTGGCATCTACATCTGCAGAACGTGAAGAACCAGTGGCATCTACATCTGTAGAACGTGAAGAATCAGTGGCGTCTACATCTGCAGAACGTGAAGAATCAGTGGCATCTACATCTGCAGAATGTGAAGAACCAGTGGCATCTACATCTGCAGAACGTGAAGAACCAGTGGCATCTACATCTGCAGAACGTGAAGAACCAGTGGCATCTACATCTGCAGAACGTGAAGAACCAGTGGCATCTACATCTGCAGAACATGAAGAACCAGTGGCATCTACATCTACAGAACGTGAAGAACCAGTGGTATCTACATCTGCAGAACGTGAAGAACCAGTGGACCAGTGGCATCTACATCTGCAGAACGTGAAGAACAGTGGCAATTACATCTGCAGAACGTGAAGAACCAGTGGATCTACATCTGCAGAACGTGAAGAACCAGTGGCATCTACATCTGCAGAACCGTGAAGAACCAGTGGCATCTACATCTGCAGAACGTGAAGAACCAGTGGCATCTACATCTACAGAACGTGAAGAACAGTGGCAGTCTACATCTGCAGAACGTGAAGAACCAGTGGCATCTACATCTACAGAACGTGAAGAACCAGTGGCATCTACATCTGCAGAACGTGAAGAACCAGTGGCATCTACATCTGCAGAACGTGAATAACCAGTGGCATCTACATCTACAGAACGTGAAGAAACAGTGGCCTCTACATCTGCAGAACGTGAAGAACCAGTGGCATCTACATCTGCAGAACGTGAAGAACCAGTGGCATCTACATCTGCAGAACGTGAAGAACCAGTGGCATCTACATCTGCAGAACGTGAAGAACCAGTGGCATCTACATCTGCAGAACGTGAAGAACCAGTGGCATCTACATCTGCAGAACGTGAAGAACCAGTGGCATCTACATCTGCAGAACGTGAAGAACCAGTGGCATCTACATCTGCAGAACGTGAAGAACCAGTGGCATCTACATCTGCAGACGTGAAGAACCAGTGGCATCTACATCTGCAGAACGTGAAGAACCAGTGGCATCTACATCTGCAGAACGTGAAGAACCAGTGGCATCTACATCTGCAGAACGTGAAGAACCAGTGGCATCTACATCTGCAGAACGTGAAGAACCAGTGGCATCTACATCTGCAGAACGTGAAGAACCAGTGGCATCTACATCTGCAGAACGTGAAGAACCAGTGGCATCTACATCTGCAGAACGTGAAGAACCAGTGGCATCTACATCTGCAGAACGTGAAGAATCAGTGGCGTCTACATCTGCAGAACGTGAAGAACCAGTGGCGTCTACATCTGCAGAATGTGAAGAACCAGTGGCATCTACATCTGCAGAACGTGAAGAACCAGTGGCGTCTACATCTGCAGAATGTGAAGAACCAGTGGCTGCAGAATGGTGAAGAACCAGTGGCATCTACATCTGCAGAAGTGAATAACCAGTGGCAGTCTACATCTGCAGAACGTGAAGAACAATGGCATCTACATATGCAGAACGTGAAGAACCAGTGGCATCTACATCTGCAGTACGTGAAGAACCAGTGGCATCTACATCTGCAGAACGTGAAGAACCAGTGGCATCTACATCTGCAGACGTGAGAACCAGTGGCATCTACATCTGCAGAACGTGGAGAACCAGTGGCATCTAAATCTGCAGTACGTGAAGAACCAGTGGCATCTAAATCTGCAGAACGTGAAGAACCAGTGGCATCTACATCTGCAGAACGTGAAGAACCAGTGGCATCTACATCTGCAGAACGTGAAGAACCAGTGGCATCTACATCTGCAGAACGTGAAGAACCAGTGGCATCTACATCTACAGAACGTGAAGAACCAGTGGCATCTACATCTGCAGTACGTGAAGAACCAGTGGCATCTACATCTGCAGAACGTGAAGAACCAGTGGCATCTACATCTGTAGAACGTGAAGAATCAGTGGCGTCTACATCTGCAGAACGTGAAGAACCAGTGGCATCTACATCTGCAGTACGTGAAGAACCAGTGGCATCTACATCTGCAGAACGTGAAGAACCAGTGGCATCTACATCTGCAGAACGTGAAGAACCAGTGGCATCTACATCTGCAGTACGTGAAGAACCAGTGGCATCTACATCTGCAGAACGTGAAGAACCAGTGGCATCTACATCTGCAGAACGTGAAGAACCAGTGGCATCTACATCTGCAGAACGTGAAGAACCAGTGGCATCTACATCTGCAGAACGTGAAGAACCAGTGGCATCTATAACCGCAGGAGATCACACAACTTTAAAAGCCACGCCGTGCAACATGTTTGTAATTGATGGGAGCGAACTTGGACTTACGAAGAGTCCTCTGGAACCGAACTCGTTCGTAAGTAGAGGGGTCCCTGTATTGTGTGTTGCTCTTGTAACTGTGCTGACCCCGTGTCTCCGAGCTCGTCCTGGGTTTCAATCCCGACCCCTGACGCCTGCTGCTGTAATATTTGGAGTTTGCGTGTCTCTCTCTCTCAACAGCATCACGGTGGCTAGGAGATGTTAACTACCTCGACTGGTACGCAGGAGGTCGTGGGTTCGCGACCCCTGACGTCTGCTGCTCTATATTTGGAGTTTGCGTGTCTCTCTTTATCATCATCATCATCATCATGGTAGCTAGGAGATGTTAACTACCTCGCCTGGTGTACAGGAGGTCGTGGGTTTTTTCCGACCATGACGCCTGCTGCTGTAATATTTGGAGTTTGCGTGTCTCTCTCACTCTCAACATCATCACGGTGGATAGGAGATGTTAACTCCCTCGCCTGGTATGCAGGAGGTCGTGAGTTCACGACCCCTGACGACTGCTGCTGTATATTTGGAGTTTGCGTGTCTCTTTTTCTCATCATCATCATCATCATCACGGTAGCTAGGAGATGTTAACTACCTCGCCCGATTCGCAGGAGACCGATTCCGACCCCTGACGCTTGCTCTATATTTGAAGTCAGCGTGTCTCTATATCTCTCTTCGTGGTGGCGTGGATTTGTCTGCGGGCTCTTCCGGGGTTTCCCCTCCACATCAATAATCAACGCGCTTCAGAGCATTGGGCTGCTGCTGTAAATTGCCACGTGGTGGTGATGATGATGTGCCACTTGGTCGAGTGTTCACTTGTGACAGCCAGATCGGCGCTTCTGAAAACGAGCGACGTAGATCGGACGCGGCCTTACACCCGGTAGAGTAAAAAAATAAAAAAGTTGTTTAATAGTTTATGAGTGGCTCATCGGATTCCTCCTGCAGTCACAAAAAATAACGTTTCTGATTTCGATTGCCTTTGGTTATTTTGGTGACCCGGGGTCGCTCTGGAAAATGGAAACTCCTATCCTGGTCTGAACTTTAACCTTGAACTCCACTCACTCATCAAGAATTTAGCCATTCAATCACCATCTCACTAACACTCATTCACCCACCCACTCACCCACCCACGATCTAACTAACACACTCACCCCCACCCACTCACCCACCCACCATCTCACTAAAATACTCACCCCCACCCACTCACCAACCCCACCATCTCACTAATACACTCATACCCACACACTCACCCACCCACCATCTCACTAACACACTCATCCCCACCCACTCACCCACCCACCATCTCACAAACACACTCATTCACCCACTCACCCACCTACCATCTCACTAACAAACTCACCCACAACCACTCACCCACCCACCATCTCACTAACAAACTCACCCCCACCCACCCACTCACCCTCCCACCACCTCACTAACACACCCATTCACCCACTCACCCACCATCTCACTAACACACTCATTCACCCACTCACCCACCATCTCACTAACACACCCATTCACCCACTCACCCACCATCTCACTAACACACTCATTCACCCACTCACTCACCATCTCACTAACACACCCATTCACCCACTCACCCACCATCTCACTAACACACTCATTCACCCACCCACCCACCATCTCACTAACACACTCATTCACCCACTCACCCACCATCTCACGAACACACTCATTCACCCACTCACCCATCCACCCACCATCTCACTAACACAATCATTCACCCACTCACCCACCCACCATCTCACTAACCCACTCATTCACCCACTCACCCACTCACCATCTCACTAACACAATCATTCACCCACTCACCCACCCACCCACCATCTCACTAACACACTCATCCACCATCTCACTAACACACTCATTCACCCACTCATCCACCATCTCACTAACACACTCATTCACCCACTAAACCCACCATCTCACTAACATACTCATTCATCCACCCACCATCTCACTAACACACTCATTTACCCGCTCACCCATCCACCCACCATCTCACTAACACACTCATTCACCCACTCACCCACCATCTCACGAACACACTCATTCACACACTCACCCACCATCTCACGAACACACTCATTCACACACTCACCCACCCACCATCTCACTAACCCACTCATTTACCCGCTCACCCACCCACCATCTCACGAACACACTCATTCACACACTCACCCACCCACCCACCATCTCACGAACACACTCATTCACCCACTCACCCACCCACCATCTCACTAAAACACTCATTCACACAGTCACTCACTCACCCACCCACCCACCATCTCACTAACCCACTCATTTACCCGCTCACCCACCCACCATCTCACGAACACACTCATTCACACACTCACCCACCCACCCACCATCTCACTAACCCACTCATTTACCCGCTCACCCACCTACCATCTCACTAACACTTATTCATCCACTCACCCACCTACCATCTAACGAACACAATTATTCAACCACTCACCGACCCACCATCTCACTAACACACTCACTCACCCACTCACTCACCCATGCACCATCTCACAAACACACTCATTCACCCACTAACCCACCTTCTCACTACCCCACTCATTCATCCACTCATCCACCCACCATCTCACTAACCCACTCATTCACCCACTCACCCACCCACCATCTCACTAACCCACTCATTCACCCACTCACCCACCCACCATCTCACTAACCCACTCATTTACACACTCACCCACCCACCACCTCACTAACACAATCATTCACCCACCCACCCACCATCTCACTAACCCACTCATTCACCCACTCACCCACCCACCATCTCACTAACCCACTCATTCACCCACTCACCCACCCACCACCTCACTAACCCACTTGTTCACCCACTCAACCGCCATCTCACTAACCCACTCATTCGACGGCACAAATTTGGCCGGATCATGTCGTGGTGGCCTAACAACCACCACCCCTCCCCCTCTGCCAACAAATAACTAACAACGTAATGTACGAATCTCTACACTGGCTGCGAGTAGCAGCAACATCGCGGTTAAGTCGATTGCCGTACAGCAGCAACCCTCTAGACCAGGGGTCCCCAACCCCCCGGGCCACGGAACGTCACCGCTCCGTGGCCTGTTAGGAACCGGGCCGCACAGCAGGAGGTGGAGCGGTGGGCGAGCGAGCGAAGCTTCGTCATCTGTATTGACAGCCGCTTCCCATGGCTCGCATTGCCGTCTGAGCGCCGCCTCCTGTCAGATCAGCGGCGGCATTAGATTCTCATCGCAGCGCGAACCCTACTGTGTAAACTGCGCGTGCGAGGGATCTAGGTTGGTCGCTCCTTATGAGAAGTCAGAATCCCACACTTAATTTAGTCCGCGCGTGGCCCGCCCCTATTATTTTATTGACCACTTCCGTCCGTGTCTCTTTCCCACACTGCCTCAGTCACAGTTTTGGGAAGCCCACAAGCTGCCAGAGGTCGCAATCGGGTACCCGATACCCGTACCCTACCCGATACCCGGCTACCCGTACCCAGCCGGGTACGGGTACCTGTTTGCGACCCTGGTGTGGCCGGGTACGGGTACGGGTAGGCCGTGAGTCACTGGTGAGTAACCGTTTGTCACTCATTTCGGGTAGGGTACGGGTACGGAATGAGTACCCGTACCCGGCCGGGTACGGGTACACATTTGCGACCCTGGTGCGGCCGGGTAAGGGTACGGGTAAGAAATCAAAACCCGTTTGCGACCTCTGCAAGCTGCTAACCCCTGGCCACAATGAGTAGAAAAAACAAACGTTGCTGGAGAGCTTCTTTGGAAAGGGGGAAAGACCCAATTATGAACCCCCCCCACCCCCCCTGGTCCGTGAAAAAAGTTGTCTTCCACGAAACGGGTCCCTGGTGCCGTCGAGAGCATTGCCACGTCCAGACGCACCGCCAGGTGGCAGTAGCGCGTTGACAATCACAGACACAGCGCTGGAGCCGCCATTTTTCATAGATTCGACCAAACGTCACCCAATGCGTGTGGCATGAGAGTCAGGTGCGAGTGGAGAAAACCTCGCCTCTCATCTCACTCCCCTCACTCTCCTACCTCTCATCTCTAATCTGACTCCACTCCACGCTCTCTCATGCCTCTCATCTCACTCCACTCCCCTCCATGCACTCTCCTACCTCTCCCCTCTCATCTCACTCCACTCCCCTCCACGCACTCTCCTACCTCTCCCCTCCTATCTCACTCCACTCCCCTCCACGCACTCTCCTGCCTCACCCTCCCATCTCACTCCACTCCCCTCCACGCACTCTCCTGCCTCTCCCTCTCATCTCACTCTACTCCCCTCCACACACTCTCCTGCCTCTCCCTTCTCATCTCACTCCACTCCCCTCCACGCACTCTCCTGCCTCTCCCCTCTCATCTCACTCCACTCCCCTCCACGCACTCTTCTGCCTCTCCCCTCCCATCTCACTCCACTCCCCTCCACGCACTCTCCTGCCTCTCCCCTCTCATCTCACTCCACTCCCCTCCACGCACTCTCCTGCCTCTCCCCTCTCATCTCACTCCACTCCCCTCCACGCACTCTCCTGCCTCTCCCCTCTCATCTCACTCCACTCCCCTCCACGCACTCTCATGCCTCTCCCCTCCCATCTCACTCCACTCCCCTCCACGCACTCTCCTGCCTCTCCCCTCTCATCTCACTCCACTCCCCTCCACGCACTCTCCTGCCTCTCCCCTCTCATCTCACTCCACTCCTCTCCACGCACTCTCATGCCTCTCCCCTCCCATCTCACTCCACTCCCCTCCACGGTGTCTCTGTGGTTGCAGTGTCTCTGTGGTCGCGGTGTCTCTGCGGGCACGGCGTTCCAGGTCGACTACATCAAATTCATATTGTGGTCGTCATCATCTTTATCGTGATCATCGTCGTCATCATCTTCTTTGTCGTCATCATCGTCATCATCGTCGTCATCGTAATCGTCGTCATCGTCGTCATCATCATCGTCGTCATCGTAGTCATCATCGTGATCATCATCATCGTGATCATCATCATCGTCGTCATCGTAGTCATCATCATCGTCGTCATCGTAGTCATCATGGTGATCATCATCATCGTGATCATCATCATCATCGTCATCATCGTAGTCATCATCGTGATCATCATCATCGTGATCATTATCATCATTGTCATCATCGTGATCATCATCATCGTGATCACCATCATCATCGTGATGATCATCATCATCGTGATCATCATCATCGTCGTGATCATCATCATCGTCATCATCGTCATCATCGTCATCAACTCACCGCTGACCACGAGCTTCTCGGCGTTGGTCACTTCGGCGACGATGCGAATCCGCCCACGCCTCTCCGTGTGATCCATGCCGCACAGGCTGGGCACCATCACCACGCAGCGCTTGTGCACGTTCATGTCGCAGGCTGTGCCACACGGGGGGTGGTGGGTGGGGGGGTGGTGGGTGGGTGGTGGGTGGGAGGGAGACGGTGGTTGTCGATGGCCCTCGCCGGTGAAGAATTGTAGACAAGTTTGGCAACAAAACATTTTTTCATAATCAACGTTTTTGGGTTTAGATCGCGTTATTTATAAATGTGTCGTAACCCTCCACCACCCAACACGGCCAATCAGTAAAAAAGTGTCACGTTGACAAAAGACAAATTAGTTCACTGCTTTAGCCCAACGGTGTGTTGAAGCGTGAAACCACAACATTTACAATTTTTTTTGTAGTACGACGTTTCGCTGGTAATTGCATCCAGCATCATCGGGCAATTCTGGCGATGATGCTGGATGCAATTACCAGCGAAACGTCGTACTCAAAGTGTAAATGTTGTGGTTTCGCGCTTCAACACACCGGTGGGCTAAAGCAGTGAACTATTTGTCTTTTGTCAACGTGACACTTTTTTACTGATTGGCCGTGTCGGGTGGTGGAGGGTTACGAGACATTTATAAATAACGCGATCTAAACCCAAAAACGTTGATTATGAATAATATTGATCGCGAAAGCCTACGTGTAAAACATTTTTTTTTTACAAAAAATGAACTATCCACGTGCAATGACCCCGGTGGGAGTCACACCAGCAGCGATCATCGCCACCCCACCCCGTCAGCCGGGTTCGACTCTCGACCTTCTGTGCGGAGGAGTTTTGGTGTCGTCTCTGCGAGAGCATCACTCACTGTCGCATTTCATCCCCTGGTGTATGAGGCCGTAGAGCAGCGAGCCGCAGTGGTCACAGAACGTGGGGCTGCCGTAGGTGTGGGCCTTGAAGCGGTGCTTGCTGCGGGGATCCTGAGACACGCACAGACGGAGGGAGACACAGAGAGAGACACACAGAGAGAGAGACAGAGAGAGAGACGGAGAGAGAACGATAACACAGGTCAAAAACAACAAAAAACATGTTTTTCTGGCCTGGACTTTTGCAGCTGTTCTAGACTAATTTCAGGGTGCCGATTCCAAACCTGATCTCAGATTTGCTCTATCACATCTCATTTTTATGCTATCGGCATACCCCATTTTCATTGATTTTACCCGAAATTAACTCTGTCACTTATGATTGCAAGTTGTTGCCAGTCAGTGACTGCTTTAGTGTTAAAATACGGTGCTGTCTTTTTAGGATAGTGTGTTTATAATATCATTTTATGTAGATATCCACATTTATTTAATATTTTTCTTCTGCGGTTTTTATTGAAAATGCAATATTTGATATCTCAAAAACCTGGTGCGACGATGCCAGATTTGGAATCAGCACCTCAAAATTACATTAAAACCGTTGGAATACCTTATGCCAGAAAAAGTGTGTTGACCAGTGTTAGTGACGTCAATAACAATACTTGAATTAAAAGGTACAGCTGTTCACCCCGAGCTATGAATGCTCTGCTACGTGTGGCATTGTACTTGTACCGTTCCCCTTTTGGCGTTATTCTCTGGTGTGACACTGGCGGTGAAACGAGGCCATGATGAAGGCTGCCGTCTCTGGTGTAGGCCAATCAGTTTAAGAGACAATGCAAATATCATTATTATTGTCAGAGCCATGTTTGTGTTTGCACCACGAGTACCTTGCGTGGTTAATGGAGTAACTTGACTCCTCAACATCAACGCTTTCATTGCCACTGGCAAAAAGGTCCCAACGATAACGGAGTGTGACGAGTTGTCGTTGAAACGCGTGTGGCGTCCACGCTACGACGCTTCCACGCTACGACGCGTCCAGGTTAGATGCGTCCACAT
>NC_083841.1:5669034-5681932 GCF_015708825.2 Lethenteron reissneri | reverse complement strand
CACTCTCTCGGTCACTCACTCTCCGGTCACTCTCTCGCTCACTCTCTCGGTCACTCACTCGGTCACTCTCTCGGTCACTCTCTCGGTCACTCTCTCGCTCACTCTCTCGGTCACTCTCTCGGTCACTCTCTCCGCTCACTCTCTCGGTCACTCACTCGGTCACCCTCTCTCGGTCACTCTCTCGCTCACTCTCTCGCTCACTCACTCGGTCACTCTCTCGGTCACTCTCTCGCTCACTCTCTCGGTCACTCACTCGGTCACTCTCTCGGTCACTCTCTCGGTCACTCTCTCGCTCACTCTCTCGGTCACTCACTCGGTCACTCTCTCGCTCGCTCTCTCGCTCACTCTCTCGGTCACTCTCTCGGTCACTCTCTCGCTCACTCTCTCGGTCACTCACTCGGTCACTCTCTCGGCACTCTCTCGCTCACTCTCTCGGCACTCTCTCGGTCACTCTCTCGCTCACTCTCTCGCTCACTCACTCGGTCACTCTCTCGGTCACTCTCTCGCTCACTCTCTCGGTCACTCACTCGGTCACTCTCTCGGTCACTCTCTCGGTCACTCTCTCGGTCACTCTCTCGGTCACTCACTCGGCTACTCTCTCGGTCACTCTCTCGCTCACTCTCTCGGTCACTCTCTCGGTAACGTCTGCTCGCTCACTCTCTCCGGTCACTCTCTCGGTCACTCACTCGGTCACTCTCTCGGTCACTCTCCGTCACTCTCGCGGTCACTCTCTCGGTCACTCTCTCGCTCACTCTCTCGCTCACTCTCTCGGTCACTCTCTCGCTCTCTCGCTCACTCTCTCGCTCACTCTCTCGCTCACTCTCTCGCTCACTCTCTCGCTCACTCACTCGGTCACTCTCTCGGTCACTCTCTCGGTCACTCTCTCGGTCACTCTCTCGGTCACTCTCTCGGTCACTCTCTCGGTCACTCTCTCGGTCACTCTCTCGGTCACTCTCTCGGTCACTCTCTCGGTCACTCACTCGGTCACTCTCTCGGTCACTTCTCGCTCACTCTCTCGGTCACTCTCTCGGTCACTCTCTCGGTCACTCTCTCGCTCACTCTCTCGGTCACTCACTCGGTCACTCTCTCGGTCACTCTCTCGCTCACTCTCTCGGTCACTCTCTCGGTCACTCTCTCGCTCACTCTCTCGCTCACTCTCGGTCACTCTCTCGCTCTCTCGCTCGCTCACTCTCTCGCTCACTCTCTCGCTCACTCTCTCGCTCACTCTCTCGCTCATCACTCGGTCACTCTCTCGGTCACTCTCTCGGTCACTCTCTCGCTCACTCTCTCGGTCACTCACTCGGTCACTCTCTCGGTCACTCTCTCGCTCGCTCTCTCGCTCACTCGCTCGCTCACTCCCTCGCTCACTCTCTCGCTCACTCTCTCGCTCACCTCTCTCGCTCAATCTCTCGGTCACTCTCCCGCTCACTCTCTCGGTCACTCTCTCGGTCACTCTCTCGGTCACTCTCTCGCTCTCTCGCGCGCTCTCTCGGTCACTCGCTCGCTCACCTCTCTCGCTCACTCACTCGGTCACTCTCTCGGTCACTCTCTCGGTCACTCTCTCGGTCACTCTCTCGGTCACTCTCTCGGTCACTCTCTCGGTCACTCTCTCGCTCACTCTCTCGCTCACTCTCTCGCTCACTCTCTCGCTCACTCTCTCGGTCACTCTCTCGCTCACTCTCTCGCTCACTCTCTCGCTCACTCTCTCGCTCACTCTCTCGGTCACTCGCTCGCTCACTCTCTCGCTCACTCACTCGGTCACTCGCTCGGTCACTCACTCGCTCACTCTCTCGCTCACTCTCTCGGTCACTCTCTCGCTCACTCTCTCGCTCTCTCGCTCGCTCTCTCGCTCACTCGCTCGCTCACTCTCTCGGTCACTCGCTCGGTCACTCTGTCGCTCACTCTCTCGGTCACTCTCTCGCTCACTCACTCGCTCACTCTCTCGCTCACTCTCTCGCTCACTCTCTCGCTCACTCTCTCGCTCACTCTGTCGCTCACTCTCTCGGTCACTCGCTCGGTCACTCACTCGCTCACTCTCTCGCTCACTCTCTCGGTCACTCTCTCGCTCACTCTCTCGCCCACTCTCTCGGTCACTCTCTCGCTCACTCTCTCGCCCACTCTCTCGGTCACTCTCTCGCTCACTCTCTCGCTCACTCTCTCGGTCACTCTCGCTCACTCTCTCGCTCACTCTCTCGCTCACTCTCTCGCTCACTCTGTCGCTCACTCTCTCGCTCACTCTCTCGCTCACTCTCTCGCTCACTCTCTCGGTCACTTTCTCGCTCACTCTCTCGGTCACTCTCTCGGTCACTCTCTCGGTCACTCTCTCGCTCACTCTCTCGCTCACTCTCTCGCTCACTCTCTCGCTCACTCTCTCGCTCACTCTCTCGCTCACTCTCTCGCTCACTCTCTCGCTCACTCGCTCGCTCACTCTCTCGCTCACTCTCTCGCTCACTCTCTTGCTCACTCTCTCGCTCACTCTCTCGCTCACTCTCTCGCTCACTCTCTTGCTCACTCTCTCGGTCACTCTCTCGCTCACTCTCTCGCTCACTCTCTCGGTCACTCTCTCGCCCACTCTCTCGGTCACTCTCTCGCTCACTCTGTCGCTCACTCTCTCAGTCACTCTCTCGCTCACTCTCTCGCTCACTCTGTCGCTCACTCTCTCGCTCACTCTGTCGCTCACTCTCTCGCTCACTCTGTCGCTCACTCTCTCGCTCACTCTGTCGCCCACTCTCTCGCTCACTCTGTCGCCCACTCTCTCGCTCACTCTCTCGCTCACTCTCTCGCTCACTCTCTCGCTCACTCTGTCGCTCACTCTCTCGCTCACTCTCTCGCTCACTCTCTCGCTCACTCTCTCGGTCACTCTCTCGATCACTCTCTCGGTCACTCTCTCGCTCACTCTCTCGCTCACTCTCTCGCTCACTCTCTCGCTCACTCTCTCGCTCACTCTCTCGCTCACTCTCTCGCTCACTCTCTCGCTCACTCTCTCGCTCACTCTCTCGCTCACTCTCTCGCTCACTCTCTCGCTCACTCTCTCGCTCACTCGCTCACTCTCTCACTCTCTCTCCCACTCACTCTGTGTGTGTGAGAGGAGTTGTCGTGGACCTGAGGACAGCCGATTGTGTTTTTGTTGGTGACTCTTCACAGCGGGGGGGGGTAGGGGGGGTTGAGAGGGGAAGGCCACGGGAAAGTGCTGAGATTGTGAAACTTAGATCATTTGAGGGGGGCTGGGGGGTGGTGGGAATGGGGGGGGGCTGGGTGGTAGCGCAGTGGACCACGGATCGCGTCTCACAACGAGGGGGGACCCGGTTGGATCCCAAACTCGGTCGCCACGTGCGGGAGCTGGGGGTGACTTTGTCATTCATCCCCTTTTCTGGGGGTTTGTGAATGATTGTGTTTGTGTGTGTGTGTATATGTGTTTGTGTATGTGTGTGTGTGTATGTTTGTGTGTGTGTGTTTGTGTGTATGTGTGTGTGTGGGTGTATGTGTGGGTGTGTTTGTGTATGTGTGTGTATGTGTGTGTATGTGTGTATGTGTGTGTGTATGTGTGTGTGTATGTGTGGGCAAAGTCCCATCAGTGAGCTCCTCCGGCAGGCAAGGCTGCGTTGGCTGGGTCATGTAGCCCGCATGCCCAGCCACCGCATGCCTAAACAGCTTTTGTTCGGCCGGATCGAGGGGGCTAGACGGGCGCGGCACGGGCTGGAGAAGAGATGGAGTGATGTGGTACAGGAGGACGTGGAGCTGAGTGGACTTGCCGATGACTGGTACCAGCGGTGTCAAGATCGGCCTCAGTGGAGGAGGCTCGTGAAGGACGCTACTGGGCAGTTGGAGGCAGTCGCCCTCCAACAACAACGGAGGGCGGAGGAGCGACGCTCACAACAACGAGCGGAGCGCCGGGTGGCTAAAGCACAGCAAGTTGGCACAGTAGGGGGCACAGGTGGTGCATCAGCCAGTCATCTCGGTCATCTCGGTCAGTCGACCAGTGGCACCTGGGTCTGCCCCGTGACCTCCTGCCAGCGGGCTTTCGACACTTCACGTGGCCTCAAGGTGCACTTGGCCTGGCACAAGCATCGTGGTGACGTCACCGCCACTTAGTGGCGAATGGCGGTTGTTGTTGTTGTGTATGTGTGTGTGTGTATGTGTTTGTGTGTTTGTGTGTGTGTGTGTTTGTATGTGGGTGTGTATGTGTGTGTATGTGTGTGTGTGTATGTGGGTGTGTGTGTGTATATGTGTGTGTATGTGTGTGTGTATGTATGTGGGTGTGTATATGTGTGTGTATGTGTGTGTGTATGTATGTGGGTGTGTATATGTGTGTGTATGTGTGTGTGTGTGTATATATGTGTGTATGTATGTGGGTGTGTATATGTGTGTGTATGTGTGTATGTGTGTGTGTATATATGTGTGTATGTGTGTGTATGTAGGTGTGTGTGTGTGTGTATGTGTGTGTATATGTGTGTGTATGTGTGTGTGTATGTATGTGGGTGTGTATATGTGTGTGTATGTGTGTGTGTATATATGTGTGTATGTATGTGGGTGTGTATATGTGTGTGTATGTGTGTATGTGTGGTGTGTATATATGTGTGTATGTGTGTGTATGTAGGTGTGTGTGTGTGTGTATGTGTGTGTATATGTGTGTGTTTGTATGTGTATGTGTGTGTATGTAGGTGTGTGTGTGTGTATGTGGGTGTATATGTGTGTGTTTGTATGTGTATGTGTGTGTATGTAGGTGTGTGTGTGTGTGTATGTGTGTGTATATGTGTGTGTTTGTATGTGTATGTGTGTGTATGTAGGTGTGTGTGTGTGTGTGTATGTGTGTGTATATGTGTGTGTTTGTATGTGTATGTGTGTGTATGTAGGTGTGTGTGTGTGTGTATGTGTGTGTATATGTGTGTGTTTGTATGTGTATGTGTGTGTATGTAGGTGTGTGTGTGTGTGTATGTGTGTATGAGTGTGTGGTGGGGAGCGGTAGTGCAGCGGTTAGCGCGCTGCGCTACGAACCCAGCGACACGGGTTTGATTCCCGCTCATGATCAACACCAGTGACGATTATCTGAACCGGTCCTTGGCTTCCCCTAGGTCGACTCAAATGAGTACCTGGAGCAAAAATTGCCACTGGGGAGACAAAGGCGGTCTCTGTGTGAGTCTCTGGGTCTCTGTGAGTCTGTGGGTCTCTATGTGAGTCTGTGGGTCTCTATGTGAGTCTGTGGGTCTTTATGTGAGTTTGTGGGTCTCTGTGAGTTTGTGGGTCTCTATGTGAGTCTGTGGGTCTCTATGTGAGTCTATGGTTCTCTATGTGAGTTTGCGGGTCTTTATGCGAGTTGTCATGCGTCTCTATGTGAGTCTGTGGGTCTCTGTGTGAGTCTATATGCGAGTCTGTGGGTCTCTATGTGAGTTTGTGGGTCTCTTCGTGAGTCTGTGGGTCTCTATGTGACTCCGTAGGTCTCTATGTGAGTTTGTGGGTCTCTAAGTGGGTCTCTATGTGAGTTTGTGGGTCTCTATGTGAGTCTGTGTGTCTCTAAGTGGGTCTCTACGTGAGGCTCTGAGTCTCTACGTGAGTCTCTGAGTCTCTAAGTGAGTCTGTGGGTCTCTAAGTGGTTCTCTACGTGAGTCTCTGAGTCTCTACGTGAGTCTGTGGGTCTCTAAGTGGATCTCTATGTGAGTCTCTGAGTCTCTATGTGAGTCTGTGGGTCTCTAAATGGGTTTGTACGTGAGTCTGTGTGTCTCTAAGTGGGTCTCTAGGTGAGTCTCTGAGTCTCTAAGTGAGTCTGTGTGTCTCTAAGTGGGTCTCTACTTGAGTCTCTGAGTCTCTAAGTGAGTCTGTGGGTCTCTAAGTGGGTCTCTATGTGAGTCTCTGAGTCTCTATGCGAGTCTGTGGGTCTCTATGTGGGTCTCTACGTGAAACTGTGGGTCTCTACGTGAGTCTCTGAGTCTCTAAGTGAGTCTGTGGGTCTCTAAGTGGGTCTCTACGTGAAACTGTGGGTCTCTACGTGAGTCTCTGAGTCTCTATGTGAGTCTGTGGGTCTCTAAGTGGGTCTCTATGTGAAACTGTGGGTCTCTACGTGAGTCTCTGAGTATCTAAGCGAGTCTGTGGGTCTCTAAGTGGGTCTCTACGTGAAACTGTGGGTCTCTACGTGAGTCTCTGAGTCTCTATGTGAGTCTGTGGGTCTCTAAGTGGGTCTCTACGTGAAACTGTGGGTCTCTACGTGAGTCTCTGAGTATCTAAGCGAGTCTGTGGGTCTCTAAGTGGGTCTCTATGTGAAACTGTGGGTCTCTACGTGAGTCTCTGAGTCTCTATGTGAGTCTGTGGGTCTCTAAGTGGGTCTCTACGTGAAACTGTGGGTCTCTACGTGAGTCTCTGAGTATCTAAGCGAGTCTGTGGGTCTCTAAGTGGGTCTCTATGTGAAACTGTGGGTCTCTACGTGAGTCTCTGAGTCTCTATGTGAGTCTGTGGGTCTCTAAGTGGGTCTCTACGTGAAACTGTGGGTCTCTACGTGAGTCTCTGAGTCTCTATGTGAGTCTGTGGGTCTCTAAGTGGGTCTCTACGTGAGTCTCTGAGTCTCTATGCGAGTCTGTGGGTCTCTATGTGGGTCTCTACGTGAAACTGTGGGTCTCTACGTGAGTCTCTGAGTCTCTAAGCGAGTCTGTGGGTCTCTAAGTGAGTCTGTGGGCCTCCATATGAGTCGCTGAGTCCATCGACTCGCTCTCCTTGATCACGTGGTCTCGTCACGGGGCAGGTCCATGGCTGCAACCGATGACTTGAACTCCAGGGATGGACCCCACGTGGCTTTGATTCATCTCGGCCGACTGAGATCGATTTTTTTTTGGTTTGTTTTATAACGGCAGCGGAACGAGCGGGAAGGGAGATTGTGAAACTTTATTTTACGTTTTTTCTTTTTTACTTAACACACATACTTTGTGTGTCTTTGTATGTGTGTGTGTAGCGGTACAGGAGGACGTGGAGCTGAGTGGACTTGCCGATGACTGGTACCAGCGGTGTCAAGATCGGCCTCAGTGGAGGAGGCTCGTGAAGGACGCTGCTACTGGGCAGTTGGAGGCAGTCGCCCTCCAACAACAACGGAGGGCGGAGGAGCGACGCTCACAACAACGAGTGGAGCGCCGGGTGGCTAAAGCACAGCAAGTTGGCACAGTAGGGGGCACAGGTGGTGCATCAGCCAGTCATCTCGGTCATCTCGGTCGGTCAACCCGTGGCACCTGCTGGGTCTGCCCCGTGACCTCCTGCCAGCGGGCGTTCGACACTTCACGTGGCCTCAAGGTGCACATGGCCTGGCACAAGCGTCGTCGTGGTGACGTCACCGGCACTTAGTGGCGAATGGCGCTTGTTGTTGTTGTTGTAGCGGTTAGCGCTACGAACCCAGCGACCCGGGTTCGATTCCCACTCACGGACCAACACCGGTGACGATTATCTTAAACGGTCCTGGGCATCCCCTAGGTCGACTCAGCCTCAAATGAGTACCCGGTGCGGTGTGTAGTAAAACATCGCCACTGGGGAGACAAAGGCGGCCGGGCGTGGTGCTGGCCACCCACCCCCTCGTGTGCGGCCTTCATAGATGCTGCTACTCGCTAACAGCACTTGCCCCAGAAGTCTGTTCCAGGCTATACGGGGGACCTTTGCTTTTTGCCTCTAGCGGGATGGGTCTTCAGCCAGCGGTCCGAGGTGGCTACGTGAGCGAGCGAACGTTGAACGCTCCCTGGGTGGGGAGGGGAGGGTGGGGAGGGGCTGGTTTGGGAGGGAGGGGCTGGGTGGGGGAGGGGAGGGTGGGGAGGGGCTGGGTGGGGAGGGTGGGGAGGGGCTGGGTGGGAAGGGTGGGGAGGGGAGGGTGGGGAGGGACTGGTTTGGGAGGGAGGGGCTGGGTGGGGAGGTTAGGGTGGGGAGGGGCTGGGTGGGGAGGGTGGGGGAGGGGCTGGGTGGGGAGGGGAGGGTGGGGAGGGGAGGGGATGGTGGAGAGGTGCTGGGTGGGAAGGGTGGGGAGGGGAGGGTGGGGAGGGGGGGCTGGGTGGGGAGGGTGGGGCTGTTTGGAGAGGGGAGGGTGGAGAGGGGCTGGGTGGGGAGGGGCTGGGTGGGGAGGGGCTGGGTGGGTAGGGGCTGGGTAGGGAGGGGCTGGGTGGGGAGGGGCTGGGTGGGGGAGGGGCTGGGTGGGGAGGGGCTGGGTGGGGAGGGGCTGGGTGGGGAGGGGCTGGGTGGGTAGGGGCTGGGTAGGGAGGGGCTGGGTAGGCAGGGGCTGGGTGGGGGAGGGGCTGGGTGGGGAACGTGGGGCTGGACATCGTGACACACGATCTCGCGCCTGGCTTCACCCAATAATGCTCCGTACTGCCTACAAATCTGCCGAGTTGGTCCTGCGGGAAGCCCCGTTTTGGAGTGACCAGTCCGCACGCGGCTGGATTCACTGCGGGTCACGAGGGTCAATGACCACGGTGGATGGAGTTTCCGAGAATGGAGCACTACCCACCCCACTCCTTACCACAAAATTTCCATTCCTACCCCCTCGTAGACAGATCCTCTTTCTCCGCCGATGTGAATTTTAGCTGCTGCGTGAATGGCTAAATCTGTGGTGGTGGCGGTGGTGGCGGTGGTGGCGGTGGTGCTGGTGGTGGTGGTGGTGGCGGTGGTGCTGGTGCTGGTGGTGGTGGCGGTGGTGGCGGTGGTGGCGGTGGTGGTGGTGGGGCTGGTGGTGGCGGTGGTGGCGGTGGTGGCGGTGGTGCTGGTGGTGGCGGTGGTGCTGGTGGTGGCGGTGGTGGCGGCGGTGGCGGTGGTGGAGGTGGTGGCGGTGGTGGCGGTGGTGGCGGTGGTGGTGGTGCTGGCGGTGGTGCTGGTGGTGCTGGTGGTGCTGGTGGTGCTGGTGCTGGTGGTGGTGCTGGTGGCGGTGGTGGCGGTGGTGGCGGTGGTGGCGGTGGTGGTGGTGGTGGCGGTGGTGGTGGTGCTGGTGGTGGTGGCGGTGGTGGTGGTGGTGGTGGTGCTGGTGGTGGTGGGGAAACGCAGTCGGGCATCAATCATTGGCAAACGCCGCTCTGCTGCTGTTGTTTTGTGCTCACTGCAAGTGCCGAGCTGTGTTCCCAGTACCCACACGGCTGAGGGTTAAATTTCCAGTAGCTAATTAAAAAAAAATATATATGGGTATTTAAAAAAAATATATTTTACGGAGTAAAGCCCACGAGCTGTGTTGTAGCGCTATTTTTTTAAATCCTTTATATTAAGTTCGCATGCTTGCTTGCGTGCTTGCTTGCTTGCGTGCTTGCTTGCTTGCGTGCTTGCTTGCGTGCTTACGACCGTGCAAACCTTTCGGTCGTTTTTTAACCCACTTCCCGTGATCCAATCGAGCTGACATTTTGCACACAGACTCGTTGTGCGAGACAATTAATGTTCGTAAAAAAATATTTCCAAAATTTTACACTGTTTAGGGAAAACAAATTAAATATTTAATTACCAATTGTTTAATACTTGCAGACAATCATCTGACCCATAGGTGGCAGCCATCTCAAGCCAGAGGACGAGAGGACTCTAGCCGCCACGCATATAAAGGATTTAGAGTGAAAAACTTTGTTTTTACGGGTTATACTTGTTGCAGAAGTAAACTGTCCATCGCAATATAATAGCGGGATGAAAGTGCCTTATCGTCATCATCATGATCACCACGTGAACATTTAGAGTAGCAGACAAATACACTCTAAGGGTGAGAATAGCGGGTTTCCCACCTTTGTTCTGGCAAAAAAAACAGCTGTGTTAAGATGTTAAAACACCAAGATGAAACCTTTTTACGAGGAATCATGTCTGCCTTAACCACAGAATGCAAACAAAAAACATTCTCTGATATTTGGAGTCTGCGTGTCTCTCTCTCTCATCATCATCATCACGGTGGCTATGAGATGTTGACTACCTCGCCTGGTGTACAGGAGGTCGTGGGTTCGATCCCGACCCTGACGCCTGCTGCTGTATATTTGGAGTTTGCGTGTCTCTCTCTCTCATCATCATCACGGTGGCTAGGAGATGGTAACTACCTCAGGATCGAACCTACGACTCCTGCATACTGGGCAAGGAAGTCAAAATCCCATAGCCACCGTGATGATGATGAGAGAGAGACACGCAGACTTCAAATATACAGCAGCAGGCGTCAGGGTCGGGATCGAACTCACGACCTCCTGCACACCGGGCGAGGTAGTTAACATCTCATAGCCACCGTGGCGCCTCGCAGGGAAATTATCTCCTGGCCGATTGAGTCGCTGTGAGCTGGGGCATTAGATGGCGAGCGGAGGGGCGATAAACTGATGGGCGATGATGGGGCACAGAAGGTCCCTAGCGAGAGTAACGGCGAATCAGGGGGCGACCGCCCTGGGCCCCACACTTTGGGGGGGAGGGTCCCACACGGCAGAGGTCGCAAACGGGTTTTGATTCCTTACCCGTACCCGGCCGCACCAGGGTCGCAAACGGGAACCCGTACCCCGCCGGGTACGGGTAGCCGGCGGCCTACCCGTACCCTACCCGAAATGAGTGACAAACGGCTACTCACCAGTGACTCACGGCCTACCCGTACCCGTACCCGGCCGCACCAGGGTCGCAAATGGGTACCCATATCCGTACCCGGCCGGGTACATGTAGCCGGGTATCGGGTAGGGTACGGGTATTGGGTAGGATACGGGTATTGGGTAGGGTACGGGTATCGGGTAGGGTACGGGTATCGGGTAGGGTACGGGTACCCGGTTGCGACCTCTGGGATGAAGCCATGTTGCAGGCGCGGGTGGGTTGATTCTAGGAACTTGAATTGTGAGAAGAGACAAGACGTTGGGAAATGAGTGACAAACGGTGACTCACCAGTGACTCACGGCCTACCCGTACCCGGCCGCACCAGGGTCGCAAACGGCTACACGTACCCGGCCGGGTACGTGTAGCCGGGTATCGGGTAGGGTACGGGTATCGGGTACCCGGTTGCGACCTCTGCCACACGGTGGGGTTTGCCCCGGGGTCCCCTCCCACCCCACCCCCATCCCTCCTGTGGACGGCCCTGATTAATGTTCGTGCCATTGACGTGTCCTCCTGTGTGCGTCGCGTTGATTTTATTACGAAGTCAGTATTCGTCGATTGAGTTGGTTTTTCTTTTGTTTGTTTGTTAGGCTGACGCAACGGTGACGTTGAGATTGGACGGGAAATCATTGAGCCCAATAACGGAGCGATCATCGCCACCGCTACCATCACCACCACCAGCACCATGACCATTATCGTCACCATTATTATCACCAACAATACAAACATCATCATCATCATCACCACCATCATCATCATCAACACCACAATCATCATCACCACCACAATCATCATCATCACCACCACCATCATCATCATCATCACCACAATCATCATCATCATCACCACAATCATCATCATCATCACCACCACACTCATCATCATCACCACCACCACGACCATTATCGCCACCACTATTATCACCAACAATACAAACATCATCATCATCATCATCACCACAATCATCATCATCATTACCACAACAATCACCATCATCACCACCACAATCATTATCATCATCACCACAACAATCATCACCATCATCACCACCACAATCATCATCATCATCACTACAACAATCATCATCATCATCACCACCACAATCATCATCATCATCACCACCACAATCATCATCACCACCACAATCATCATCATCACCACCACAATCATCATCATCACCACCACAATCATCATCACCACCACAATCATCACCATCATCATGCAGGTGCCATGGGGTTGACTGAATTAAATGACCGGTAGATGCACCACCAGCTGTACCCCCTGCTGTGCCAGGCTAGGTGCAGGAGGTCACGGGACAGACCCAGCAGGTGCCATGGGTCGGCTGACTGAGATGACTGGTAGATGCACCACCAGCTGTACCCCCCTACTGTGCCAGGCTAGGTGCAGGAGGAGGTCACGGGACAGACCCAGCAGGTGCCACGGGTTGGCTGACAGATGACCGGTAGATGCACCACCAGCTGTTCCCCCTACTGTGCCAGGCTAGGTGCAGGAGGAGGTCACGGGACAGACCCAGCAGGTGCCACGGTTTGGCTGAGATGACTGGTAGATGCACCACCAGCTGTACCCCCCTACTGTGCCAGGCTAGGTGCAGGAGGAGGTCACGGGACAGACCCAGCAGGTGCCACGGTTTGGCTGAGATGACTGGTAGATGCACCACCAGCTGTACCCCCCTACTGTGCCAGGCTAGGTGCAGGAGGAGGTCACGGGACAGACCCAGCAGGTGCCACGGTTTGGCTGAGATGACTGGTAGATGCACCACCAGCTGTACCCCCCTACTGTGCCAGGCTAGGTGCAGGAGGAGGTCACGGGACAGACCCAGCAGGTGCCACGTGTTGGCTGACAGATGACCGGTAGATGCACAACAGCTGTTCCCCCTACTGTGCCAGGCTAGGTGCAGGAGGAGGTCACGGGACAGACCCTGCAGGTGCCATGGGTCGACTGAATAAGATGACTGGTAGATGCACCACCAGCTGTACCCACTACTGTGCCAGGCTAGGTGCAGGAGGTCACGGGACAGACCCTGCAGGTGCCATGGGTCGACTGGCTGAGATGACTGGTAGATGCACCACCTGTGCACCCCCCTTACTGTGCCAATTTTATCCGCCCCGGCGCTCCGCTCGTTGTTGTGAGCGTCGCCCCCTCTCTGCCCTCCGTTGTTGTTGGAGGGCGACTGCCTCCAACTGGCACAGGAGTAGAGCGTCCTTCAGAGAGCCTCCTACACAGCCACAAACAACACACACACACGCACACAACACACACGCACACACCACAACACACAACACACACACACACACGCACACACCCACACGCACCACACACGCACACACAAGCAACACACACGCACACA
>NC_083841.1:5661842-5668534 GCF_015708825.2 Lethenteron reissneri | reverse complement strand
TGTTGAGGATGATCCCGATGATGATGGTGATGATGGCGATGGTGATGATGATGATGGTGTTGATGATGATGGCGATGGTGATGATGATGATGGCGATGGTGTTGAGGATGATCCCGATGATGATGATGATGGCGGTGAGGGTAATCCCGATGATGATGATGATTATGATGGCGATGGTGTTGAGGATGATGATGATGATGATGAAGATGATGATGATGGCGATGGTGGTGAGGATGATGATGATGATGATGGTGTTGAGGATGATGATGATGATGATGGCGATGGTGGTGAGGGTGATCCCGATGATGATGATGATGATGATTATGATGGCGATGGTGTTGAGGATGATCCCGATGATGAAGATGATGATGATGATGGCGATGGTGGTGAGGATGATGATGATGATGATGGCGATGGTGGTGAGGGTGATCCCGATGATGATGATGATGGCGATGGTGGTGAGGATGATCCCGATGATGATGATGATGATGGTGGTGAGGATGATCTCGATGATGATGATGATGTTGAGGATGATCTCGATGATGATGATGATGATGGCGGTGAGAATGATCCCGATGATGATGATGATGATGGCGATGATGTTGAGGATGGTCCCGATGATGATGATGGTGGCAATGGTGTTGAGGATGATCCCGATGATGATGATGATGATGGTGTTGAGGATGATCCCGATGATGATGATGATGATGGTGTTGAGGATGATCCCGATGATGATGATGATGATGGTGTTGAGGATGATCCCGATGATGATGATGATGATGGCAGTGAGGATAATCCCGATGATGATGATGATGGCGATGGTGATGATGATGATGACGACAATCTTCCACTTGGAGATTGAATCAGGCCATCACGCTTAAACAAAGGTTGAACTTTTCCAAGTAGTACATTATTATTATCGCAAGATGTCAAAATGTTACTCGCTAGAGTCCAGTTTCATTACTCTCGGCCCGTGCACTTCAACTTTATGGCAATTTTATAAAGTGCTCAGCGCGTCATTCTTCTTTATAGGGCTTTACACGTCCCCGTACACCCACTGGGCATCTTTTTTCGTATCGAATCGCAATATATTATTTGACGGGTTTTCTTTTTCCTTTTCATTTGGTTCATAAATCAATGTCATGCAAGTCGTTCGGCCGTTCTAAGCCGATAACAAAATTGTGAAATCGCTCGTGTGATTGTCTCTGTTTCCATCATCATCATCATCAGAAGCATTGATGTGTCCACTGTTGGATGAAACCCACCCCCTGCCTACCCCAAATCCATCGTCAATAATCTCCTACAACCGAGTGGGGAGTTCTTTCTCGTGTCCTCCCTGTTAGTCTTGATCTTCTTGGTCTTCAACTGGTATTGTTCTGCTTCTTGTTTTTCTTGGTGTTGTTATTCTTCTTGTTCATGTTCTGTTTGTTCTTCTTTTTGATCGTCTAGTAGTTCTTCTTGTTGTTCGACTTGTTGTTTTTCTTATTCTTGTTGGTGTTCATCACTCACTCACCCACACACTCATGCACTCACTCATTCACTCACCCACCCACTCACCCACTCATTCACTCACTCACCCACTCACTCATGTACTCACTCACTAACCCACCCATCCGCCCACTCACTCATTCACTCACCCACCCACCCACCCACTCACTCATTCACCCACTCACTCACCCATTCACCCACTCACTCATGTACTCACTCACTCACCCACCCACTCATCCACCCACTCACTCACCCATTCACCCACTCACTCATGTACTCACTCACTCACCCAACCACTCATCCACCCACTCACTCATGCACTCACTCACCCATTCACCCACAAACCCATATACTCACCCACTCACCCACTCATGCACTCACTCATTCACCCACTCATTCACTCACTCACCCACTCACTCATGCACTCACTCACCCATTCACCCACAAACTCATATACTCACTCACTCACCCACCCACTCACCCACCCACTCACCCACCAACTCAGTCACCCAATCAATCACCTACTCACTCACCCACTCACTCACCCACTCACTCATGCACTCACTCACCCATTCACCCACAAACTCTTGTACTCACTCACTTACCCACTCACTCATCCACCCACTCACTCATTCACTCACTCACCCACCCACCCACTCACTCATGCACTCACTCACCCATTCACCCACAAACTCATGTACTCACTCACCCACCCACTCATCCACCCACTCACTCATGCACTCACCCACCCACTTCACCCACCAACTCAGTCACCCAATCAATCACCTACTCACTCACCCACTCACTCACCCACTCACTCATGCACTCACTCACCCATTCACCCACAAACTCATGTACTCACTCACCCACCCACTCATCCACCCACTCACTCATGCACTCACTCACCCACAAACCCATATACTCACCCACTCACCCACTCACCCACTCATGCACTCACTCACTCACCCACTCATTCACTCACTCACCCACTAACTCATGCACTCACTCACCCATTCACCCACAAACTCATATACTCACTCACTCACCCACCCACTCACCCACCCACTCACCCACCAACTCAGTCACCCAATCAATCACCTACTCACCCACCCACTCACTCACCCACTCACTCATGCACTCACTCACCCATTCACCCACAAACTCATATACTCACTCACCCACCCACCCATCCACCCACTCACTTATTCACTCACTCACCCACCCACCCACTCACTCATTCACCCACTCACTCACCCACCCACCCACTCACTCACTCACACACTCACTTCCCCACCCACCCACTCACTCACCCACTCACTCACTCGCTTAGTCACTCGCTCACCCACTCACTCACTCGCTCACTCACACACTCACTCACTCACCCACCCACCCACGCACTCACTCACTCACCCAATCACTCACTCACTCGCTTAGTCACTCGCTCACCCACTCATTCACTCGCTCATTCGCCTACTCAGTCACTCACCCACTCACTCACCTACTCAGTCACTCACTTACACACTCACTCACCCACTCACTCACCCACCCACTCACTCACCCACTCACTCACTCGGGTCGCAGGCTTCGTAGCGCAGCGTAGCGCTAACCGCTGCACCACCGCTCCCCCACTCAATCGAGATCACACACACACGCATCAGCAGCAGCATCATCAGCAAAATCGCCGGTCGCAGTGGAAACGTGACAGGACCCTCGTGGACAAGAGAGTTGAGACTTGCCGAAGCTCTGCTGGGTAAACTGGAGTCGTAATCGTCATAACGATGATGGGTGCACCTTCCCTTCTCTCACGAGGATGCACGCAGGGCTCATTTTCAATGTGGGAATGCATTTGCAAGTCGAGTTGGTGTCTTCTTCGTACGGTGTTAGCTACACAGAGACCCATGGACTCACACAGAAGCCCATAGACTCACACAGAGACCCACAGACTCACACAGAGACCCATAGACTCACACAGAGACCCATAGACTCACACAGAGACCCATAGACTCACACAGAGACCCACAGACTCACACAGGGACCACAGACTCACACAGAGATCCATAGACTCACACAGAGACCCATAGACTCACACAAAGACCCATAGACTTACATCGAGACCCCTAGACTCACACAGAGACCCATAGACTCACACAAAGACCCATAGACTCACACAGAGACCCATAGACTTACATCGAAACCCCTAGACTCACACAGAGACCCATAGACTCACACAGAGACCCATAGACTCACACAGAGACCCATAGACTCACACAGTGACCCAAAGACTCACACAGAGACCCATAGACTCACACAGAGCCCCATAGATTCACACAGAGACCCATAGACTCACACAGAGACCCATAGACTCACACAGAGATCCATAGACTCACACAGAGACCCATAGACTCACAAAGATACCCATAGACTCACACAGAGACCCATAGACTCACACAGAGACCCATATACTTACATCGAGACCCATAGACTCACACAGAGCCCCATAGATTCACACAGAGACCCATTAACTCACACAGAGACCCATAGACTCACACAGAGACCCATAGACTCACACAGAGACCCATAGACTCACTCAGAGACCCATAGACTCACTCAGAGACCCAAAGACTCACACAGAGACCCATAGACTTACATCGAGACCCATAGACTCACACAGAACCCCATAGATTCACACAGAGACCCATTAACTCACACAGAGACCCATAGACGCACGCGGAGACACACAAACTCATACAGAGACCCATAGACTCACACAGAGACCCATAGACTCACACAAAGACCCATAGACTCACACAGAGACCCAAAGACTCACACAGAGACCCATAGACTCACACAGAGACCCAAAGACTCACACAGAGACCCATAGACTCACTCAGAGACCCATAGACTCACTCAGAGACCCATAGACTCACTCAGAGACCCATAGACTCACAAAGAGACCCATAGACTCACTCAGAGACCCATAGACTCACACAGAAACCCATAGACTCACTCAAAGACCCATAGACTCACACAGAGACCCATAGACTCGCACAGAGACCCATAGACTCACACAAAGACCCATAGACTCACACAGAGACCCATAGACTCACACAGAGACTCATAGACTCACACAGAGACCCACAGACTCACACAAAGACCCATAGACTCACACAAAGACCCATAGACTCACACAAAGACCCATAGACTCACACAGAGATCCACAGACTCACACAGAGACCCTTAGACTCACACAGAGACCCACAGACTCACACAGAGACCCATAGACTCACACAGAGACCCATAGACTCACACAGAGACCCATAGACTCACACAGAGACACATAGACTCACACAGAGACACATAGACTCACACAGAGACACATAGACTCACACAGAGATCCATAAACTCACGCGGAGACCCATAGACTCACACAGAGCCCCATAGATTCACACAGATACCCATAGACTCACACAGAGACCCATAGACTCACACAGAGACCCATAGACTCACACAGAGAGCCGAAACATCGGGCATCGAGGCATTTGAACACGCCGCAGAGAAGTTTTCCCTTCTCAAAAACAAATATTTATTCATTTGCTCGAAGAACCCTGAGCCGATAAACAAATAAGTATAACCCGTAAAAACAAAGTTTTTCACTCTAAATCCTTTATATGCGTGGCGGCTAGAGTCCTCTCGTCCTCTGGCTTGAGATGGATGCCACCTATGGGTCAGATGATTGTCTGCCAGTATTAAACAATTGGTAATTAAATATTTAATTTGTTTTCCCTAAACAGTGGAAAATTTCGGGAAAATTTTTTACGAACATTAATTGTCACGCACAACGAGTCTGTGTGCAAAATGTCAGCTCGATTGGATCACGGGAAGTGGGTTAAAAAACGACCGAAAGGTTTGCACGGTCGTAAGCGCGCAAGCAAGCAAGTGAACTTAATATAACGGATTTTTAAAAAATCGAGAATAAAGGAAAGGAATCAAAATAAAAAAAATAATTACAATGATGATAAAATCACCCCCCAAATCATCTCTGGGGAGGCAGAGGGGGGGAGGGGGTGAGGGGGAATTCTGTCTGGAGGCATCCCCCACCCCTCTACCCCCCACCCCCCACCCTACTCCTCCTCCACTCCACCACCACCATGCCCCTAATGGATGGCAGGAGACAAGCAACGCGTTTTAAGTCGAACGCAATAAAACATTGAGCGCGCCTCTGCAATATTCATGTGAAGATGGCCCTGTTTGATGTAAACATGCCAGGCAGCTTCGCATGAGCGCAAGCAACTACTTTGCTCATCTCTCAACCCCCCCCCCCAGCTCCCCTCGGGTCTTCCCTGCCCAAAGAAGTCAACGTCTCTTCCACGAGCCTCTGATATGTCCACGTGAAAAGTCACTCAGAGTAGCGAGACGTTAAACTCCCCCTCTCTTGCACGTGGTCGATGTCCGTGGGGGTCGATCCCGACCCGGACGATGTCCGTTGTGTATTTTGGAGCTTGCTGGTTCCCGTCTCTCTCTCTCTCTGTGTGTCTCCGGAAAGGCCCCTCTCTCTGTACCAGCGTGGACGACACCCTCGTGGCTCGTCACCGTGGCGTGCGCGATGACCACAACCACCACCACAACCACCACCACAACCACCACCATCACCACCACTACCACCACCACCACGTGGCTTTTCTATTGTATAGTACGCGGTGAATTCATAGCCACGGCGCGTCGATTTGTAGCGTTAATGTTCATCTTCTTGGTTCTTTCGGAAAAGTCACGTAGAAGGGAAGTAATAAAATAATAAAAATAAAACATAATAAATTAATTAAATTTCGATTTAAAGCTTTCGTGACTGAGGTCCCTTGTGTCTATCACCTGAGGACGGCTGCTTGCGTTGTGGCCGAAACGTCGTGAGAATTATTTTATTTTGTTTTATTTTTATTTTTTTTATTTTATTACTTCCCTTCTACGTGACTTTACCGAAAGAACCAAGAAGATGAATCCCTGCAGTCACGAAAGCTTTAAATCGAAATTTAGCGTTGATGTTCTTTTGTTTGCTGGTGACTTTGTGTATTTCATGTGTGCTGATCTTAAAGGTGCATTGAAAAATGTTGACACTCCGACTGATGCTCTTGCTGTTGTAGAGTGACTCCTGCAGCCAGCTATGGCTGCAGAGTTTGGTAATACATGTTGTTTATGTCGTTTATTGTGAA
>NC_083841.1:5603524-5661342 GCF_015708825.2 Lethenteron reissneri | reverse complement strand
TGGTGTGATCTCCTCCTGTTCTACAGAGTGAGAGTGAGTGAGTGGAGTTTGTGTGATCTCCCCCTGTTCTACAGAGTGAGTGAGTGGAGTTTGTGTGATCTCCCCCTGTTCTACAGAGTGAGTGAGTGGAGTTTGTGTGATCTCCCCTGTTCTAGAGTGAGTGAGTGGAGTTTGTGTGATCTCCCCCTGTTCTACAGAGTGAGTGAGTGGAGTTTGTGATCTCCCCCTGTTCTACAGAGTGAGTGAGTGGAGTTTGTGTGATCTCCCCTGTTCTACAGAGTGAGTGAGTGAGTGGAGTTTGTGTGATCTCCCCCTGTTCTACAGAGTGAGTGAGTGGAGTTTGTGTGATCTCCCCCTGTTCTACAGAGTGAGTGAGTGGAGTTTGTGTGATCTCCCCCTGTTCTACAGAGTGAGTGAGTGGAGTTTGTGTGATCTCCCCCTGTTCTACAGAGTGAGTGAGTGGAGTTTGTGTGATCTCCCCCTGTTCTACAGAGTGAGTGAGTGGAGTTTGTGTGATCTCCCCCTGTCTACAGAGTGAGTGAGTGGAGTTTGTGTGATCTCCCCCTGTTCTACAGAGTGAGTGAGTGGAGTTTGTGTGATCTCCCCCTGTTCTACAGAGTGAGTGAGTGGAGTTTGTGTGATCTCCCCCTGTTCTACAGAGTGAGTGAGTGAGTGGAGTTTGTGTGATCTCCCCCTGTTCTACAGAGTGAGTGAGTGGAGTTTGTGTGATCTCCCCCTGTTCTACAGAGTGAGTGAGTGGAGTTTGTGTGATCTCCCCCTGTTTACAGAGTGAGAGTGAGTGGAGTTTGTGTGATCTCCCCCTGTTCTACAGAGTGAGTGAGTGGAGTTTGTGTGATCTCCCCCTGTTCTACAGAGTGAGTGAGTGGAGTTTGTGTGATCTCCCCCTGTCTACAGAGTGAGTGAGTGGAGTTTGTGTGATCTCCCCCTGTTCTACAGAGTGAGTGAGTGGAGTTTGTGTGATCTCCCCCTGTTCTACAGAGTGAGTGAGTTTGTGTGATCTCCCCTGTTTACAGAGAGTGAGTGAGTGGAGTTTGTGTGATCTCCCCCTGTTCTACAGAGTGAGTGAGTGGAGTTTGTGTGATCTCCCCCTGTTCTACAGAGTGAGTGAGTGGAGTTTGTGTGATCTCCCCCTGTTCTACAGAGTGAGTGAGTGGAGTTTGTGTGATCTCCCCCTGTTCTACAGAGTGAGTGAGAGTGGAGTTTGTGTGATCTCCCCCTGTCTACAGAGTGAGTGAGTGGAGTTTGTGTGATCTCCCCCTGTTCTACAGAGTGAGTGAGTGGAGTTTGTGTGATCTCCCCTGTTTACAGAGTGAGTGAGTGGAGTTTGTGATCTCCCCCTGTCTACAGAGTGAGTGAGTGGAGTTTGTGTGATCTCCCCTGTTCTACAGAGTGAGTGAGTGGAGTTTGTGTGATCTCCCCCTGTTCTACAGAGTGAGTGAGTGGAGTTTGTGTGATCTCCCCCTGTTCTACAGAGTGAGTGAGTGAGTGGAGTTTGTATGATCTCCCCTGTTCTACAGAGTGAGTGTGAGTGGAGTTTGTATGATCTCCCCCTGTTCTACAGAGTGAGTGAGTGGAGTTGTTGTGTGATCTCCCCCTGTTCTACAGAGTGAGTGAGTGGAGTTTGTATGATCTCCCCCTGTTCTACAGAGTGAGTGAGTGGAGTTGTGATCTCCCCCTGTTCTACAGAGTGAGTGAGTGGAGTTTGTATGATCTCCCCTGTTCTACAGTGAGTGAGTGAGTGGAGTTTGTGTGATCTCCCCCTGTTCTACAGAGTGAGTGAGTGGAGTTTGTATGATCTCCTGTTCTACAGAGTGAGAGTGAGTGAGTGGAGTTTGCGTGATCTCCCCCTGTTCTGCAGAGAGTGAGAATGAGTGTGTGGAGTTTGTATGATCTCCTGTTCTACAGAGTGAGAGTGAGTGAGTGGAGTTTGTGTGATCTCCCCCTGTTCTACAGAGTGAGAGTGAGTGAGTGGAGTTTGTGTGATCTCCCCCTGTTCTACAGAGTGAGTGAGCAAGGTGGCACTGTTTATTTACCCACCAGACAGCGTATTTATTTATTTATTTACACCCCCGTCCGCGATTTCATTAATTCACCAGGGCCACCTGCTTATTTATTTATTTATCATGCCCCGCCGGCTAAATTATTTATTTACTAGCCCCCGCACCACCCCCGTTTCACCTGTTTATTTATTTATATATATTCCTGTCCGACACGGATGACTCATTCCACTCCCGGCATTCCACCCACCCACCCCACCCACCCCACCCACCATCTCCGTAGAGACCCCTTGCCCCCCACCACCACCACCAACATCAACACAACATCACCCCTAGGGTATCTGCTTGCTGTCAAGAGCCGTTCTCACGCTGAGGTTTCGTAAACGTAATCGATATGCGGCTTTGGTGGGGAGGGTGGGTGGGGTGGATGGGTTGGTGGTGGTGGGAGGGGTGCTTCTGTGTGTCTGGAGGGTAAGGGAGGTGATGTTTGTGGGGGGACGGGGGGAGGGGGGCAGTCGATGTTTGCCCACGTGATTGAACGCCTTGCTGGACTTTAATTTGTCACGACACTTTTTAATTGACGGATCAATCGGGGGGTCACGTGGGGGGTTGGGGGTGGGGGGGTGTTGTTGGAGATGGGAGGGGGAGGGGGGGCTGCCGTGACCCCGTCAAAAGGCACCGTCACCGATGATGACCAAAAAACTAAATTCCCACGTGAGATGTCCTCGAGCCGTGACGAGGGGCGCCAAGGCGCAGCACCTGCAATTTCCCTCTCGGCCCCACCGCAAGCCGAGTGGGGAGGAAGGTCCCCGGCGTGTTTGGCCGACTTCACCAAAGCTCGCGGTCTGATTGGTGGGGAGCCGCGGTGGCTATGAGATGTTGACTACCTCGCCTGGTGTGCAGGAGGTCGTGGGCTCGATCCCGATGCTGACGATGAAACCTGCTGTATATTTGGAGTTTGCGTGTTTCTCTCTCTCATCATCATCACTGTGGCTAGGAGATGTTCACTACCTCGCCTGGTGTGCAGGAGGTCGTGGGTTCGATTCCGACCCTGACGATGCCTGCTGCTGTATATTTGGAGTTTGCGTGTCTCTCTCTCTCATCATCATCACGGTGGCTAGGAGGAGTTGACTACCTCGCCTGGTGTGCAGGAGGTCGTGGGTTCGATTCCGATGCTGACGATGCCTGCTGCTGTATATTTGGAGTTTGCGTCTCTCTCTCATCATCATTACCACGGTGGCTAGGAGATGTTGACTACCTCACCTGGTGTGCAGGAGGTCGTGGGTTCGATCCCGATGCTGACGATGCCTGCTGCTGTATATTTGGAGTTTGTGTGTCTCTCTCTGTCATCATCACGGTGGCTAGGAGATGTTGACTACCCTCGCCTGGTGCACAGGAGGTCGTGGGTTCGATCCCGACCCTGACGATGCCTGTTGCTGTATATTTGGAGTTTGCGTGTCTCTCTCTCTCATCATCATCACGGTGGCTAGGAGGAGTTGACTACCTCGCCTGGTGTGCAGGAGGTCGTGGGTTCGATCCCGATGCTGACGATGCCTGCTGCTGTATATTTGGAGTTTGTGTGTCTCTCTCTGTCATCATCACGGTGGCTAGGAGATGTTGACTACCTCGCCTGGTGCACAGGAGGTCGTGGGTTCGATCCCGACCCTGACGATGCCTGTTGCTGTATATTTGGAGTTTGCGTGTCTCTCTCTCTCATCATCATCACGGTGGCTAGGAGGAGTTGACTACCTCGCCTGGTGTGCAGGAGGTCGTGGGTTCGATCCCGATGCTGACGATGCCTGCTGCTGTATATTTGGAGTTTGTGTGTCTCTCTCTGTCATCATCACGGTGGCTAGGAGATGTTGACTACCTCGCCTGGTGCACAGGAGGTCGTGGGTTCGATCCCGACCCTGACGATGCCTGTTGCTGTATATTTGGAGTTTGCGTGTCTCTCTCTCTCATCATCATCACGGTGGCTAGGAGGAGTTGACTACCTCGCCTGGTGTGCAGGAGGTCGTGGGTTCGATCCCGATGCTGACGATGCCTGCTGCTGTATATTTGGAGTTTGTGTGTCTTTCTCTGTCATCATCACGGTGGCTAGGAGATGTTGACTACCTCGCCTGGTGTGCAGGAGGCCATGGGTTCGATCACGATGCTGACGATGACACCTGCTGCATATTTGGAGTTTGCGTGTCTCTCTCTCATCATCATCACGGTGGCTATGAGATGTTCACTACCTCGCCTGGTGTGCAGGAGGTCGTGGGTTCGATTCCGACCCTGACGATGCCTGCTGCTGTATATTTGGAGTTTGCGTGTGTCTCTCTCTCTCATCATCATCACGGTGGCTAGGAGATGTTGACTACCTCGTCTGTTGTACAGGAGGTCGTGGGCTCGATCCCGATGCTGAAGCCTGCTGCATATTTGGAGTTTGCGTGTCTCTCTCTCTCATCACCACGGTGGCTAGGATATGTTAACTACCTCGCCTGGTGTGCAGGAGGTCGTGGGTTCCATCCCGACCCTGACGCCTGCTGCTGTATATTTGGAGTTTGCGTGTCTCTCTCTCATCATCATCACGGTGGCTAGGAGATGTTAACTACCTCGCCTGGTGTGCAGGAAGTCGTGGGTTTGATCCCGATGCTGACGATGCCTGTTGCTGTATATTTGGAGTTTTCTTGCCTCTCTCTCTCATCATCATCATCACGGTGGCTATGAGATGTTGACTACTTCGACTGGTGTGCAGGAGGTCGTATGTTCAATCTCGACCCTGACGCCTGCTGTATATTTGGAGTTTGCGTGTCTCTCATCATCATCACGGTGGCTAGGAGATGTTGACTACCTCGCCTGGTGTGCAGGAGGTTGTGGGCTCAATCCCGACCCTGACGCCTGCTGCTGCTGTATATTTGTAGTTTGCGTGTCTCTCTCTCCGTGTGGTCCCCCCCCCCCTCTACATTTAGAATCAGCTTGACACGTGACGAGTTGTTTGGCTTCGATACATTTCCACGCGATCACGATAAGTAGCATCTCAGTGGGGGGGCCTTACCTTGTCAAATAAGATAAGATACTGAGTAGTTTGTAATATCGACCTCGGCAATCAGAGAGATCTGGCTTCCAGGAGCTGCGCTTGTTAGAGCAACGGCGCAAGCCCCGCAATGCCTTGTCACAAGTCACTGCTACCGGTAGGGCGACCACTCAAGGGGACACCCCCACCCTATATAGGGTATTCGGCCTACTCTTCCACGCTTCACGAAGCTTCCGATCTGCGAGCGCCTGCGCAACAACTTGTGCAGAGACACACAAGGTGGTGGTGGTGGTGGTGGGGGTGGTGGTGGTGGTGGTGGGGGGGGTGGTGGGGGGTGGTGGGGGTGGTGGTGGTGGTGGTGGTGGGGGTGGTGGTGGTGGTGGGGGTGCTGGTGGTGGTGGTGGTGGTGGGGGGGGGGGTGGTGGGGGTGGTGGTGGGGGGTGGTGGGTGGTGGGGGTGGTGGTAGGGGTGGTGGTGGTGGTGGTGGTGGTGGGGGTGGTGGTAGGGGTGGTGGTGGTGGTGGTAGGGGTGGTGGTGGTGGTAGGGTGGTGGTGGTGGGGGGTGGTGGTAGGGGTGGTGGTGGTGGTGGTGGGGGTGGTGGTAGGGGTGGTGGTGGTGGTGGTAGGGGTGGTGGTGGTGGTAGGGGTGGGGGTGGTGGTGGTGGTGGTAGGGGTGGTGGTGATGGTGGTGGTGGTGGGTGGGGGTGGTGGTGGTGGTGATGGTGGTGGTGTTGGTGGGGGTGGGGGTGGTAGTGGTGGTGGTGGTGTTGGTGGGGGGTGGGGGTGGTAGTGGTGGTGGTAGGGGTGGTAGGGGTGGTGATGGTGGTGGTGGTGGTAGGGGTGGTGGTGGTGGGGTGGTGGTGGTAGGGGTGGTGGTGGGGGTGGTGGTGGTGTGGGTGGTGGTGGTAGGGGTGGTGGTGGTGGTGGTGTTGGGGGGGGGTGGTGTTGGTGGTGGTGGTAGGGGTGGTGGTGGTGGTAGGGGTGGTGGTAGGGGTGGTGGTGGTGGTATTGGTGGTAGGGGTGGTGGGGGTGGTAGTGGTGGTGGTGGGGGTGGTGGTGGTGGCGGTGTTAGAAGGACAACATTGGGTATTATTCATTCATTCCCATCCTATTGGTATTCCTCCTATTGGGCTAATTTGTAACCCGGCTCCCCCCCACCACCCCCATCCGCTTCTTTCCATCAATTCCCTGCGCCTCTAATTCCGCAATTGAGGGGAGGGGGGAGGGAGGAGGGGGCAGGGGGGAGGGAGGAGGGGGGAGAGGGGGAGGGGGGGAGAGTGTCAACTTTTTTTTCTGACGGATTCCACCGCGACATCGGCACAAATTGGCCGCAACAAAACGGTGGTGGGTGGGGGTGGGTGGGGGTGGTGGTGGGTGGGTGGTAGTGGTGGTGGGGGTGGGGGTGGGTGGGTGGGGGTGGTGGTGGGTGGGTGGGTGGGGGGTGGGGGTGGTGGGGGTGGTGGGGGTGGTGGGGTGGGGGTGGTGGGGGTGGGTGGTGGGTGGTAGTGGGTGGGTTGGTGGGGGTGGTGGAGGTAGTGGGTGGGTGGGGGTGGTGGGTGTGGGTGGTGGTGGTGGTGGTGGGTGGGTGGTGGGTGGTGAAGGTGGTGGGTGTTGGTGGGTGGGGGTGGTGGGTTCGACCCTTGACCCTGACGCCTGCTGCTGTATATTTGGAGTTTGCGTGTCTCTCTCTATCTCCCCGTGGTGGCGTTGATTTTTCTCCGGGTCCTCCGGTTTTTCCCCTACCACATTTAGAATCAACATCGCGATGTTTACGAGTAATGCTGATGATGATGCCGATGCTCCAACTTCCTTGAGCTCTCATTGAGAATGGCCAAGTCTCTTCTGAAGAGTTGCTCCGTAGCTCAGTGGGGGCCTTACCTGGTAAAATATAAATGGTTTAGTTCAATTTCGATTTAAAGATTTCGTGACTGCAGGGATTCATCTTCTTGGTTCTTTCGGTAAAGTCACGTAGAAGGGAAATAATAAAATAAAAAAAATAAAACATAATAAATAAAAAAAATAAAACATAATAATTGATTAAATTTCGATTTAAAGCTTTCGTGAAGATTGTTTAGTTCATTTCTGCGGTGTAATAAAAATTATAATTTAAATACACCGGCTACTTGGATCCTGTCTGCTTCAATCATGGAGGATGTTAAAATCCCCCCCCCACTATCCCCTCCCCTCCCCCCACTATTATGCCCCCCCTCCCCCCACTATCCCTCCCCTCCCCCCACTATGATGCCCCCCCCCCACTATCTCTCCCCTCCCCCCACTAGCCCTCCCCTCCCCCCACTATGCCCCCCCCCCCACTATCTCGCCCCTCCCCCCACTATCCCTCCCCTCCCCCCACTATGCCCCCCCCCACTATCTCTCCCCTCTCCCCCACTATGCCCCCCCCTCCCCCACTATCCTCCCCTCCCCCCACTATCCCTCCCCTCCCCCCACTATGCCCCCCCTCCCCCCACTATGCCCCCCTCTCCCCCGACACAGTGGTAACCACGTGAGCGGCCACGTGAGTGGTTTCCACCATTCCGTATTAACCAGGGCTGAATTGCAGGCCACGTGAGTGGCGACGACCGTTCCGTATTAACCAGGGTTGCCGCTTGGTTCGAGCCGCGCCCCTCTGCAGCAAGAGGCCAGGGTGCCAGTAAAATCAATTGCAATATCGCCATCATCGTATCAATTGCGTTATATTCCACTGCCTTGTTGGTACATATAACGTGTTTGATCCAAGCTTTCAAACGTTCTAATCACCGCCACCCCGCCTCCACGTTACCTCGGCAGGGCCAGTACATTTTGAGACGAGTCCTAAGCGCTTTAGCGTGCTAATCACCTCCCCCACGACTCCACGTTACCATGGCAGGTCCAGGACATTTTGAGACGAGTCCCAAGCGCTTTAGCGTGCTAATCACCTCCCCCACGACTCCACGTTACCTCGGCAGGCCCAGGACATTTTGAGACGAGTCCCAAGCGCTTTAGCGTGCTACTCACCTCCCCCACGACTCCACGTTACCACGGCAGGCCCAGGACATTTTGAGACGAGTCCCAAGCGCTTTAGCGTGCTAATCACCTCCCCCACGACTCCACGTTACCATGGCAGGGCCAGGACATTTTGAGACGAGTCCCAAGCGCTTTAGCGTGCTAATCACCTCCCCCACGACTCCACGTTACCATGGCAGGTCCAGGACATTTTGAGACGAGTCCCAAGCGCTTTAGCGTGCTAATCATCTCCCCCACGACTCCACGTTACCATGGCAGGTCCAGGACATTTTGAGACGAGTCCCAAGCGCTTTAGCGTGCTAATCACCTCCCCCACGACTCCACGTTACCATGGCAGGTCCAGGACATTCTGAGACGAGTCCCAAGCGCTTTAGCGTGCTAATCACCTCCCCCACGACTCCACGTTACCATGGCAGGGCCAGGACATTCTGAGACGAGTCCCAAGCGCTTTAGCGTGCTAATCACCTCCCCCACGACTCCACGTTACCACGGCAGGGCCAGTACATTTTGAGACGAGTCCCAAGCGCTTTAGCGTGCTAATCACCTCCCCCACGACTCCACGTTACCATGGCAGGTCCAGGACATTTTGAGACGAGTCCCAAGCGCTTTAGCGTGCTAATCACCTCCCCCACGACTCCACGTTACCATGGCAGGTCCAGGACATTCTGAGACGAGTCCCAAGCGCTTTAGCGTGCTAATCACCTCCCCCACGACTCCACGTTACCACGGCAGGTCCAGGACATTCTGAGACGGATCCCAAGCGCTTTAGCGTGCTAATCACCTCCCCCACGACTCCACGTTACCACGGCAGGTCCAGGACATTTTGAGACGGATCCCAAGCGCTTTAGCGTGCTAATCACCTCCCCCACGACTCCACGTTACCATGGCAGGGCCAGGACATTCTGAGACGAGTCCCAAGCGCTTTAGCGTGCTAATCACCTCCCCCACGACTCCACGTTACCATGGCAGGGCCAGGACATTTTGAGACGGATCCCAAGCGCTTTAGCGTGCTAATCACCTCCCCCACGACTCCACGTTACCATGGCAGGGCCAGGACATTTTGAGACGAGTCCCAAGCGCTTTAGCGTGCTAATCACCTCCCCCACGACTCCACATTACCTCGGCAGGCCCAGGACATTTTGAGACGAGTCCCAAGCGCTTTAGCGTGCTACTCACCTCCCCCACGACTCCACATTACCTCGGCAGGTCCAGGACATTTTGAGACGGATCCCAAGCGCTTTAGCGTGCTAATCACACCCTCCCTCCCTCCCTCTCGCCCCGGGGGAAGGGAAATTTGTCCGTGCCGTGGAAACGAATTTCGGGGTGAGCACGCCAAGCTCAGGAAAGCGGAGAATATCCAGATACGACCGCACAGGGACCGCAATGTCTGGGGGGAGGGAGGGAGGGCGGTGAATGTGTGATGTGACGCAGAAAGCTCGATTTGATGCGTTCTCCAGACTTTTACAGAGTTTTTGGGAGGCTCAGCAGGCAGGCAGGAAAGGTGTGTTTATATAAATATAATTATGCTGAACTGTTTATGTGTGTGTGCGTGTGTGTAGATTTGTTTAGCAAGCAGAAGGAGGCTGTTGCGACCGATGTTGTCCGTAATAGAAGTTTTTGTTTTGGGTTAGATCGCGTAAAATATGAATGTTGTGTCGTTAAACCCGCCACCACCACCACCACCCGGCACAGCCGATTCGTAAGGTTTGTCACGTGAACAACACGTGGCCAATTCGTTACTGGTTCAGCACCACACACCGCTTGTGTGTTGGAGAGTGAACCCACTACAACATTTACAATTATAGTGTAGTGTATAGTGTAGTGTATAGTGTAGTGTATAGTGTAGTGTATAGTGTAGTGTATAGTGTAGTGTAATGTATAGTGTAATGTATAGTGTAGTGTAATGTATAGTGTAGTGTATAGTGTAGTGTATAGTGTAGTGAATAGTGTAGTGTAATGTATAGTGTAGTGTAATGTATAGTGTAATGTATAGTGTAGTGTAATGTATAGTGTAGTGTATAGTGTAGTGTATAGTGTAGTGAATAGTGTAGTGTATAGTGTAGTGTAATGTATAGTGTAGTGTATAGTGTAGTGTAATGTATAGTGTAGTGTAATGTATAGTGTAGTGTAATGTATAGTGTAGTGTATAGTGTAGTGTATAGTGTAGTGTATAGTGTAGTGTATAGTGCAGTGTATAGTGTAGTGTATAGTGTAGTGTATAGTGTAGTATATAGTGTAGTGTATAGTGTAGTGTATAGTGCAGTGTATAGTGTAGTGTATAGTGTAGTATATAGTGTAGTGTATAGTGCAGTGTATAGTGTAGTGCATAATGCAGTGTATAGTGTAGTGTATATTGTAGTGTATAGTGCAGTGTATAGTGTAGTGTATAGTGTAGTGTATAGTAGTGTATAGTGTAGTGTATAGTAGTGTAGTGTATAGTGTAGTGGTATAGTAGTGTATAGTGTAGTGTATAGTAGTGTATAGTAGTGTAGTGTGTAGTGCATAGTGTAGTGTATAGTGTAGTCTATAATGTAGTGTATAATGTAGTGTATAGTTTAGTGTAGTGTATAGTGTAGTGTATAGTGTAGTGTATAGTGTAGTGCAGTGTAAAGTGTAGTGTATAGTGTATAGTAGTGTAGTGTATAGTGCAGTGTATAGTGTAATGTGTAGTGTATAGTGTAATGTGTAGTTTAGTGTATAGTGTAGTGTATAGTGTAGTGTATAGTGTAGTGTATAGTGTACGACGTTCCACCGGTAGTTACAACATCCTCCTGTTTCTGTATTATAAAGTAGATGTTCACATATACATGAGCATCATCCAGCAGTGGATTGATCATGGCGCCTGCTGCTGTTGCGACTGATGATGATGTGTATTTGAATCAGAATCTGAATAAAACTAGATTACTATTTTTCGCAACTGCAGCAATAACTCTTTGGATCTTTCGGTAAAGTCACGTAGAAAGAAAATAAATAAAGTAATAAAAATAAAACATAATAAAAAACTCTCACGACGTTTCGGCTACAACGCAAGCAGCCTTCCTCAGGTGAAGAATGAAACGCCACCAAGCATTTGCCATGAATATGCTAAATCCCTCTTGATATGCAAATTATTTTGTCAAGGCGCTCTTCTTCCCCCTCCAACCCAGCTTAAATATACGCTCCAAGCTTGGTGGTGTTTCATTCTTCACCTGAGGACAGCTGCTTGCATGGTGGCCGAAACGTCGTGAGAATTGTATTTTATTATGTTTTATTTTTATTATTTTATTACTTCCCTTCTACGTGACTTTACCGAAAGAACCAAGAAGATGAATCCCTGCAGTCACGAAAGCTTTACATCGAAAACAAACATAGTAAACTTAGAAATATAATTTTCGATTTAAAGCTTTCGTGACTGCAGGGATTCATCTTCTTGGTTCTTTCGGTAAAGTCACGTAGAAGGGAAGTAATAAAATAATAAAAAGAAAACATAATAAAATAAAATAATAAAATAGAATAAAATAATAAAATAATATAATATAATAATATGATATTATCAATTTTATTTTATTATGTTTTATTTTTATTATTTTATTACTTCCCTTCTACGTGACTTTACCGAAAGAACCAATAAGTTAGAAATATATTGCAATACAACACAGAGAGTCGGCAAACACAACAGTCAACACCCCACCTGGTTGATTACGTTCTTCCAACGATTGCTAAATTTTAGTGTGTCGCGTGTGTCTTGTGTGTCGTGTGGTGCCCAGAGCGTGTCACATGTCAACTGGGGTCAAACGTTTCGCTACCACCCCCTTCTCCCTCTCGCCCCCCCCCCCTCTCTCTGCCTCCTCTCCGTCAATCTCGACTTGGACTCAGTATGAGGAGCTGGTACGGTGGTTTGAGAGTAAACATCGACGCGAGGGAGACAAAGACGGCCGGGCGTAGGTGTTGGCCACCCACCCCCTCGTGCGCCGTGCAGGACTCCATAGGGTTGCTTGCGACTCGCAAACTGCACTTGCCCCGGCAGTCTGTTGAGGCTGCACGGGGGATCTTTGTCTTTATCTGAGTGTGTGTTTTTTTTTGTTTTTGCAGCTCTGCTAATTTGAGGTCAGGGTTGGCGGCCGAGGTCTCAAGGCGAGGTGGGAGTGAGGAGGGGGGGGTGAGGAGGGGGGGAGAGATGAGGAGGGTAAGATGACACAGAGACCAAGAGACTCACACAGACACCCATAGACTCACAAAGATACCCACAGACTCACACAGACACCCATAGACTCACAAAGATACCCACAGACTCACACAGACACCCATAGACTCACAAAGATACCCACAGACTCGCATAGATACCCATAGACTCACATAGAAACCCTTAGACTCACATAGAGTCCCATTTCACATAGAGACCCATAGACTCACATAGAGACCCATTCCACATAGAGACCCATAGACTCACATAGAGACCCATTCCACATAGAGACCCATAGACTCACATAGAGTCCCATTTCACACAGACACCCATAGACTCACATAGAGACCCATTCCACATAGAGACCCATAGACTCACATAGAGACCCATTCCACATAGAGACCCATAGACTCACATAGAGACCCATTTCACATAGAGACCCATAGACTCACATAGAGACCCATTTCACATAGAGTCCCATTTCACACAGACACCCATAGACTCACATAGAGACCCATTTCAGCATAGAGACCCATTTCACATAGAGACCCATAGACTCACATAAAGAAACATAGACTCACACAGACACCCATAGACTCACACAGACACCCATAAACTCACATGGAGACCCATTTCACATAGAGACCCATTTCACGTAAGTAGATACCCATAGACTCACATAGAGACACATTTCACATAGAGACCCATAGACTCACATAGAAACCCACTTCAAATAGAGACCCATCTCACCAAGATACCCATAGACTCACATAGATAAGCATAGACTCACATAGAAACCCTTAGACTCACATAGAGACCCATCTCACCAAGATACCCATAGACTCACATAGAGTCACATTTCACATAGAGACCCATAGACTCACATAGAGACCCATAGACTCACATAGAGACCCACTTCACATAGAGACCCATTTAGCATAGATACCCATAGACTCACATAGAGACCCATTCCACATAGAGACCCATAGACTCACATAGAGACCCATTTCACATAGAGACCCATAGACTCACATAGAGACCCATTTCACATAGAGACCCATTTCACATAGAGACCCATAGACTCACATAAAGAAACATAGACTCACACAGACACCCATAGACTCACACAGACACCCATAAACTCACATGGAGACCCATTTCACATAGAGACCCATTTCACGTAAGTAGATACCCATAGACTCACATAGAAACACATTTCACATAGAGACCCATAGACTCACATAGAAACCCACTTCAAATAGAGACCCATCTCACCAAGATACCCATAGACTCACATAGATAAGCATAGACTCACATAGAAACCCTTAGACTCACATAGAGACCCATCTCACCAAGATACCCATAGACTCACATAGAGACCCATTTCACATAGAGACCCATAGACTCACATAGAAACCCATTCCACATAGAGACCCATAGACTCATATAGAGTCCCATTTCACACAGACACCCATAGACTCACATAGAGACCTATTTCACATAGAGACCCATAGACTCACATAGAGACCCATTTCACATAGAGACCCATAGACTCACATAGAGACCCACTTCACATAGAGACCCATTTAGCATAGATACCCATAGACTCACATAGAGACCCATTCCACTTAGAGACCCATAGACTCACATAGAGACCCATTTCACATAGAGACCCATAGACTCACATAGAGACCCATTTCACATAGAGACCCATTTCACATAGAGACCCATAGACTCACATAAAGAAACATAGACTCACACAGACACCCATAGACTCACACAGACACCCATAAACTCACATGGAGACCCATTTCACATAGAGACCCATTTCACGTAAGTAGATACCCATAGACTCACATAGAAACACATTTCACATAGAGACCCATAGACTCACATAGAAACCCACTTCAAATAGAGACCCATCTCACCAAGATACCCATAGACTCACATAGATAAGCATAGACTCACATAGAAACCCTTAGACTCACATAGAGACCCATCTCACCAAGATACCCATAGACTCACATAGAGTCACATTTCACACAGACACCCATAGACTCACATAGAGACCTATTTCACATAGAGACCCATAGACTCACATAGAGACCCATAGACTCACATAGAGACCCACTTCACATAGAGACCCATTTAGCATAGATACACATAGACTCACATAGAGACCCATTCCACATAGAGACCCATAGACTCACATAGAGACCCATTTCACATAGAGACCCATAGACTCACATATAGACCCATTTCACATAGAGTCCCATTTCACACAGACACCCATAGACTCACATAGAGACCCATTTCACATAGAGACCCATTTCACATAGAGACCCATAGACTCACATAAAGAAACATAGACTCACACAGACACCCATAGACTCACACAGACACCCATAAACTCACATGGAGACCCATTTCACATAGAGACCCATTTCACGTAAGTAGATACCCATAGACTCACATAGAGACACATTTCACATAGAGACCCATAGACTCACATAGAAACCCACTTCAAATAGAGACCCATCTCACCAAGATACCCATAGACTCACATAGATAAGCATAGACTCACATAGAAACCCTTAGACTCACATAGAGACCCATCTCACCAAGATACCCATAGACTCACATAGAGTCACATTTCACATAGAGACCCATAGACTCACATAGAGACCCATTCCACATAAAGACCCATAGACTCACATAGAGATCCATTCCACATAGAGACCCATAGACTCACATAGATACCCATAGACTCACATAGAAACCCATAGACTCACATAGAGACCCATTTCACATAGAGACCCATAGATTCACATAGAGACCCATAGACTCACATAGAGTCCCATTTCACATAGAAACCCTTAGACTCACATAGAGACCCATCTCACCAAGATACCCATAGACTCACAAATCGACGCATAGCACTCACCCAGACTGTGAGCTGTGATCAAACCGCGTTGGCACGTGGTGCGAAACGTCGGGCACCGTGCGTACCCAAAGGCAACATCGGCGCAACGCGAACCCCCACGGGCCGAGCCTTCACGCCAGAAACGAGGGCAGTGAGGGGTGAGCACACAACAGCAGAGGGGGGGTGAGGGGTAGGGGTCGAAACTTGATTCTATGTTTTGTCGCGCGCGAGAGAGAGAGATCGAGACTTGCTCGTCTCTGCTTCTCTTTAGTATCTCGTGATGATCTCGTGATGCCTTCATCTGCCGCCGCCACGGATGATCTGAGCGCTTAAATTTCGATGAAAGCTTTCGTGACTGCAGGGATTCATCTTTTTGGTTCTTTCGGTAAAGTCACGTGGAAGGGAAGTAATAAAATAATGAAAATTAAACATAATAAAATAATATAATAAAATAATATAATGTAATAAAATAAAATAATAAAATCATATAATAAAATTTTATAATAATATAATAATATAATAAAATAATATAATAAAATCATTTAATAATATATTATTTATATTTTTCGATTTAAAGCTTTCGTGACTGCAGGGATTCATCTTCTTGGTTCTTTCGGTAAAGTCACCACGTAGAAGGGAAGTAATCAAATAATAAAAATAAAAATAAATTATGTTTCGATTTAAAGCTTTCGTGACTGCAGGGATTCATCTTCTTATTTCTTTCGGTAAAGTCACGTAGAAGGGAAGTAATCAAATAATAAAAATAAAAATAAATTATGTTTCGATTTAAAGCTTTCGTGACTGCAGGGATTCATCTTCTTGGTTCTTTCGGTAAAGTCACGTAGAAGGGAAGTAATCAAATAATAAAAACAAAACGTAATAAACGTCGTGAGAATTATATTATTTTATTACGTTTTGTTTGTATTATTTTATTACTTCCCTTCTACGTGGTGACTTTACCGAAAGGACCAAGAAGATGATCTGATAGCGCTGTGATGGAGACATCTTCGTGCGCAACTTCTGCGCACAGCTGTGACGGAGGCACGCGCTTCTGAATCTGCTCGTGAAGCACACGCGGCCCTATCTGACGGGTGCGTGTGACCTGGACGACGTGCACAAGATCGTGGGAGATCTGCACGACAACCAAGAAAACGGCCAGCGTGGACGTCCCAAGCGCTCACGGGCCGCCACGTGGATTATGGATCATTGTGGCTGGCCATTCGACGTTCCTGGAGCGTGTGTTCATCACAATGTGGTCCGCCCATTTGTTCAGATAAACCGAAATGAAGCCGATAATTGTTTTTTTTAAATCCTTTATATTAAGTTCGCGTGCTTGCGTGCTTGCGTGCTTGCTTGCTTACGACCGTGCAAATATTTCGGTCGGTTTTTAACCCACTTCCCGTGATCCAATCGAGCTGACATTTTCCACACAGACTCGTTGTGCCAGACAATTAATGTTCGTGGAAATTTTTTTCCAAAATTTTCCACTGTTTAGGGAAAACAAATTAAATATTTAATTACCAATTGTTTAATACTGCAGACAATCATCTGACCCATAGGTGGCAGCCATCTCAAGCCAGAGGACGAGAGGACTCTAGCCGCCACGCATATAAAGGATTTATAGTGAAAAACTTTGTTTTTACGGGTTATACTTATTTTAAATCCTTTATATTAAGTTCGCTTGCTTGCTTGCTTATGACCGTGCAAATCTTTCAGTCGTTTTTTAACCCACTTCCCGTGATCCAATCGAGCTGACAATTTGCACACAGACTCGTTGTGCGTGACAATTTATTTTCGTGAAATTTTTTTTCAAAAATTTTCCACTTTTTGGGATTTTTTTTTCATATTTAATTTAAAATACCAATGTGATAAAAATGAAACTCTTACTCAAGAAAAACAGAAATGAATAATAAAATAAAACCGATGCCACGCATATAAAGGATTTATAGTGAAAAACTTTGTTTTTACGGGTTAATTTTTTTAAATCCTTTATATTAAGTTCGCTTACTTGCTTGCGTGCTTGCTTGCTTGCTTACGACCGTGCAAATCTTTCGGTCGTTTTTTAACCCACTTCCCGTGATCCAATCGAGCTGACATTTTGCACACAGACTCGTTGTGCCAGACAATTAATGTTCGTGAAAAAAAATTCCCAAAATTTTACACTTTTTAGGCAAAAAAAAATATTTTACATATATTCAAATAGAACGCATTCATGGCTTTGGTTGAACGTCACAGTATAAGAGCCCAGAGCGTAACCCCTCCACAGGCCGTGGCGGAGTAGCGCAGTTGGTAGCGCCCTCGCTTCCCATGCCAAAGGTCGCGGGATCGATCTCCGCGTCCTCCACAGGCGAATATATTTTAAATCCTTTATATTAAGTTCGCTGCCACGCATATAAAGGATTTATAGTGAAAAACTTTACTTTTACGGGTTATACTTATTTATCCTTCTATCTGGCAACAAAACTGACACCTTTTTACAAGGAAGTCATGTTTGCATAGACCGCAACACCTGCAGTCATAATACAAACAAAAGACATAACTCTGATAATGTAACTCTGATAATATCAGAGTTGTGTATTTTGTTTGCATTATGACTGCAGGTATTGCGGTCTATGCAAACATGACTCCTTGTAAAAAGGTGTCAGTTTTGTTGCCAGATAGAAGTGTAAAAAAAACAATTATCATATTTTTACTGGCAAATGAGGTTCCCATAGTGTAGATGCTTGCCCCAAGCTCTCATACTCTGATGGTGCATTGTCTTTGAGTTGTGCGCCTTTTGGCGTCATCTGGTCCAACCCATGTGAGACTAGGCTCTAAGGAAAGCTGTCTCGGGTGTGGACCAATCAACTTAAAGGACAGTGCACATTATCAGAGTTGTGTCTTTTGTTTGTATTATGACTGCAGGTATTGTGGTCTATGCAAACATGACTCCTTGTAAAAAGGTGTCAGTTTTGTTGCCAGATAGAAGGGTTAAAAAAAACATTATCATATTTTTACTGGCAAATGAGGTTCCCATAGCGAAATGAAGCCCTTTAAAATGGAACGAGGTGAATAATAAAACAAACTGGAAAACTGAAAAAAAAAGAGAGAGAACGAGAGCTTTTTTAACTTTCAAAAGAACTTTTATTGCCGCCAGCAGCAACAGCACTGGAGGCGATTCCGATATGAAATACACAAAGTCACCAGCAACACAAATGAAAATAAACGCTACGAATCCACGCGCTGTGGCGCTAAATGCGCCGCGCACAACACGAAATAAAAGCCACGTGGTGGTGGTGGTTGTTGTAGTGGTGGTTGTGGTTGTGGTGGTGGTGGTTGTTGTAGTGGTGGTTGTGGTGGTGGTGGTGGTTGTGGTTGTGGTGGTAGTGGTTGTGGTGGTGGTGGTTGTGGTGGTGGTGGTTGTGGTGGTGGTGGTTGTGGTGGTGGTTGTGGTGGTGGTGGTGGTCATCGCGCACGCCACGGTGACGAGCGAGCGCTTCAGAAGGTGAACACCACGAGGTGCCGTCCACGCTGGTGCAGAGAGGGGCTTGTCCGGCTCCCCAGCGTTCGAAGAAGACGCGCTGCACATCACAGACACGTGTGTGGTACATGGCGTGCTCCAGCCGGAGCCGCGCCTTGAGCAGAGAGAGACAGAGACACACAGAGAGAGACAGAGACACAGAGAGAGACAGAGACACAAATAGAGACAGAGACACAGAGATAGACAGAGACACAGAGAGAGAGACAGAGACACAGAGAGACAGAGACACAGAGAGAGACAGAGACACAGAGAGAGACAGAGACACAGAGAGAGAGACAGAGACACAGAGAGAAACAGAGACACAGAGAGAGACAGACACAGATAGAGAGACAGAGACACAGAGAGAGACAGAGACACAGAGAGAGAGACAGAGACACAGAGAGAAACAGAGACACAGAGAGAGACAGACACAGATAGAGAGACAGAGACACAGAGAGACAGAGACACAGAGAGAGACAGAGACACATGACCAACATGTGTGTGGTACATGGCATGCTCCAGCCAGAGCCGCGCCTTGAGCCAGGCCCCTGAACACTGGAACAAGCACAGACAGAGCAGCCAGAGAGAGATGGAGCGAGGCAGGCAAGATCTTTATGCGTTTAATAAAAACACGCGAGTTCTATAGACATTCATCACCGCCCGCGCTAATTAAATCAATACACTTGCTTCATCATCATCTCTCTCTCACCCACCCACCACCACCCACCCACCCACCACCACCCACCACCACCCACCACCACCCACCCACCCACCACCACCCACCACCACCCACCCACCACCACCCACCCACCACCCACCATCTCCCATGCCGCCCGCCTCTCTCTCTCTTGCTTTCTCTCTCCCCATTTATTGCCAATTTTCGTGGCAACTCGCCGGGTTCAGCGGTCCATCGTGACAAGTTTCTAGTTAGGGGGGCGCTCCCCCCCCCCCACCACCACCCCACCACCACCACCCCCACCACCACCATCATCGCCCCCCCCCACACCCCACCACCAGCCCCACCATCACCACCATCGCCCCCCCACAACCTCCCCACAACCCCCCCCCCACCACCACCCCCACCACCATCCCCCCCCACCACCACCCCCACCACCACCCCCCCACCACCGCCCCCCCACAACCCCCCCACAACCCCCCCCCCACCACCACCCCCCCCACCATCCCCCCCACCACCAACCCCCCCACCACCACCCCCACCACCATCCCCCCCCACCACCGCCCCCCCACAACCCCCCACAACCCCCCCACCACCACCCCACAACCCCCCACCCCACCACCCCCACCATCCCCCCCACCCCCACACCACCCCCCACACCCCACACCCCACACCCCACACCCCCACCATCACAGCCACTTAGTTTCCCAAAGGGATAGAGATATTGCCAAGGGGGGGGGGCGGGGGGGGGTATGGGTGGGTGGAAGGGGAGGGGCTAAATTATACCTTGGGGGGTGGTGGGGGGTGGGGTTGTGGGGGGGTATGGGTGGGTGGAAGGGGAGGGGCTAAATTATACCTTGGGGGGTGGTGGGGGGTGGGGTTGTGGGGCGGGGTATTGGTGGGTGGAAGGGGAGGGGCTGAATTATACCTTGGGGGGTGGTGGGGGGGTGGGGTTGTGGGGGGGGGTATTGGTGGGTGGAAGGGGAGGGGCTAAATTATACCTTGGGGGGTGGTGGGGGGTGGTGTTCAGCTACAGAGGCAACATCCGATGGACGCAGTCAAGCCGTTCACTTCTCGAGATCGATAATCACATTCTCTTGCCGCTGTTGAGTGGCGAGCAGGGCGAGATGTGGCACGTGGCGGGCGATGAAAGTGCAGTCGGAACATGCTCGGTTCTGATTGCTGAAGTCACGTAGATGGGATATGAAAAAAATTAACCCGTAAAAACAAAGTTTTTCACTATAAATCCTTTATATGCGTGTTCAATGGGCCACAACCCAGCCCACATTGGTCTTTGAAACGGGCGGCTAGAGTCCTCTCGTCCTCTGGCTTGAGATGGCTGCCACCTATGGGTCAGATGATTGCCTGCCACCATTAAGCAATTAGTAATTAAATATAAAAAAATATACCTAAAAAGTGTAAAATTTGGAAAAAAATTTTTAACGAAAATAAATTGTCACGCACAACGAGTCTGTGTGCAAAATGTCAGCTCGATTGGATCACGGGAAGTGGGTTAAAAAAGACCGAAAGATTTGCACGGTCGTAAGCGCGCAAGCAAGCAAGCAAGTGAACTTAATATAAAGGATTTAAAAATAGATAAGACCGCTTGTGTTGCGATCGAAACGTCGTGATTTTTTTTTTCATTTAGTTTTTAATTTCAATTACATTTCATTTTTAATTCATTTTTTTATTTTAATTTATTTTTATTTTTCTATCTGCGTGACTTTACCGAAAGAACCAAGGACATGCATTCCTGCAGTCACGAAAGTTTTCAATCAAAATAAATTCGTGATCAAATGTTTATTTTTTTGGGAGCTTAGATCGCATGGAGTATAAATGTGGCGTCGTTACCCTCCACCACCCGACACAACCAACCAGTAAGGGATTTGTCACGTTAACAGAACGCGCCAATTAGTTACAAGTGTAGTGTATAGTGTAGTGTATAGTGTAGTCTATAGTGCAGTGTATAGTGTATAGTGCAGTGTATAGTGTCGTGTATAGTGTAGTGTATAGTAGTGTGGTGTATAGTAGTGTGGTATATATATTCTTAGGTGTTTTCGGTAAAGTCACGTAGGTAAAACATCAAAATTAATAAAAATAATAAAATAAAAATAAAGATCACGACGTTTCGGAGGCAACACAAGTCTCCGTCATCAGGTGGGACAGTCACAGCCAGATCAGCTGCATCAAGTGAGGCAATGATTCAAGATGTAATCCCTTAAAAGCGAGTTGAGGGGGGAGGAGAGGGGGGGGCTCATCAGAATGTGGGTGCCAATGAATGGAAAGTATCGGGAGAGAAGGGCCAAAAAAGTGTAGTATATAGTAGTATAGTGTATAGTAGTGTAGTGTGTAGTAGTGTAGTGTATAGTGTAGTGTATAGTGTAGTGTATAGTAGTGTAGTGTATAGTGTAGTGTATAGTGTAGTGTATAGTAGTGTAGTGTATAGTGTAGTGTATAGTAGTGTAGTTTATAGTAGTGTAGTGTATAGTAGTGCAGTGTATAGTGTAGTGTATAGTGTAGTGTATAGTGTAGTGTATAGTAGTGTAGTGTATAGTAGTGTAGTGTATAGTAGTGTAGTGTATAGTAGTGTAGTGTATACTTAGTGTATAGCAGGGTAGTGTATAGTGTAGTGTATAGTGTAGTGTATAGTAGTGTAGTGTATAGCGTAATGTAAAATGTAGTGTATAGTGTAGTGTATAGTGTAGTGTATAGTGTAGTGTATAGTGTAGTGTATAGCAGGGTAGTGTATAGTGTAGTGTATAGTGTAGTGTATAGTGTAGTGTATAGCAGGGTAGTGTATAGTGTAGTGTATAGTGTAGTGTATAGTGTAGTGTATAGCAGGGTAGTGTATAGTAGTGTAGTGTATAGTGTAGTGTATAGTGTAGTGTATAGCAGGGTAGTGTATAGTAGTGTAGTGTATAGTGTAGTGTATAGTAGTGTAGTGTATAGTAGTGTAGTGTATAGTGTAGTGTATAGTAGTGTATAGTGTAGTGTATAGTGTAGTGTATAGTAGTATAGTGTATAGTAGTGTAGTGTATAGTGTAGTGTATAGTGTAGTGTATAGTAGTGTAGTGTATAGTGTAGTGTATAGTAGTGTAGTGTATAGTGTAGTGTATAGTGTAGTGTATAGTAGTGTAGTGTATAGTGTAGTGTATAGTGTAGTGTATAGCAGGGTAGTGTATAGTGTAGTGTATAGTGGTGTAGTGTATAGTGTAGTGTATAGTAGTGTAGTGTATAGTGTAGTGTATAGTGTAGTGTATAGTAGTGTAGTGTATAGTGTAGTGTATAGTGTAGTGTATAGCAGGGTAGTGTATAGTGTAGTGTAAAGTAGTGTAGTGTATAGTGTAGTGTATAGTAGTGTAGTGTATAGTGTAGTGTATAGTGTAGTGTATAGTAGTGTAGTGTATAGTGTAGTGTATAGTGTAGTGTATAGTAGTGTAGTGTATAGTAGTGTAGTGTATAGTGTAGTGTATAGTGTAGTGTATAGTAGTGTAGTGTATAGTGTAGTGTATAGTGTAGTGTATAGTAGTGTAGTGTATAGTAGTGTAGTGTATAGTGTAGTGTATAGTGTAGTGTATAGTAGTGTAGTGTATAGTGTAGTGTATAGTGTAGTGTATAGTAGTGTAGTGTATAGTAGTGTAGTGTATAGTGTAGTGTATAGTAGTGTAGTGTATAGTGTAGTGTATAGTAGTGTAGTGTATAGCAGGGTAGTGTATAGTGTAGTGTATAGTGTAGTGTATAGCAGGGTAGTGTATAGTGTAGTGTATAGCAGGGCAGTGTATAGGCGTGGTGGTGCTGGCCAAGACACAACCCAAGTGACCTCTCAGTTCGATCCTAGGCCGTGATCATAATAGATATTGGGGACACACACACCCCCCCCCCAATATTCAAATATGTTCAAAATGTCCCCCCCCACCAATGTATTGCTATAAAATAGATTTCTGTTCATATGATTGTGGTTATTGTTGTACTTTATTATAAATCCCTAATCTCTGCCGTTACATACAATGAAACAAGAAAAGGTACAAAAAACTGAGGAATGTAATACTATTAATACTATTAGGGACCGTTCATAAATGACGTCACGCACCTAGGTGGGGGGGGGGGGGGGTCAGACATTTGTGACGATGTGTGACGAGGGGGTGGGGGGGTTGAGAAATGTGACGTCACGTCAAAATGCGCAACTTTAAATAAACATAGACAACACGTTCTACTTAATTAAATAGACTTTTTAATAAATGTTTTCTCCTACAACATCAGAGTGCAGCAGCGCCACATTAAACACGCACTACAATGACAATAGTTTAAAGCGATTTGAAGCATGTTTTATTTTTTTTGGGGGGGGGGGGGGGGGGCAGAGCTTTGTGACGTCATATTTGAAGGGGGGGTCTGACTTTTTGTGACGCCGTGTGACGAGGGGGGGGGGGGGGGTCAAACATCATCCAAAATCGCGTGACGTCATTTATGGACGGCCCCTTAGACATTGATGTAAAAAAAATATAAAAAGTCCATCCCGTGTGTTAGTGAATTTTGCAATATTTTAGGCAGGAAATTAGTTTTCAAATTTAGATTTTTTTTTCTGGTGGGGGGGGTAGGGGACCCCCAGACCCCCTGGAAAATCTGCCCCCTCCCCCCCCCCAATTTTGACTCTTGGCTACTGCCTTGCTTCGATCTCTCATCGTGGGCGCATGCTATCTCGCTAGGAGCACTTGCCCCCAGCGGCCTGTCGAAGGCTACCCGGGGGATCTTTGTCTGTGTCTCTCTCTCTCAATCGCTGTGCGGTGTCTCAAAATCATTTTGGCTGCTTCGCTCCGAATGGCGAGCTCAGTGAAGCTGAGCAGAGGCCGATCTTATATACAACAGCAACAAGAACAACAACAAGACAAAGATGCCCCGTGTAGCCTTAACAGACTGTTGGGGCAAGTGCTGTTTGCGAGCAGCTATGAAGGGCCGGTACGGCACACGAGGGGGTGGGTGACCATCACCACGCCCGGCCGCCTTTGTCTCCCTAAATGTGCCGATGTTTACACATCAGCACCAGGTGCTCATTTGAGGCTGAGTCGACCTAGGGGAGGCCCAAGACCGGTTCAGATAATCGCTGTCACTGGGTGTTGGCCGTGAGCGGGAATCGAACTCGGGTCGCTGGATTCATATTTGAGGCTGAGTCGAGCTAGGGGAAGCCCAGGCACGGTTCAGATTACACTGGTCAACACACTTTTTCTGGCATAAGGTATTCAAACGGTTTTAAAGGGTAATTTTGGGGTGCTGATTCCAAATCTGGCATCAGTTTTTGTCTATCACATCAGGTTTTTGAGATATCAAATATTGATTTTTCAATAAAAACTGCGGAAGAAAAATATTAAATAAATGTGGATATCTACATTAAATGATGATATTTTAAACACACTATCCTAAAAATACAGCACCATATTTTAACACTAAAGCAGTCACTGACTCGCAACAACTTGCAATCATAAGTGACGGAGTTAATTTCGGGTAAAATCAATGAAAATGGGGTATGCCGATAGCATCAAAATGAGAAGTGATAGAGCAAATCTGAGATCAGATTTGGAATCAGGCACCCTGAAATTAGTCTAGAACAGCTGCAAAAGTCCAGGCCAGAAAAAAATGTTTTTCTTGTTGTTGATCAGTGTAATCGTGGCCGGTGTTGGCCGTGAGCGCGCTAACCGCTGCACCACCGCTCCACACCACATACAACAACAACACAGACATCACACACACGAGGCACTCAGTTCGCTCTCTCTCTCTGTGTGTTCTTGCTTAAGTGCTTAAACACAATCTAATGCGTCTGAATACATGATCTATTTGTATTGTATCATGCCGTGCGTAATTCACTCTAAATTCTCATTGACATTTTTTATTCATGGGAACGTGGAAACACGTGCTGCTTTCAAATTAATTGCAATCAATGTACACGACCGCGCGCGCGCGTGTGTATATATTTAATAGCGCAGTGGAATTTACTGCAAGATTAAATTTTTACATTCTTAATTTAAAAAAAAATTTGCTTTTAAACTAATGAATGAATAAAGATTCAAATTAAAATACGCGGCACATTCGCACGCGCCTGATGGCAATGCGAGACGTGGTTAAAGGCGCGGCCCTGCAACTCCCCTCTCACCGAACTGCTCGCGGTAAGACCGACTCCAATCGAAAGGAGATCTCGTTTTTAAATCCTTTATATTAAGTTCGCGTGCTTGCGTGCTTGCTTGCTTGCTTAGGACCGTGCAAATATTTCGGTCGTTTTTTAACCCACTTCCCGTGATCCAATCGAGCTGACATTTTCCACACAGACTCGTTGTGCCAGACAATTATTGTTCGTGAAAAAAAAATCCCAAACTGTTACACTTTTTAGGCAATTTTTTTATATTTTACATATAATCTTAATTTTGGAGCTTTCGTGACTGCAGGAATTATTCTTTGTTTCTTTCGGTTAAGTCACGTCTAAACGTCGTAATATGCTATTATTGTAATTTATTATTTTATCTTTAGACGTGACTTAACCGAAAGAAACAAAGAATAATTTTACATATATTCATGGCTTTGGCTGAACGTCAGAGTGCAAGAGCCCAGAGCGTAACCCCTCCACAGGCCGTGGCGGAGTAGCACAGTTGGTAGCGCCCTCGCTTCCCATGCCAAAGGTCGCGGGATCGATCCTCGCGTCCTCCACAGGCAAATATATTTTAAATCCTTTATATTAAATTCGCTGCCACGCATATAAAGGATTTATAGTGAAAAACTTTGTTTTTACGGGTTTACTTGTTCAGATTGTATTTTTTTAATACAATCTGGCAGGCTTTCGCGACCAATATTATTCATAATCAACGTTTTTGGGTTTAGATCGCCGCGTTATTTATAAATGTGTCGTAACCCTCCACCACCACCCGACACGGCCAATCAGTAAAAAAGTGTCACGTTGACAAAAGACAAATAGTTCACTGCTTTAGCCCTCACCGGTGTGTTTAAGCGTGAAACCACAACATTAACAATTTTTAACACTACCCATAGACTAACACTACCCATAGACTCAACACTGCCCATAGACTCAACACTGCCCATAGACCCCCACTACCCATAGACTAACACTACCCATAGACTCAACACTGCCCATAGACTCAACACTGCCCATAGACTAACACTACCCATAGACTAACACTACCCATAGACTCAACACTGCACCATAGACTCAACACTACCCATAGACTCAACACTGCCCATAGACTCAACACTGTCCATAGACTCAATACTACCCATAAACTAACACTACCCATAGACTCAACACTGCACCATAGACTCAACACTGTCCATAGACTCAACACTACCCATAGACTAACACTACCCATAGACTCAACACTGCACCATAGACTCAACACTGCCCATAGACTCAATACTGCCCATAGACTCAATACTACCCATAAACTAACACTACCCATAGACTCAACACTGCACCATAGACTCAACACTACCCACATTTTTTTGTAAATGTTGTGGTTTCACTCTTCAACACACCGGTGGGTTAAAGCAGTGAACTATTTGTCTTTTGTCAACGTGACACTTTTTTACTGATTGGCCGTGCCGGGTGGTGGAGGGTTACGACACATTTATAGATTGTATTTGGCCTACTCTTCCACGATGGCCACGTAGAGACGGCTGGCACCGTCGTTTCGACCACAGTGCCGCTTCAAGATGGAATCGAACTTTTGACCTGTGGATTTCGAGGCCAGGTTCGACTCTGAACTGACAGCCATCGGCACGGTGGCATCACGCTACCTTAGATGATTCTCTTTTGATTGAAAGCTTTCGTGACTGCAGGGATTCATCTTCTTGGTTCTTTCGGTAAAGTCACGTAGAAGGGAAATAATAAAATAATACAAATATAAAACAATAAAAATTCTCACGATGTTTCGACTGCAACACAAGCAATCATCATCAGGTGTGAAATCCACAGGATTTTTTTTTTATTTTCTTGCTGTGGATTTCACACCTGATGATGGTTGCTTGTGTTGCAGTCGAAACGTCGTGAGAATTGTATTGTTTTATATTTTTTTTATTTTATTATTTCCTTTCTGCGTGACTTTACCGAAAGAACCAAGAACAACATTAAATGTCGATTTAAAGCTTTCGTGACTGCAGGGATTCATCTTCTTGGTTCTTTCGGTAAAGTCACGTAGAAGGGAAATAAAAAAATAATAAAAATAAAACATCATAAAATTCTCACGACGTTTCTGCATTTGTCATCAATATGCTAAATTCCTCTGTTAAAATGTAAACTTATTTGTCAAGGCTCTCTCCTCCTCCCACCCAGCTTAAAGATACGCTGCCAAGCTTAGGATGCCAATTTTAAGATTAAGCTTAGCGGTGTTCATTAGGACGCTGTCTTTCCGACAGCTCTGTTTCTTCACCTGAGGACGGCTGCTTGCGTTGTGGCCGAAACGTCGTGAGAATTTCCTTTTTTCCCCCTTCTACGTGACTTTACCGAAAGAATCAAGAATATTATTTTCTTCATGCGTTTAAATATAATTGAGAACGGGGTTTGTCGTGGAGTGCTTCAACGTGTTGCGGAATCAGAATATTGAGTTGTACTGCAGGAGGAGTCCTATGAGCTATAAAGCGTTTACACCATTGGAACCTCCTTTGCCAGTAGCAAAATATGATCATTGTTTTGTTACCCGTTTATCTGGCAACAAAACTGACACCTTTTTTTTACGAGGAGTCATGTTTGCATAGACCACAATACCTGCCGGTCGGAATGCAAACAAAAAACACAACTCTGATAATGTGCACTGTCCTTGAAGTTGATTGGTCCACACCCGAGACAGCTTTCCTTAGAGCCTAGTCTCACATGGTGTTGGACCAGATGACGCCAAAAGGCGCACAACTCAAAGACAATGCACCATCAGAGTATGAGAGCTCGGGGTAAGCTTTTACACCATTGGAACCTCATTTGCCAGTAGAAAAATATGATAATTGGTTTAATCTATGGTCAGGTCACGTGGTGGTGGGGTAAAGTGTGGGTAGAAGGCCAAATATCCCTCGACAGGAGCTCATCCTAGCCAAGGCCTCTTCCTTCAGCAGTCGCGTGAGCATGGCATTTCAGGGCCTGCGCCTTCATGCGGCGACGAGATGTTAAAATCTGTGGGAATGTCTCTTTAACGATGCTGTGTGGCTCTGCGTTTCAAGTCTACGCGTCTCCGTGTGATGCATGGGACTCTGTCTGTAGGTCTGTGGTTCTCTTTAGTGGCGCCACGGTGGCTAGGAGATGTTAACTACCTCGCCTGGTGTACAGGAGGTCGCGGGTTCAATCCCGACCCTGACGCCTGCTGCTGTATATTTAGAGTTTGTGTGTTTCTCTCTCTCTCATCATCACGGTGGCTAGGAGATGTTAACTACTTTGCCAGGTGTACAGGAGGTCGCGGGTTCAATCCCGACCTTGACGCCTGCTGCTGTATATTTAGAGTTTATGTGTGTCTCTCTCTCATCATCATCACGGTGGCTAGGAGATGTTAACTACCTCGCCTGGCATACAGGAGGTCGTGAGTCAGATCCCGATCCTGACGATGCCTGCTGTATATTTGGAGTTTGCGTGTCTCTCTCTCTCATCATCATTCCTCGCCAGTGGGTATGTGGCATGAGGAAATTGCAGGGCTGCACTTTTGCCGTATATAACTTAACTTGTTAAACAACGACATATTGTGTTCATTTTTTTTGTTAGTTTCAACGCGGGGGGTAGAAGGGGGGGGGGGTTGAATTGCAGTGCTACACGAGCTTCTAACAAGTAAACCTGTAAAAACAAAGTATTTCACTATAAATCCTTTATATGCGTGGCCCACATTGGTCTTTGAAACGGGCGGCTAGAGTCCTCTCGTCCTCTGGCTTGAGATGGCTGCCACCTATGGGTCAGATGATTGCATGGCACCATTAAAGCAATTGGTAATTAAATATAATATTTTTGTCCTAAAAAGTGTAACATTTTGGAAAAAAAAATTCACGAACATTAATTGTCACGCACAACGAGTCTGTGTGCAAAATGTCAGCTCGATTGGATCACGGGAAGTGGGTTAAAAAACGACCGAAAGATTTGCACGGTCGTAAGCGCGCAAGCAAGCACGCGAACTTAATATAAAGATTTAAAAATACAGCGCACAGGATAGACACGGAGTGTGTGGGGGGGGGGGGGGGGGGGCGAAGGGGGAGGGGGCGAGGGGGGGAGGGGGCGATGTGGGGGAACAGCGAAACAAAGGGGGGGTCATATTACGAGCAAATTGCCTCAAATTTGGGCTAATTATTGTGCGCAGTGCGGGAAGAGTCGTTGCTTAATTGCCACGGCAATTTGGCTGGCGGTGATCAGCTGTGATTAACGCATCCCCTGCCCGAGCCCTGGTGGCCCCGTCCAATGGGATTGGCTGAATCGTGGGGGGACGGGGGGGGGCTTCTTCCCCCCCCCCTCCTACCCCCCTCTCCTCCCCCCTCCTCCCCCCTCTCCCCTCCTCCCCCCTCCTTCCCCCTCTTCTCCCTCCTCCCCCCTCTTCCCCCCTCCCCCCCCTCCTCCGCCCCCTTCCCCCTTCCCCCCCTTCCTCCCCCCTCTTCCTCCTCCTCCCCCCCCTTCCCCTCCTCCCCCCCTCCTCCCCCCCTTCCCCCTTCCCCCCCCCCCTCCTCCCCCTCCCCCCCCCTCCCCCCCCCTCCTCCCCCCCTCCCCCCCCTCCTCCCCCTCCTAACCCTCTTTTCCCCTCGAGCCCCCCTCCTCCCCCCTCCTCCCCCCTCCTCCCCCCTCTTCCCCCCTCCTCCCCCTTAAGAATATGAATCCTTGCAGTCACGAACGCTTCAAATCTAGAACGATGTCAATCGTCGGCACTGCCCGATTCCAGCCGACTCGTGCATCTGCCCCGGAACTTGCCGATGCTGCGACAAGGGGAGGGTCGAGGGGGGCACAGGAGATACGGAAAGGGGGGGCAAAAACCCACCACCCCCCCCCCCCCACGCTCCCCCCGTGATGGTTATTTGGAGTCGTGTATTCTATCACTCTGCGTCTCACCTAGGAGCTCGTGTCGAGCAAATGGAGCACCTGCGTATGAACATCTGCTGTCACACACAGACAAAGCTACCCCAGGTACTCATTTGAGGCTGAGTTGACCTAAGCGAGGCCCAGGATGTTGTATTTCACTCACCCACCCACTCACTCACCCACCCACCCACTCACTCACTCATCCACCCAACCACTCACCCACTCACTTACTCACCCACACACCTACACACTCACCCACTCACTCACCCACTCACTCACTAATTCCCCTACTCACTCACTCATCTACTGACTCACTCACTCACCCACACACCTACACACTCACCCACTCACTTACCCACTCACTCACTCATTCCCCTACTCACTCACTCATCTACTGACTCACTCACTCACCCACACACCTACACACTCACCCACTCACTCACCCACTCATCTACTGACTCACTCACTGACCCACACACCTACACACTCACCCACTCACTCACCCACTCACTCACTCACTCTCCTACTCACTCACTCATCTACTGGCTCACTCACTCACTGACCCACACACCTACACACTCACCCACTCACTCACTCACTCCCCTACTCACTCACCCACACCCCTACACACTCACTCACTCACCTACTAACTCACGCACTCACTCACCGACTCAATCATTCAGTCACGCACCCACCATCTCAGTCGCTCACATACTCAATCACCCACTGACCCACTCATTCGTTTACTCACTCACCCACCTATTCACGCACCCACCCAATCAACCATCTACTCAATCACCCACTGACCCACTCATTCGTTTACTCACTCACCCACCTATTCACCCGCCCACCCAATCAACCACCTACTCAATCACCCACTGACTCAATAATGAATCCACTCACCCGCCCATCCACTAACCCACCTACTCACTCATCAACTGATACACGTTATTAATTCAGTCATCCACCCATCTACTCACCCACCTACTTACTCACCCACTGACTCAAACAAATGTATTTACTTACCCATTCACTCACCCAGATACTCACTCACCCCGACTCAATCATTCATGCACGCACCCACTCACTGACTCACTCATTAATTTACTCACCCATTTTCTCACCGAAATACGCACTCACCTCCTGACTCATTAATTTACTCACCCACCCACTCACCCATGTACTCACTCACCCACTCACCCACCCATTTCTTCATGAATTTAATCACCTACCCACTCACTCACGAACATACTCGCCCACTTACTCACCCTTCTACCAATTCACTCATCCACTGACTCACAAACGTAGCTACGCATCCACGCGACTAGAGACTCACACACCAATTCACCCAACCACTCATCCACTCATCCACTCACCCACCCACCCACTCATCCACCCACCGACCCGCTCACCCACCCACCCACTCATTCACTCAGCCAACGACCCACTCATTCACTCGCCTAGATTCTCACACACCAATTCACTCACCCATCCACCCACTCAGCCAACCATCCACTCATCCACCCACCCAACAACTCAGCAACCCACCGACTCACCCACCGACCCATCCACTCACCTACCCACTCATCCACTCATCCACCCACTCATCCACTCACCCACCCACCCATCCACTCACCCACCCACTCATCCACCCACTCATCCACTCACCCACCCACCCATCCACTCAACCACCCACCCATCCACTCAACCACCCACTCATCCACTCCCCCACCCACTCATCCACTCAACCAACCACCCACTCGCCTGTATTCTTACACACCAATTCACTAAGCCACCCAACCACGTACCCACCCACTTGCCCACTCATCCACTCACCTACCCACCCACCCATCCACTCAACCACTCAACCACCCACTCATCCACTCACCCACTCACTCATCCATTCATCCACCCACTCATCTACTCACCCACCCACTCATCCACTCATCCACCCACCCATCCACTCATCCACTCACCCACCCACTCATCCACTCAACCACTCAACCACCCACTCATCCACTCACCCACCCACTCATCCATTCATCCACCCACTCATCTACTCACCCACCCACTCATCCACTCATCCACCCACCCATCCACTCAACCACTCACCCACCCACTCATCCACCCACTCATCCACTCAACCAACCACCCACTCATCCACTCGCCTATATCCTTACACACCAATTCACTAAGCCACCCAACCACGTACCCACACACTGGTCCACTCATCCACCCATCCAGCTCATATCGTCAAGGGTAACGACCAGCAGATCTCCGGGCCTTGCGAGCCGGAGGGTCACCGGTTTGACTCCCGTCTCCCGGCGCCGACGTTGACAAGGACGGGGAGACAAGTTTCGTGAATTCTTTCCACTCCATTTCCTCCGTCCCCGCAGCGGCGGACACGCCAACGGGTTCACAGCAGTTGGAGAAAGAACAACAAAAAACCTGACCACTAAACTATCCGTAATAGAGGCGTTTGGGGTTTGATCGCGTGAATATGTTGTGTCGTTTAAACCCGGCCCCACCCGACACAGCCGACTGGTAAAGGTTGTCACGTAAACAGAACGTGGACAATTCGTCACTAGTACAGCACTAGTGTGTATAGTGTAGTGTATAGTGTAGTGTATTGTGTAGTGTATAGTGTAGTGTATAGTGTAGTGTATAGTGTAGTGTATAGTGTAGTGTATAGTAGTGTATAGTGTAGTGTATAGTGTAGTGTATAGTAGTGTAGTGTATAGTGTAGTGCCTCGTGTAGTGTATAGTAGTGTAGTGTATAGTGTAGTGTATAGCGGTGTAGTGTGTAGTGTAGTGTATAGTGTAGTGTATAGTGTAGTGTGTAGTGTGTAGTGTGGTGTATAGTGTAGTGCATAGTGTAATGTATAGTGTAGTGTATAGTAGTTTAGTGCCTAGTGTAATGTATAGTGTAGTGTAGAGTGTAGTGCCTAGTATAGTGTTGTGTGTATAGTAGTGTAGTGTGTAGTGTAGTGTGTAGTGTATAGTAGTGTAGTGTATAGTGTAGTGTATAGTATAGTGTATAGTAGTGTAGTGTATAGTGTAGTATACTAGTGTAGTGTAGAGTGTAGTGCCTAGTGTAGTGTATAGTAGTGTAGTGTATAGTAGTGTAGTGTATAGTAGTGTAGTGTATAGTGTATAGTAGTGTAGAGTATAGTAGTGTAGTGTATAGTAGTGTAGTGTATAGCGTAGTGTATAGTGTAGTGTATAGTGTGTAGTAGTGTATAGTGTAGTGTATAGTAGTGTAGTGTATAGTGTATAGTAGTGTATAGTGTAGTGTATAGTAGTGTAGTGTATATTGTGTAGAGAGCCAAGCCACAACATTTACAATCTGAGCACGACGTTTCGCCAGTAATTACAACCAGCTTCATCAGGCGACAGCCAGATTTGTGGAGAAGTCTTCCACCTGTTTCGTTCCTTATATAGAGGCGTAGATGTGGTGATCACCCTTCTTTGATCTTGTCCTTCCTGTCCACTGTGTGTATTAAAATATCCGTGTCAACGGTGATCCCTATGGAAGTATGGTGCCCTGTATAGGCATGCATTGAAACAATTTGTCATTTGAACTCATGAAACTATCTTTGATTTGACCGGTTGTAAGGCCCCTCCCCACCGAGCTACGTAGTTCGGTTTCGGAAGCGACCACGTGACCCTCACAAATGGAAGCTTCAAGGACGTGGCTTGCCACCATCACGTGGACATGTATCGTGGCCAAATGAACTCCTGAACACTACACCCGTTGGATTTTTTGGTAAAGTCACGTAGCTAATAAGTATAACCCGTAAAAACAAAGTTTTTCACTATAAATCCTTTATATGCGTGGTAGCGAACTTAATATAAAGGATTTAAAAATATATTCGCCTGTGGAGGACGCAGGGATCGATCCCGCGACCTTTGGCATGGGAAGCGAGGGCGCTACCAACTGCGCTACTCCACCACGGCCTGCGGAGGGGTTACGCTCTGGGCTCTTATACTGTGACGTTCAGCCAAAGCCATGGATGAGTTCTATTTGAATATATGTAAAATAAATTTTTTTCGCCTAAAAAGTGTTAAATTTTGGGAATTTTTTTTCACGAACAATAATTGTCTGGCACAACGAGTCTGTGTGGAAAATGTCAGCTCGATTGGTTCACGGGAAGTGGGTTAAAAAACGACCGAAAGATTTGCACGGTCCTAAGCAAGCAAGCAAGCACGCAAGCAAACAAGCAAGCGAACTTAATATAAAGGATTTAAAAAATAACAGTCTGCATCGGCAGTAGGCTATGCTTTCCCACCTGATGATGGACGCTTGTGTTGCTCCTGAAACGTCGTGATTTAATTTAGTTGTTTTCATTTATTTTATTTTATTTTTTTTACCTACGTGGCTTTACCGAAAAAACCAAAGAGTATGAATCCTTGCAGTCACGAAAGCTTCAAATCTTGAACTCCTGAACGTGTGATTCTTGATGTGGGAGGGAAACAATCGAAGGACGCGGAGAAGAGAAATCCGCGCCACCACGGGGAGCGAGAGACACACAGAAGGCGTCGGGGTCGGGATTGAACTCACGACCTCCTGCACACCAGGCGAGGTAGTTAACATCTCCTAGCCACCGTGATGATGATGAGAGAGAGAGAGAGACGCAAACTCCAAATATACAGCAGCAGGCGTCGTCAGTGTCGGGATCGAACCCACGACCTCCTGTATACCAGGCGAGGTAGTTAACATCTCCTAGCCACTGTGATGATGATGATGATGAGAGAGACACGCAAACTCCCAATATACAGCAGGTATCGTCAGGATCAGGATCGAACCCACGACCTCCTGCACACCAGGTGAGGTAGTCAACATTTCATAGCCACCGTGGCGCCCACAAGGGAGTGGGTGACCCCCCTCCCCACTCCACCCCCCACCCAAAAACCGCGATAAATCCTCAAGCTAAGCTGCGCCAGCTGTGTTGGGGTTTTTTTCGCAGTCAAAGACGAGCGAGTGATAGCGACCGAGGTACTGAAGATGTACCGGAATATAAAACAAAACAAAAAACCCACACGCGTTCCTTTCAAACATTTATTTTGACCGATCAAAACGTTTTTCATCGTGCGAGGATCATGGGGAGATTTAAATATTGATATATATATAAACACAATATCAAAACGAACCTGCACGCTTTCGTTAGAAAGAAAAAAATTACCGGTTTTTGTTTCACGACATCGTGACCTCTGCAACTGTGACCCTTCCCCTCCAGCTGGGCCGACCCGATAGAATGAAAAACATCTCCCTTGTACACGTGGTGGTGGTAGTAGCAATGGCTTACCGCGACCAAGATTGATACCTGTTTTTTTACCCTTCTATCTGGCAACAAAACTGACACCTTTTTTTACAAGGAGTCATGTTTACATAGACCACAATACCTGCAGTCATAATGCAAACAAAACACATAACTCTGATAATGATATGCACTGTCCTTGAAGTTGATTGGTCCACACCCGAGACAGCTTTCCTTAGAGCCTAGTCTCACATGGGTTGGACCAGATGACGCCAAAAGGTGTCAGTTTTGTTGCCAGATAGAAGAATAAAAAAACAATTATTATATTTTTACTGGCAAATGAGGTTCCAATGGCGACCAAGATTGTTCGTAATGAAGGTGTTTTTTGGTCGCGTAAATGTGAATGTGCCGTTAAACCCGCCACCACCACCCGACAAGGCCAAATCAAACCAGGGTTTGACGTGTAAACAAAGTGTGCCGACTAGTTACCACTTCAGCACCACCGGTGTGTAGGAGAGTAAACCCACAACAGCATTTACCAATTGGCTGTGTCGGATGGTGCGCGGGAGTGAGTGTATCGCTGCGAACAGCGCCGCATGAAACTAGTGCGGGGCCTGTAGCATGATGTTATAAAAGGGCCCTAAATACAAAAAAACACGTAAATATTAAAACACATTAATTTTTTACTTGTAAAGTAAAATGATTGTATTTTTTCCATTTGCTACACAGACAGATAATACGACAAAGCGCTAACCTTAAACACCCGGTCGTTCGTAAAAGTCGATGGCCGGTATAGTACTATAGTAATAGAGCAAGTGCAGAATCACCGAACCGGAATTCATTGCTTGAAAGCGTTTAGCGCGGGGCCTGGCTCCGCCCTGGCCACACCTCCCTTCTCGAGTAGAATAAAAGTAGCGGAGAGCGGGGAGCTCAGGGCTGCCGGTAATGGGACGTGGACTCGTTGCTGTCGTCTTCGCCGCCTTCGTCGCTGCCGGCTTCGCGAATGGCTCCGCCCTGACCACGCCTCCCTTCTCGAGTAGAATAAAAGCAGCGGAATGTGGGGAGCTCAGGGCTGCCGGTAATGGGACGTGGACTCGTTGCTGTCGTCTTCGCCGCCTTCGTCGCTGCCGGCTTCGCGAATGGCTCCGCTCTGACCACGCCTCCCTTCTCGAGTAGAATAAAAGCAGTGGAGAGCGGGGAGCTCAGTGCTGTCGGTAATGGGACGTGGACTCGTCTCGTCATCTTCGCCGCCTTCGTCGCTGCCGGCTTCGCAAATGGCTCCGCCCTGACCACGCCTCCCTTCTCGAGTAGAATAAAAGCAGCGTAGAGCGGGGAGCTCAGGGCTGCTTTTATAGCAGCGGCCAAATGTTCTGTGCTACAATACACATGCACACGCACGCATCTAATCCAGGGGTTCGGTAAGTGGTTTAAAAAAAAAATCGGTAAAACAAAAAGCAAAATATTGTCGAAGAGCCACACACAATGCTCACGTGGTGAACGCCACGGCGAGACGTTGGTGTCGCCTAAAATAAAATAACGGTACAGAGCCAGACCCCTTACGGAGCCTCAGGTTGCTGACCCCTTGATCTGACCTCCCCCCCAAAAAACTAAAAACATTATTGTGAAAAAGCATCTCCAGTTTCACAACACACAGGAGGTGTGGCTGGGGTGGAGCTGAGAACCCGACTCAGATGTCCACAGATTAATGGAACCCCCCACGACCCCCCCCCCAAACCCCATCCCCCCACCCCATCCATGCCCCCCCCCACGACTCCACCCCTCTCTATCCCCCACTCCTCCCACGCCCCCCCCCCACAACTCTCCCCCTCCCCCCCACGACTCTCCCCCCTTCCCCCTCCCCATCCCCCCACTCTCCCACGCCCCCCCCCCTCCACAACCCTCCCCCTCCCATCCCCCACCCCTGCCCCCCACGACTCTCCCCTTCCCGCCCCTCCACTCCGGTGCCGCCATATTGATCCGCCATTAATAGCGATCAGCTGCCATTAACGACCAACATTGCCCCGCCTTATCGGGCCGTCTGAACGCAAATCGTTGATTATTTAGCGCCGCAAAGAACCCACGTGTTTACGCGTCACACCCCCCACCTCCCCTCTCCCCCCCCACCTCCCGTCTCCTCCTCCCCGAAGACACTGATGGTGAAATTGTGTAAATGAATACCATTATTTTTCGTAATAAAAGTCGGGTTTTTAAATCCTTTATATTAAGTTCACTTGCTTGCTTGCTTGCGCGCTTACGACCGTGCAAATCTTTCGGTCGTTTTTTAACCCACTTCCCGTGATCCAATCGAGCTGACATTTTGCACACAGACTCGTTGTGCGTGACAATTTATTTTCGTGAAAATTTTTTTTCCATAACTTTACACTTTTTAGGAATTTTTTTTTATATTTAATTGGCAATTGCTTAATGGTGGCAGGCAATCATCTGACCCATAGGTGGCAGCCATCTCAAGCCAGAGGACGAGAGGACTCTAGCCGCCCGTTTCAAAGACCAATGTGGGCTGGGTTGTGGCCCATTGAACACGCATATAAAGGATTTATAGTGAAAAACTTTGTTTTTACGGGTTAATTTTTTTGCTTGTTGGGTTAGATGGCCTCAGTATGAATGTGTGTCGTTAAAGCCGTCACCGCTCGACACAGCCAATTAGTGAGTTCTTTACCCTCCACGTTGAGAAACGGGCGTTTAGAACATTTGGCCGCTGCTATAACTTCCCACATTGATGATGAGACACCAGAGGTCGCAAACGGGTTTTGATTCCTTACCCGTACCCGGCCGCACCAGGGTTGCAGATGGGTACCCGTACCAGTACCCTACCCGATACCCGGCTACCCGTACCCTACCGGGTATCGGGTAGGGTACGGGTATCGGGTACCCGATTGCGACCTCTGGGATGAAGCCATGTTGCAGGCGCGGGTGGGTTGATTCTAGGAACTTGGATTGTGAGAAGAGACAAGACATTGGGAAATGAGTGACAAACGGTGACTCACCAGTGACTCACGGTCTACCCGTACCCGTACCCGGCCGCACCAGGGTCGCAAACGGGTACCCGTACCCGTACCCGGCCGGGTACGGGTAGCTGGGTATCGGGTAGGGTACGGGTATCGGGTACCCGGTTGCGACCTCTGTGAGACACTTTGGTGAGCCATCGTTTGTGGCCACGTCGCTTCTGAAGAAGAGCTACAGAGCTCAGTGAGCTTTACCTGGTAAAATAATAAGTAGTTTAGTTCTTTTTTAAATCCTTTATATTAAGTTCGCTTGCTTGCTTACGACCGTGCAAATCTTTCGGTCGTTTTTTAACCCACTTCCCGTGATCCAATCGAGCTGACATTTTGCACACAGACTCGTTGTGCGTGACAATTTATTTTCATGAAATTTTCTTCCCAAAATTTTACACTTTTTAGGAAAAAATAAATTATATTTAATTACCAATTGCTTAATGGTGGCAGGCAATCATCTGACCCATAGGTGGCAGCCATCTCAAGCCGGAGGACGAGAGGACTCTAGCCGCCACTCATATAAAGGATTTATAGTGAAAAACTTTGTTTTTACGGGTTAATTTTTTTGTGTCGTGAATACGTGTTTCTTAACTTCCACGTGGAGGATATTAGCGCCTCTGGATTGTTTGATTCAAACTGATTCTATTATTAAAATCACTAAAGTTCAAGTGCGAATATAATTTTTTTTAATATTAAATAAAATTCACTAACCCATAGGATGGGCTTTCTTTTTTATTATTTTTTTACAATAATGTCTGATAGTGTATTGTATTACATTGCTCTGTTTAAATGTTTTACCTTTTCTCGTTTCATTGTATGTAATGGCAGAGATTAGGGGATTATTAAAGTACAACCATAACCACAATCATATAAACAGACATCTATTTTATAGCGAAATATTGGGGGGGGGGGGACATTTATAGAATCTCTGGATCTATGTGTGAGTCTATGGGACTCTGTGTGAGTCTGAGGGTCTCTGTGTGAGTCTGTGGGTCTCTGTGCGAGTCTGTGGGTCTCTGTGTGAGTCTGTGGGTCTCTGCGTGGGTCTGTGGGCCTCTGTGTGAGTCTATGTGTCTCTGCGTGAGTATGTGGGTCTCTGTGTGAGTCTGAGGGTCTCTGTGTGAGTCTGTGGGTATCTGTGTGAGTCTGTGGGTATCTGTGTGAGTCTCTGGATCTATGTGTGAGTCTCTGGATCTATGTGTGAGTCTATGGGACTCTGTGTGAGTCTATGGGTCTCTGTGTGAGTCTCTGGATCTATGTGTGAGTCTATGGGACTCTGTGTGAGTCTGTGGGTCTCTGTATGAGTCTCTGGATCTATGTGTGAGTCTATGGGACTCTGTGTGAGTCTATGGGTCTCTGTGTGAGTCTCTGGATCTATGTGTGAGTCTATGGGACTCTGTGTGAGTCTCTGGATCTATGTGTGAGTCTCTGGATCTATGTGTGAGTCTATGGGACTCTGTGTGAGTCTATGGGTCTCTGTGTGAGTCTCTGGATCTATGTATGAGTCTATGGGACTCTGTGTGAGTCTATGGGACTCTGTGTGAGTCTGAGGGTCTCTATGTGAGTCTGTGGGTCTCTGTGTGAGTCTGTGGGTCTCTGTGTGAGTCTATGGGTCTCTATGTGAGTCTGTGGGTCTCTGTGTGAGTCTGTGGGTCTCTGTGTGAGTCTGTGGGTCTCTGCGTGAGTCTGTGGGTCTCTGTGTGAGTCTATGCGTCTGTGTGAGTCTCTGGATCTATGTGTAATTCTCTTGGTCTCTGTGTGAGTCTATGGGACTCTGTGTGAGTCTTAGGGTCTATGTGTGAGTCTGTGGGTCTCTGTGTGAGTCTGTGGGTCTCTGCGTGAGTCTGTGGGTCTCTGTGTGAGTCTATGCGTCTGTGTGAGTCTGTGGGTCTCTGCGTGAGTCTGTGGGTCTCTGTGTGAATCTATGCGTCTGTGTGAGTCTGTGGGTTTCTGTGTGAGTCTATGGGAGATTAGGGATTTACAATAAAGTACAACCATAACCACAATCATATTGTAATGCGGTTGTAAACGGCCCTTCTGAGGTGCCGTCAGGGGGGGAGGAGTTAGGTCACGTGGGGGGGAGAGGGGTTGAGTATAGAAGGAGGGGAACCGGAAGAGCAGGGGGAGTGACTGGGAGCCAGGAACAGAGGAAGGCCACGTAGGGCGAAGCGGGGTGTGGCGAGATCGCCACGAACACGGGGGAAGCGAGGATCGGCACCGTTGGCCAGCGGTGACCGACCCGAAGCAGCAAGGAGGCTGCAGTCAGCAGCGGGGCTGCACAGAGAGAGTGGGCAGCGGGTCTGCATACAGTGACAGCCAGAGGGTCTGCACATAGGGGTAGCAGCGAGTCTGCAGGGAGGAGATTACAGTAGATGAAGCAGAGAGTCAGAGGGGTGAGGAAGCTATAATAGCAGTGAATAGCCGGGGGCTACAAATACAGGAGTTATAACAGAGTGCCGTGTGGGTAAAGACGTGAACCTGAATAAAGACACGAAGACAGAAAGAAGTGTTCGAGTCCTTTTATTACAATATGAACAGAAATCTATTGTATAGCAATATATTGGGGGGGGGGGCATTTTGAGCATATTTGGGGATATGCCCCCCCCCAATATCGATTATAATTACGGCCTTGGTGTAAACCACTGGCTCTTCTTAATCTGGGTGCATCACGCACACCCTGGGGGAGCGAGACGCCCTTTCTGATGAGGGTAGCGAGACGTGTCCAGATTCGTTTTTGTTCAAGAAGGTCAATAATCTCAAACGCAAATTTAAGGCACGGGGCACGTCGGTTACAGCTTTCTTTGTTTCATCAAACCCTACACGTGCATTTATGAACATCATTGCATTTCAAACATTACATTTGTCTAGCGATTAAGAAGCCAAGGGGTGGAAGGCTGCATTGAAAGGTTAAGAACCAGCGGGTGTAAATTAATGCCATTGCTATGATTATCATAACTACTACTCTCGTACAGAAATTGCTTGAAATGTAACGAAGCAAGCTGCGAGTTCAGACGTTTAAACAAATTCGCGTTTGATAATTGTTTATTTACCCTCCTATCTGGCAACAAAACTGACACCTTTTTACAACGAGTCATGTTTGCATAGACCACAATACCTGCAGTCATAATTATTTAAACCCGGGTCTCTGAACCAGTCACTCAAGTGAGTGACTGGTGCGGTGTGCAAACAACGCCGCTAGGGAGACAAAGGCGGCCGGGTTGTCGGGGGCTAGCCACTCACACCCTCGTGTGCCGTGCTCCTTTGTGTAAAGGTGTCAGTTTTGTTGGCAGATAAAAGGGTAAAAACCTCAGTTTAACACGGGGCACGCTTTCGCGACCAATATTATTCATAATCAACGTTTTTGGGTTTAGATCGCCGCGTTATTTATAAATGTGTCGTAACCCTCCACCACCCGACACGGCCAATCAGTAAAAAAAGTGTCACGTTGACAAAAGACAAATAGTTCACTGCTTTAGCCCACCGGTGTGTTGAAGAGTGAAACCATAACATTTACAATTTGAGTAGTACGACGTTTCGCTGGTAATTGCATCCAGCATCATCGGGCAATTCGCAAATCAAATCTTTGCACCTGATGAGTTAATGATGATGTCACCCTGCTGCTGCTCTATATAAGAACGGGAGACACAGCAGAGCCTCAACATTCTGGCGAATTGCCCGATGATGCTGGATGCAATTACCAGCGAAACGTCGTACAACTCAATAATTGTAAATTGTTGTGGATTCACTCTTCAACACTGCATCGGTGTGGGGGCTAAAGCAGTGAACTAATTTGTCTTTTGTCAACGTGACACTTTTTTACTGATTGGCCGTGTCGGGTGGTGGAGGAGGGTTACGACACAGTTATAAATAACGCGGCGATCTAAACCCAAAACGTTGATTATGGGTCAAAACCTATTACTGTTAACGGCTTGCAGCGCAGCACACGGAAGATGCTTGCGCAGTCCGATTCACGAACTCCTCTCGATACCAAGATCCAGGAAGGTCACGTCTATGCGCCATCCCCTCTGCACATTCGCAGCATCACCGTAATCGCCTCCTTCAAGAGACACTTAAAGACTCACTTTGACAGCCACGTGCTTTCGAGGTGACTCCGAGCTCGGCTCCGCACCTCTGAGTTGCGGCCGTTGCGTCCGAAAAATTTGCGCGCGTTACGAATTGCATTACTGTTCTGTAAAGTCTACGTGACTTTACCGAAAGAACCAAGAATATGAATCCCTGCAGTCACGAAAACTTTAAATCGAAATTTAATTATTTTATTATGTTTTATTTTTATTATTTTATTACTTCCCTTCTACGTGACTTTACCGAAAGAACCAAGAAGATGAATCCCTGCAGTCACGAAAGCTTGAAATCGAAATTTAATTATTATATTAGGTTTTATTTATATTATTTTATTACTTCCCTTCTACGTGACTTTACCGAAAGAACCAAGAAGATGAATCCGTGCAGTCACGAAAGCTTAAAATCGAAATTGCATTACTTTTATGATTTTGCATAGGTGCGGCTACTTCGCGAACAGCACTTGCCCCGACAATCTGTTAATACAATACGGGGGAGCTTTGTCTTCAGAGTGGAAGATGGGGGGGAGGTGTGGAGTTAGTGTAAAAGTGATTTAATATTTAGTTTAGCGAGCGTGAGATATACGAATTGTCGTGCCCTCTTTCCAATTCCAAAGTACAACTTACAAACCACAGCTCACAGATTCCCCACTGCGCTCTCCCCACTCACTCCGCACCGCCGCACAAGACGCGTTTCGTACGCTTCACCGGTGTGTGTGTATGTGTGTATGTGTGTGTATGTGTGTATGTGTGTGTATGTGTGTATGTGTGTGTATGTGTGTATGGGGAGCGGTAGTGTAGTGGTTAGCGTGCTGCGCTATGAACTTGGCGACCCGGGTTCGATTCCCGCTCACGGCCAACACCAGTGACGATTATCTGAACCGGTCCCGGGCCTCCCCTAGGTCGACTCAGCCTTAAATGAGTACCTGGTGCGGTGTGTAAACATCGCCACTGGGGAGACCAATGCGGTTGGGTGTGGTGCTGGCCACCCACCCCCTCGTGTACCGTTCCGGCCTTCATAGGTGCTCGCTAACAGCACTTGCCCCTACAGTCTGTTAAGGCTATACGGGGGATCTTTGTCTTTGTCTTTGTATGTGTATGCCTAAACAGCTTTTGTTCGGCCGGATCGAGGGGGCTAGACGGACGCGGCACGGGCTAGAGAAGAGATGGAGTGATGTGGTACAGGAGGACGTGGAGCTGAGTGGACTTGCCGATGACCGGTACCAGCGGTGTCAAGATCGGCCTCAGTGGAGGAGGCTCGTGAAGGATGCTACTGGGCAGTTGGAGGCAGTCGCCCTCCAACAACAACGGAGGGCGGAGGAGCGACGCTCACAACAACGAGCGGAGCGCCGGGTGGCTAAAGCACAGCAAGTTGGCACAGTAGGGGGCACAGGTGGTGCATCAGCCAGTCATCTCGGTCATCTCGGTCAGTCGACCAGTGGCACCTGCTGGGTCTGCCCCGTGACCTCCTGCCAGCGGGCGTTCGACACTTCACGTGGCCTCAAGGCGCACATGGCCTGGCACAAGTGTCGTGGTGACGTCACCGCCACTTAGTGGCGAATGGCGGTTGTTGTTATGTATGTGTGTGTGTATGTGTGTGTATGTGTGTCCATGTGTGTGTATGTGTGTGTATATATGTGTGTGAGTGTGTATGTGTGTGAGTGTGTATGTGTGCGTATGTATGTGTGCGTATGTATGTGTGTGTGTATTTGTGTGTGTATTTGTGCGTGTGTATTTGTGTGTATGTGTCTGTGTATGTGTGTGTCTGTGTATGTATGTGTGTATGTGTGTGTGTATATATGAACGTGCTGTAGTGCTGTATATACTGTAGTACTATATACTGTAGTACTGTACATACTGTGATACTGTTGCACTGTATGTACTGTATAAAGTGATACTGTCTGTACTGTGGGACTGTATGCACTGTATATACTGTAGCACTTATACACTGTAGTACGGTATATACTGTGGTACTGTATATACAGTATATACTGTATGTACTGTATACACTATACGTGTGGAGGCGTACGGCCACATCTGCGTATGTTTGCGTCATACACCCACGAGCATACTGAGCCGGTGTTTGGGCCTCTCCTAGGTCGACTCGACCTCAAATGTGTTGTAGCACGGTGCGGTGTGTAGACATTGCCACTGGGGAGACAAAGGCGGCCGGGCGTGGTGCTGGCCACCCACCCCCTCGTGTGCCGTGCCGGCCTTAACAGGTGCTCGCTAACAGCACTTGCCCCTACAGTCTGTTAAGGCTACACGGGGGATCTTTGTGTATATATGTGTGTATATATGTGTGTGAGTGTGTATGTGTGCGTATGTATTTGTGCGTGTGTATTTGTGCGTGTGTATTTGTGTGTGTGTATTTGTGTGTATGTGTCTGTGTATGTGTGTGTCTGTGTATGTATGTGTGTATGTGTGTGTGTATATATGTGTATGTGTGTGTGTATGTGTGTGTGTATGTGTGTGTGTATGTGTGTGTATATGGGGAGCGGTGGTGCAGCGGTTAGCGCGCTGCGTTATGAACCTGGCGACCCGGGTTCGATTCCCGCTCACGGCCAAAACCAGTGACGATTATCTGAACCGGTCCCGGGCCTCCTCTAGGTCGACTCAGCCTTAAATGAGTACCTGGTGCGATGCGTAAACATCGTCACTGGGAAGACAAAGGCGGCCGGGCGTGGTGTTGGCCACCCACCCCCTCGTGTACCGTGTCGGCCTTCATAGGTGCTCGCTAACAGCACTTGCCCCTACAGTCTGTTAAGGCTACACGGGGGATCTTTGTGGTGGGTGGCTTCCTTGTTAAAAACCGGTGCGTACTGCTGCTCCCCCCTCTCTCGTTGCTGATGTTTTCTCCCCCTGGGTCGTCATTTCTCTGTCTCATTACAAGAAGCGTTATGAAATTTTTTTTTTCACACTGTTTTATTTTTTTCCCCCCTCTCTCTCTCTCTCGCTCTCTCTCTCCCAGTCGTGTAAGACATTTTTTTTGTTCGTTGTATTACATACGTTCTCATAGATATTTTAATATTTTGTATTTCTTCCTCCGGCTGCGCGACGAGCGATTTCAATTATACGGAGGCAAGGTAACTTCCGTTGACTCTCTATCACCATCCTCCAGGCACCCACCCACCCCCTTCCTCCTCCTCCTCCTCCCCCTTCACCTCCCCCTCCTGTCCATTCGTGTCGTACACATTTCTGAGCACGGAATAATTCTAATTAAAAAAGGGGGTGACAACTACTCCGAGCAGCCAACATCATCAATCATCCCTGCAGCGGCGTCGGCACCACCGCCACCACCGCCACCACCAACACCGCCATCACCACCACAAACACCGCCACCACCACCACCACCACCGTCACCGTCACCACCACCGCCGGCACCACCGCCACCACTACCACCGTCACCAACACCGCCAGCACCACCGCCACCACCACCACCACCACCGCCACCACCACCGTCACCAACACCGCCGCCACCACCACCACCGTCACCACCACCGTCACCACCACCGTCACCAACACCGCCGCCACCACCACCACCGTCACCACCACCGCCAGCAACACCGCCACCACCACCACCACCGCCACCACCACCACCGCCACCACCACCACCAGCACCACCGCCACCACCACCACCGCCACCACCACCACCGCCACCACCGCCACCACAACCACAACCACCACCGCCACCACCACCACCGCCACCACCACCACCGCCACAACCACCACCGCCACAACCACCACCGCCACCACCGCCACCACCGCCACCACCACCGCCAGCACCACCGCCACCACCACCACCACCGCCACCACCACCGCCAGCACCACCGCCACCACCACCACCACCACCGCCACCACCGCCACCACCCGCCACCACCACCGCGACCACCACCACCACCACCACCGCCAGCACCACCGCCACCACCACCACCACCGCCACCACCACCGCCAGCACCACCACCGCCACCACCGCCACCACCGCCACCACCGCCACCATCGCCACCACCACCACCACCGCCACCACCACCACCACCGCCACCGCCACCACCACTACCACCACCGCCACCACCGCCACCACCACCGCCAGCACCACCGCCACCAACACCACCACCGCCGCCACTACCGCCAGCACCACCGCCGCCGCCACCACCACCGCCACCACCACCACCACCACCACCGCCACCACCACCACCGCCACCACCGCCACCACCGCCACCACCACCGTCACCAACACCGCCAGCACCACCGCCACCACCACCACCACCACCGCCACCGCCGCCACCAGCACCACCACCACCGCCACCACAGCCACCACCACCGCCACCACCACCGTCACCAACACCGCCGCCACCACCACCACCGTTACCACCACCGCCAGCACCACTGCCACCACCACCACCACCACCGCCACCACCACCACCGCCACCACCACTACCACCACCACCACCGCCACCACCACCACCGCCACAACCACCACCGCCACAACCACCACCGCCGCCACTACCACCACCGCCTCCACCACCGCCACCACCGGCACCACCGCCACCTCCACAGATTGCGTTTAGAGTTCTTTGGCTACTGTACATTTCCACGTGGTGATGATGATGTGATGATGATGTGATGATGGTGATGATGATGGTGATGATGATGGTGATGATGGTGATGATGATGGTGATGATGGTGATAAAGATGATGGTGATGATGATGGTGATGATGATGGTGATGATGATGGTTATTATGGTGATGATGATGGTGATGATGATGGTGATGATTGTGATGATGATGGTGATGATGGTGATGATGATGGTGATAGTGATGATGATGGTGATGATGATGGTGATGATGATGGTGATGAACCGGAATTGATAGCTTGAAAGCATTTAGCGCGGGGCCCTTGAAGGTGCGGGGCCCGTAGCTACGGCTACATGTGTAGCTACTACTACACGTGTAGTAGCTGCTACACGTGTAGCAGCTACTACACGTGTAGCAGCTACTACACGTGTAGCAGCTACTACACGTGTAGCAGCTACTACACGTGTAGCAGCTACTACACGTGTAGCAGCTACTACACATGTAGCAGCTACTACGTAAGTAACAGCTACTACATGTGTACAGCTACTACACGTGTAGCAGCTACTACACGTGTAGCAGCTACTACACGTGTAGCTGCTACTACACGTGTAGTAGCTACTACACGTGTAGCGGCTATTACACATGTAGCTACTACTCATGTAGCTACTACTACACGTGTAGCGGCTATTACACATGTAGCTACTATACATGTAGCTACTACTACACGTGTAGCTACTACACATGTAGCTACTACTACACATGTAGCTACTACTACACATGTAGCTACTACACATGTAGCTACTACTACACATGTAGAAGCTACTACACAAGTAGCAGCTACTACACATGTAGCAGCTACTACACGTGTAGAAGCTGCTACACGTGTAGTAGCTACTACTGCCCTTTCCCCCCCTTCCAACCCAGCTTAAATAGACGCTCCAAGCGTGGTGCTGTTTCATTCAGACGCTGTCGCCTCGACAGACCTGGTCTTCACCTGAGGACGGCTGCTTGCGTTGTGGCGGAAACGTCGTGACAATTATTTTATTATGTTTTATTTTTATTATTTTATTACTTCCCTTCTACGTGACTTTACCGAAAGAACCAAGAAGATGAATCCCTGCAGTCACGAAAGCTTTAAATCGAAATTTAGTGATTTTAATAATACAGCTGGTTTAAATCAAATATACCGGGAGCGATAATATCCTCCACGTGGATTTTAAGAAACACGCATTCGGGACAAAAAAACTAAACTATTCATCTAACCCTCCACCCCAAAAAAAAGTTAACCTCTATTATGGATAAACTATTTATTATTTTACCAGGCAAGGCGCACTGGACTTCGTAGCTCTTTTCCAGAGGCGACCTGGCCACAAATGATGGCTCGTCGAAGTGGCTTGTCATCATGTGGGGATCTTTAGCAGCAGACAAATATTCTAAACGTGCGTTGATTTTAAATGTGGGAGGGAAAAACTGGAGGAACCCGGAGAAAAATCCAAACGACCACGGGGAGAGAGAGAGAGACACGCAAACTCCAAATATACAGCAGCAGGCGTCAGAGTCGAGATCAAACCCACGACCTCCTGTATACCAGGCGAGGTAGTTAACATCTCCTAGCCACTATGATGATGATGAGAAAGAGAGAGACACGCAAACTCCAAATATACAGCAGCAGGCGTCAGGGTCGGGATCGAACCCACGACCTCCTGTACACCAGGCGAGGTAGTTAACATCTCCTAGCCACTATGATGATGAGAGAGAGAGAGAGACACGCAAACTCCAAATATACAGCAGCAAGCGTCAGGGTCGGGATCGAACCCACGACCTCCTGCACACCAGGCGAGGTAGTCAACATCTCCTAGCCACTGTGATGATGATGAGAGACGCAAACTCCAAATATACAGCAGCAGGCGTCAGGGTTGGGATCGAACCCACGACCTCCTGTAAACCAGGCGAGGTAGTCAACATCTCCTAGCCACCGTGATGATGATGAGAGAGAGAGAGACACGCAATCTCCAAATACACAGCAGCAGGCGTCAGGGTCGGGATCAACCCACGACCTCCTGCACACCAGGCGAGGTGGTTAACATCTCCTAGCCACCGTGATGATGATGATGATGAGAGAGAGACACGAAAACTCCAAACATACAGCAGCAGCAGGCGTCAGGGTCGGGATCGAACCCACGACCTCCTGCACACCAGGCGAGGTAGTCAACATCTCCTAGCCACCGTGGCGAAGTGTATTCCACAGGATCAGTTCGTATGTTCGATGCGAGCTCGCTTCATGGGCAACTGTGTCTCCGGGAGGTGCCCTTGAAGTAAGAGCTCCTCTGCTCAAAGGGCATCGGAAACATCGCTTGCAGACGCGTTTCGGTCGTTGCTTATCGGCCGTATTTTAAGAGGGGGTTTAAGGGGGTAAACATTTAACAACAACAACAACAACAACTCGAGAATAACAAAAAGTTCTGCGCCGAGTCACGTTAGAAACCAGACGTCGTGTGGTAAAAACCGTCGTAAATCGAGTTTTCCGCGTCGTAAATCGAATTTATTGCGACGTGAATCGAGTTCACTGCGACGTGAATCGAGTTTGGCGTGTCGTAAATCGAGTTTATTGCGACGTGAATCGAGTTTGGCGTGTCGTAAATCGAGTTTATTGCGACGTGAATCGAGTTTACCGCGTCGTAAATCGAGTTTATTGAATCGTAAAATCGAGTGTACAGCGTCGTAAATCGAGTTTATTGGACGTGATTCGAGTTTACTGCGTCGTAAATCGAGTCCTTTGTGACGTCAATCGAATTTACCGCGTCGTAAATCGAGTGTATTGCATCGTAAATTGTCTAAATATATACGCGTCGTAAATGCGAGTCGTCGTAGATTAGACCATCGTGAATCTGACACTGTCTGGATTATTATTATCATCATCATCATCATAATTTCGACCACTGCGTGTTCAATACTTTACAAACTATAAATGTGCAATGTATGCCTCTATGCGAGCCGGGAAATTAGGTTATAGGGTTAGGGTTCTGCTAAATTAGACCGTTGTAAACCAGAGACTCTCAGTCTGATCATCATTATCATAACTTTGACCACCACTGCATGTTTATCATTTAAACAAAACTCTAAATGTAATGTATCCATGCTTTGCCGGTTAGGGTTCGGATAAATTAGACCGTCGTAAACCAGACACTCTCAGTCTGATCATCATTATCATAACTTTGACCACCACTGCATGTTTATCATTTAAACAAAACTCTAAATGTAATGTATCCATGCTTTGCCGGTTAGGGTTCGGATAAATTAGACCGTCGTAAACCAGACACTCTCAGTCTGATCATCATTATCATAACTTTGACCACCACTGCAAGTTTATCATTTAAACAAAACTCTAAATGTAATGTATCCATGCTTTGCCGGTTAGGGTTCGGCTAAAATTGGACCGTCGTAAACCGGAACCTGTCTGCATTATCATCAATGTCATATGAGGATGCACCCGGGGGGGGGGGGGGGGGTAACTGGGCGATGGTGATTGGCTCTGCCGGCCTCAGCCCGCAGCCAATGGGACGTCGAGCCAAGGGCGTGGCCCAGCAACATCTAGAAGGTTCCAGGGGACGAGGCTGATGATTGGCTCCGTGGCATCACGTGACAGAGGTGTTATAAGGGGTGGAGAGAGACAGCTCGTGGTCAGTGTGGAGAGGTTCGAGGAGAGAGCACGTCTGCTGCTACGGCACGCCAGCGGTCACGTGGCAGGCTGGAGGCTGTCTTCCAGAGGTCGCAAACGGGTTTTGATTCCTTACCCGTACCCGGCCGCACCAGGGTCGCAAACGGGTACCCGTACCCGGCTCTACCCGTACCCTATCCGATACCCAGCCGGGTACGGGTAGGGTACGGGTATCGCGTACCCGATTGCGACCTCTGGGATGAAGCCATGTTGCAGGCGCGGGTGGGTTGATTCTAGGAACTTGAATTGTGAGAAGAGACAAGACGTTGGGAAATGAGTGACAAACGGTGACTCACCAGTGACTCACGGTCTACCCGTACCCGGCCGCACCAGGGTCGCAAACGGGTACCCGTACCCGGCCGTACCCGTACCTGGCCGTACCCGTACCCTATCCGATACCCGGCCGGGTACGGGTATCGGGTACCTGATTGCGACGTCTGGGATGAAGCCACGTTGCAGGCGCGGGTGGGTTGATTCTAATGACTTGAATTGTGAGAAGAGACAAGACGTTGGGAAATGAGTGACAAACGGTTACTCACCAGTGACTCACGGCCTACCCGTATCCGTACCCGGCCGCACCAGGGTCGCAAAGGGGTACCCGTACCCGTACCCGGCCGTACCCGTACCCTATCCGATACCCGGCCGGGTACGGGTAGGGTACGGGTGTCGCGTACCTGATTGCGACCTCTGGGATGAAGCCACGTTGCAGGCGCGGGTGGGTTTATTCTAGGGACTTGAATTGTGAGAAGAGACAAGACGTTGGGAAATGAGTGACAAACGGTGACTCACCAGTGACTCACGGCCTACCCGTATCCGTACCCGGCCGCACCAGGGTCGCAAACGGGTACCCGTACCCAGGCGGGTACGGGTAGCCGGGTATCGGGTAGGGTACGGGTATCGGGTACCCGGTTGCGACCTCTGCTGTCTCCTGAACGCTGTCAGCCGGCGGTGTGAGGGAGCGAGGAAAGCGAGCGAACGCCACGCTCAAGTAACGGGAGTAACGGGGAAAAGGAACCCGGCGTGTGAGAGAGCTGTGTAGATGAAGAACGAATACAGACAAATTTCGATTTAAAGCTTTCGTGACTGCAGGGATTCATCTTCTTAGTTCTTTCGGTAAAGTCACGTAGAAGGGAAATAATAAAATAATAAAAATAAAACACAATAAAATAATTCTCACGACGTTTCGGCCACAACGCAAGCAGCCGTCCTCAGGTGAAGAACAGGTCTGTCGGAAAGAGAGCGTCTGGTTTCAGACGTTTCAGACGCTGTCTTTCCGACAGACCTGTTCTTCACCTGAGGGACGGCTGCTTGCGTTGTGGCTGAAACGTCGTGAGAATTATTTAATAATGTTTTATTTTTATTATTTTATTATTTCCATTCTACGTGACTTTACCGAAAGAACCAAGAAGATGAATACAGACAAGACAAGAGATACGATATCGTCTGGAGTGGGTTTATTAGATCATTATCACAACTGCGACCACTGCATGTTCATTATTTAAACAAAACTAAAAAAACATACAGTGCTTCCATGCTTTGCAGGGAGTTAAGCGACAAGGGCTAGGGGTTCGGCTAAGGACAACCGTTCAAAAATATACTCTTCGTTTTTTCGGTAAAGTCACGTAGGTAAAACATGAAATAAAAATTAATAAAAGTAATAATGGAAATAAAATAAGAAAAAATATTTTTATTACAATTATTGTTCATTAATATTCTATGTAAATTAATGAAAGTAATAATAGAAATAAAATAATAATGCATATTTTTATTTAAAATTTGTTATTAATATTTTATGTATATTATTACTTTTATTATTTTAATTTCATTTTTTCCCTACGTGACTTTACCGAAAAAAATAAGAGTATGAATCCTTGCAGTCACGAAAGCTTCAAATCTAGTTTAAAAATATCCTTACAACGAGCGGAAACTCCCCCCCCCCTCCCCCCCAAAATCTAAATCGTAGAGATCCCTCACGATGCGTTGGACCACAGCCAAAGCAGATGTTGGGGGGGCGGTGTTGGAGGAGTAGGGGGGGGGGGTCACCCCTCCCTACTACCAGACCCGATCCTCGTTATTTTAATTTGTGTTAAAGTTTGTCCCCCTGGGGAGAGTTTCAGCTAGTGCACGAAAATGGGTTTTAAATATGTATATATATTATTTTTTTTTTGGGGGGTGGGTACGTTAATTTTATTTTTACACCACCAACGAGCCCCCCTTGTGCCCTATTAACGCCTCTGCGAGATGGGTCTCCGGGGTCGGTTCAAATGTTCCGTAGAGAGGAGACCTCAAGTGCCGTTCGCCGCTCTCGGTGAAATGCTGAAAAAAAACCCAAAAAAAAACTCGGGCCGTGGAGTTCCATGTGCTACAGCGCTCCGTGTGGGTGGGTTTATACCTAGAAGCTTTTAAACTATTTTATTAAATCCTTTATATTAAGTTCGCTTGCTTGCTTGCTTGCTTAGGACCGTGCAAATCTTTCGGTCGTTTTTTAACCCACTTCCCGTGATCCAATCGAGCTGACATTTTGCACACAGACTCGTTGTGCGTGACAATTAATGCTCGTGAAATTTTTTTTCCAAAGTTGTACACTTTTTAGGACAAAAATATTATATTTAATTACCAATTGCTTAATGCTGCCATGCAATCATCTGACCCATAGGTGGCAGCCATCTCAAGCCAGAGGACGAGAGGACTCTAGCCGCCACGCATATAAAGGATTTATAGTGAAAAACTTTGTTTTTTCGGGTTATACTTGTAGCTTACCAGGTAAAGAACCCCCACCGCCCCCCCTCCCACACTGAGCTATGCAGGAGCTATTTAGATTTTTTCACGATTTCTTTTCACTCACTCTGTCTGTTGTTGGCGTTGTTGTTTCGGTAAAGTCACGTAGGTAAAAAAAAATTAAAAGTTAATAAAAGTAATAATGGATTACTTTTATTAACTTTTAATTTTAATTTTATTTTTACCTACCTGGTGACTTTACCGAAAAAACCTAACAGTATGAATCCTTGCAGTCACGAAAGCTTCAAATCTAGAGTTGTTGTTTTCGTCGTTGGCGTTGTTGTATCCTCAAATCTTGTAACTCGATTGTAACCCACTTGCCAATGTCGTATCGACTGCAAACTTGGTATACTTACGTCATACTGATGACAATACTATATTCTATCATAAAAATTAAATAAAACATTTTAAACGATCTTTTTACACGCTTTCTATGAACTCACTTTGTCTGTTGTTGTTGTAGCCTCAAATCTTGTAACTCAATTTTAACCCACTTCCTAATGTGGTATCGATTGCAAACTTGGGATACTTATGTCATGCTGATGACAATACTACATTATATTATATACAATCTTTTTTACGGTATGTTTCGGCTTGGGTCTAATTGTCCACGCTCAACTGACATTGGCTGTAATTGGCCACGGCCCCTTACGTTATGGCAAGCTTCGGGGCCACTTCCTGGAGTGGTGGAGTTTTGCCCTTACTAGTACATTTCATAAAAGCGTGTTTTTTTATATTACTTATTTGTTCAGAAACGACCGCCTGCCAATGGCAAAATGATAGTGGCTCGAACAGTGACGGATGAAGCAAGTGCGGGGCCTGTAGCATGATGTTATGAAGGGGCCCTAAATAAAAATTAAAACATGTTAACATTAAAACACACACATTTTTAACTTGCATAGTTAAGAAATTGTATTTTTTCATTTGCTATACACCCAAATAATACGACAAATCGCTAAGCTTAAACACGCGGTCGTTCGTAAAAGTTGAAGGGCGGTATAGTACTATAGTAATCGAGCAAGTGCAGAATCACCGAAACGGAATTGATAGCTTGAAAGCGTTTAGTGCGGGACCCTTGAAAGTGCGGGACCCGTAGCTACTACACATGTAGCTACTACATTTAGTAGCTACTACACGTATAGCTACTATTACACGTGTAGTAGCTACTACACGTGTAGTAGTAGCTACTACACGTGTAGTAGCTACTACATGTGTAGTAGCTACTACACATGTAGCTACTACATTTAGGAGCTACTACACATGTAGCTACTACTACATGTGTAGTAGCTACTACACGTGGTGTAGCTACTACTACACATGTAGCTACTACACATGTAGCTACTACACATGTAGCTACTACACATGTAGCTACTACACGTGTAGCTACTACACATGTAGCTACTACACATGTAGCTACTACATTTAGTAGCTACTACACGTGTAGCTACTACACATGTAGCTACTACACATGTAGCTACTACACATGTAGCTACTACACATGTAGCTACTACACGTGTAGCTACTACACATGTAGCTACTACACATGTAGCTACTACACATGTAGCTACTACACATGTAGCTACTACATTTAGTAGCTACTACACATGTAGCTACTACATTTAGTAGCTACTACACATGTAGCTACTACACATGTAGCTACTACTACATTTAGTAGCTACTACACATGTAGCTACTACACATGTAGCTACTACTACACGTGTAGCTACTACATTTAGTAGCTACTACACATGTAGCTACTACACATGTAGCTACTACACATGTAGTAGCTACTACACATGTAGCTACTACACATGTAGCTACTACACATGTAGCTACTACACATGTAGTAGCTACTACACATGTAGCTACTACACATGTAGCTACTACATTTAGTAGCTACTACACATGTAGCTACTACATTTAGTAGCTACTACACATGTAGCTACTACACGTGTAGCTACTACTACATGTATAGCTACTACATTTAGTAGCTACTACACATGTAGCTACTACATTTAGTAGCTACTACACATGTAGCTACTACACATGTAGTAGCTACTACACATGTAGCTACTACACATGTAGCTACTACACATGTAGCTACTACACATGTAGCTACTACACATGTAGTAGCTACTACACATGTAGCTACTACACATGTAGCTACTACATTTAGTAGCTACTACACATGTAGCTACTACATTTAGTAGCTACTACACATGTAGCTACTACACATGTAGCTACTACACATGTAGCTACTATATTTAGTAGCTACTACACATGTAGCTACTACACATGTAGCTACTACTACACGTGTAGCTACTACGTTTAGTAGCTACTACACATGTAGCTACTACATTTAGTAGCTACTACACATGTAGATACTACACATGTAGTAGCTACTACACATGTAGCTACTACTACATGTGTAGTAGATACTACACGTGGTGTAGCTACTACACATGTAGCTACTACACATGTAGCTACTACATTTAGTAGCTACTACACATGTAGCTACTACACGTGTAGCTACTACACATGTAGCTACTACACGTGTAGTAGCTACTACACATGTAGCTACTACACGTGTAGTAGCTACATGTGTAGTAGCTACACATGTAGCTACTACACGTGTAGCTACTACTACACATGTAGCTACTGCACATGTGTAGCAGCTACTACACATGTAGCTACTACACACGTGTAACTACTACACATATAGTAGCTACTACTACATATGTAGTAGCTACTACTACACATGTGTAGTAGCTACTACACGTGTAGCTACTACACATGTAGTAGCTACTACATTTGTATCTACTTTAGCTACTTGGGATAATTATCCAGGCACTGGACTCGTCATCGTCACGTGGAAATGGTCGAGCGGCCGAATGAGATCTGCAGCCTCCTGTCCCTTCTGTGCGTGCCTCGAACCCGGGACGCGTTCCTGCTGGCGACTGGCTGTGTCTGCGCCTCGGGTTTGTGGAATTCCCTCCCGTTGGAAAATTCCTTTGACCGACAAGTTCAGATACTTTAAAGTCGCGTCGTCAAATAGCGTTTTCTTAAGTCCCTTTAGTCCAGGGGTTGGGGAACGTCCGGCCCGTGGGCCGTACAAGGCCTGCGAAATCATTTGTGTCTGGCCCTGCCAAGGCAACCGCAGGCAGGACTTGAAATTCAATAAATCTAGGAGCAAACCTGGAAAAGCAGTTGCGAGTAGCAGCAGCAACATCATTAATACCAGCTAACATCACACGCCTGCTGCTGTACATTTGGAGTTTGCGTGTCTCTCATCATCATCATGGTGACTAGGAGATGTTAACTACCTCGCCTGGTTTACAGGAGGTCGTGGGTACGATCCCGACCCTGACGCCTGCTGCTGTATATTTGGAGTTTGCGTGTCTCTCTCATCATCATCACCACGGTGGCTATGAGATGTTAATTACCTCGCCTGGTATACAGGAGGTCGTGGGTTCGATCCCGACCCTGACGCCTGCTGCTGTGTATTTGGAGTTTGCGTGTCTCTCTCTCTCTCATCATCATCACGGTGGCTAGGAGATGTTAACGATTTCGCCTGGTATACAGGATGTTTTTCCCTCCACTTGAACCATAATCGAGGTTTTTGGGTTAGATCGCCTAAATATGAATGCATCGTTAAATCCGCAACAACCGACACAGCCAATTAATAATCAAGGTTTTTCACGTAAACAAATCTTGCCAATTCGTTACTAGTACAGCAAACTGGTGTATTGGAGCATTTACAATTGTAAATTGCGTGCTGTACTAGTAACGAATTGCCACGTTTTCTTTACGTGACAACACTCACTAATTGTCCGTGGCGGGGTTTAACGACTCATTTATAATCACGCTAACCCCAAAAAATCTTCTATTATCAATAATAATGGTCGCGAAAACCAACTTGTTCAACTTCTACATGACGATCAGCCACTTTCATTGAGCTCTCCTTTGTGAAATCCAGGTCGCTTGTGAAAAGAAAAGCTACGTAGATAAGATGACCCTTATCTGGTCAAATACATCTTCTTGGTTCTTTCGGTAAAGTCACGTAGGAGGGAAATA
>NC_083841.1:5571207-5595906 GCF_015708825.2 Lethenteron reissneri | reverse complement strand
GGGTGTGTGGGTGGGTGTGGGTGGGTGTGTGTGGGGGGGGGGGTGTGTGGGTGTGTGGGTGGGTGTGTGGGTGTGTGGGTGTGTGGGTGTGTGTGGGTGTGTGTGTGGGGGGGGGGTGTGTGGGTGTGTGGGTGGGTGTGTGGGTGTGTGGGTGGGTGTGTGGGTGTGTGGGGGGCGTGGGTGAGTTTTGTGAGGGTGAGGGGTAGATTGGGGGGGGGGGGGTAAGTTGGGTTAGAATGACTGAGAAAGTTAATAAAAAATAGTAAATATCACGAAAAATAAAAAAACTAGCCCACCCCACCACCCACTCTCCATCACTGAGAACTAAATAAATAAAGTAATAATAATAAGGAATGAAAGAGCGTGACCTTCAAAGTCAGACTCCCACATTTCACGCCGGTTGCTTTTGTGATGGGTTACCGCCAAACCCGCGTTCGTGGCGGGGTTCGAAATATTAAAAAAAAAAAAATACAAAAAATATAAAAAATAAAAAAATAAAAAATAAAAAAAATATAAAAATATAAAAAATATAAAAATATAAAAAATATAAAAAATCTAAAAAAATAAAAAAATATATATTCAAAATATAAAACATATTAAAAAATATATCTATATATAAAAAAAATATAAAAATATAAAAAATATTAAAATATAAAAAATATAAAAAAAATAAAAATAAAAAAATCACCGAGCCCCCCCCCCTCCTCTCCTCCTCCTGCCCCCCCCCCCCCGAATAACAACAACAACCAAAAAAAATTTATTTTTGTTATTTCATCACGAAAATCATCGCCAGCAAAGGTATCGATTTCATTTTCGCTTGCACGGTGTCGACGAGAGAGAAGCGAGGATATTAAATTTTGCGCAAATCCTGCGGCGTTACATTTTTCATGGAGGCGTGCAATGTTTGAAAATTAATAAAAAAAAACCCCACGCAATTTTAAAAGTCACTCCCTATCCACAAAGAATTTAATCTTCTAACCCTCCGGCTTGTATCTTCGTACCCCTTAGCGAGGGTTCTTGTAACGCCGTAAAATAAAAAAAGAAACTGAAAATTGCTTAATCCTAACTTTTTTTTCCTGTAATATATTATAATAATAATAATAAGCAATGTCCACTATGAGACATCTTCTTTACCAGTGGCAAAATATAGTGATAGGTTTTTACCCTTTAAACTGGTACAAAACTGACACCTTTATACAAGGCATCATGTTTGCAATAACCACAACACAAGCAGTCAAAATACAAACAAATAGAAACAACTCTGATAACGATAAACCTACTACTATATTGTTGCCACTGGTAAAGGAAATGTCTCATAGTGTAAATGCTTACCCCGAGCTCTCAATACTCTGATAGTGCGCTGTGTTTGAGTTGTGCGCCTTTTGGCGTCATCTGGTCCAACACCAATGGAGACTAGGCTCTAAGAAAAGCTGTCTCGGGTGTGGACCAATCAACTTCAAGTACAGTGCTTATCATTATCAGAGTTGATTCTTTTTGTTTGCATTTTGACTGCTTGTGTTGCGGTTATTGCAAACATGATGCCTTGTATAAAGATATCAGTTTTGTACCAGTTTAAAGGGTTAAAATCTACTACCAAGCAATGTCCAGTCTGCTCTATTTGATTAAATAATCTGACATTCTCTCTCTCTCTTCCACGTTCAACCACTTCTCTCTCTCCCCAACCCCCCCCCCTTCGACTCTCGCAATCTCTTACATTTCTCACGGTAAACATTCATATCGCTGTTGACACGGATTTAAAATGTTGCCCTTTGCTTTAAAGTGCAAAATGTATATAAATGTCATGCCTCGACTCTGCAATCATTTGTTACGAATGGGTCTCCCTTTTTAAAAATGCGGTAATTGCATTTCAAAGAATGGTGCGGCATGCAACTGGAGGCTGCTCTTGCTACTGATGCTGCTGATGCTGCTGATGATGTTGCTGATGTTGCTGCTGTTGCTGCTACTGCTGCCTCTGCTGATGCTGTTGTTGCTGATGTTGATGCTGCTGCTGATGCTGCTGTTGCTACTGCCTCTGCTGTTGCTGATGCTGCTGATGTTGCTGCTGCTGATGCTGCTGATGCTGTTGCTGCCTCTGCTGATGCTGTTGTTGCTGATGTCGATGCTGCTGCTTCTACTGCTGCTGTTGTTGCTACTACTGTTGCTACTGCCTTTGTTGTTGCTGCTTCTAATGCTGCTAATGCTGCTACTGCTGCTTCTGCTGATGCTGTTGTTGCTGATGTTGATGCTGCTGCTACTTCTACTGCTGCTGCTGCTGATGCTGCTGTTGCTACTGCCTCTGCTGTTGCTGCTGCTGCAGACGCTGCAATGGTCAATGCAGCTGATTCGTCGGTTCCACGTGGTTCCATCTCACGGAGCCGCGATTCCGACTATGCCCGAGTTTCTTAAACGCTGCCAAACCAACCCGCCCACTCACCGACCCAACCACCCACCCACTCACCCACTCACCCAACTACCCACTCAACCACCCACCCACTCACCCACTCACCCAACTACGCACTCACCCAACTACCCACTCAACCACACACCCACCCACTCACCGACCCAACCACCCACCCACCTACCCACTCACCCATCCACTCACCCACCCACATACCCATCCGCTCAACCACCCACCCACTCAACCACACACCAAACCACTCAACCACCCGCCCACTCAACCACCCACCCACTCAACAACACACCCACCCACTCAACCACCCACCAACCTATCCACTCACCCGCCCACTCAACCACCCACCCACTCAACCACTCACCCACCCACTCAACCACCCACCAACCTATCCACTCACCCACCCACTCAACCACCCACCCACTCAACCACCCACCCACCTATCCACTCACCCGCCCACTCAACCACTCACCCACCCACTCAACCACACACCCACCCACTCAACCACCCACCCACTCAACCACCCACCCACTCAACCACCCACTCACTCAACAACACACCCACCCACTCAACCACTCACCCACCCACTCAACCAATCACTCACTCAACAACACACCCACCCACTCAACCACTCACCCACCCACTCAACCACCCACTCACTCACAACACACCCACCCACTCAACCACTCACCCACTAAATCAACCACCCACTCACTCAACAACACACCCACCCACTCAACCATCCATTCAACCATACACTCACTCACCAACACACTCACTCACCAACACACCCACCCACTCAACCACTCACCCACCCACTCAACCACCCACTCACTCAACAACACACCACCCACTCAACCACTCACCCACTAAATCAACCACCCACTCACTCAACAACACACCCACCCACTCAACCATCCATTCAACCATACACTCACTCACCAACACACTCACTCACCAACACACCCACCCACTCAACCACTCACCCACCCACTCAACCAATCACTCACTCAACAACACACCCACCCACTCAACCACTCACCCACCCACTCAACCAATCACTCACTCAACAACACACCCACCCACTCAACCACTCACCCACTAAATCAACCACCCACTCACTCAACAACACACCCACCCACTCAACCATCCATTCAACCATACACTCACTCACCAACACACTCACTCACCAACACACCCACCCACTCAACCACTCACCCACCCACTCAACCAATCACTCACTCAACAACACACCCACCCACTCAACCACTCACCCACCCACTCAACCAATAACTCACTCAACAACACACCCACCCACTCAACCACTCACCCACTAAATCAACCACCCACTCACTCAACAACACACCCACCCACTCAACCATCCATTCAACCATACACTCACTCACCAACACACTCACTCACCAACACACCCACCCACTCAACCACTCACCCACCCACTCAACCAATCACTCACTCAACAACACACCCACCCACTCAACCACTCACCCACCCACTCAACCAATCACTCACTCAACAACACACCCACCCACTCAACCACTCACCCACTAAATCAACCACCCACTGACTCAACAACACACCCACCCACTCAACCATCCATTCAACCATACACTCACTCACCAACACACTCACTCACCAACACACCCACCCACTCAACCACTCACCCACCCACTCAACCACCCACTCACTCAACAACACACCCACCCACTCAACCACTCACCCACTAAATCAACCACCCACTCACTCAACAACACACCCACCCACTCAACCATCCATTCAACCATACACTCACTCACCAACACACTCACTCACCAACACACCCACCCACTCAACCACTCACCCACCCACTCAACCAATCACTCACTCAACAACACACCCACCCACTCAACCACTCACCCACCCACTCAACCAATCACTCACTCAACAACACACCCACCCACTCAACCACTCACCCACTAAATCAACCACCCACTCACTCAACAACACACCCACCCACTCAACCATCCATTCAACCATACACTCACTCACCAACACACTCACTCACCAACACACCCACCCACTCAACCACTCACCCACCCACTCAACCAATCACTCACTCAACAACACACCCACCCACTCAACCACTCACCCACCCACTCAACCAATCACTCACTCAACAACACACCCACCCACTCAACCACTCACCCACTAAATCAACCACCCACTCACTCAACAACACACCCACCCACTCAACCATCCATTCAACCATACACTCACTCACCAACACACTCACTCACCAACACACCCACCCACTCAACCACTCACCCACCCACTCAACCAATCACTCACTCAACAACACACCCACCCACTCAACCACTCACCCACCCACTCAACCACCCACTCACTCAACAACACACCCACCCACTCAACCACTCACCCACTAAATCAACCACCCACTCACTCAACAACACACCCACCCACTCAACCATCCATTCAACCATACACTCACTCACCAACACACTCACTCACCAACACACCCACCCACTCAACCACTCACCCACCCACTCAACCACCCACTCACTCAACAACACACCCACCCACTCAACCACTCACCCACTAAATCAACCACCCACTCACTCAACAACACACCCACCCACTCAACCATCCATTCAACCATACACTCACTCACCAACACACTCACTCACCAACACACCCACCCACTCAACCACTCACCCACCCACTCAACCAATCACTCACTCAACAACACACCCACCCACTCAACCACTCACCCACCCACTCAACCAATCACTCACTCAACAACACACCCACCCACTCAACCACTCACCCACTAAATCAACCACCCACTCACTCAACAACACACCCACCCACTCAACCATCCATTCAACCATACACTCACTCACCAACACACCCACCCACCCACACACCCACAGACCACCCACACACACGGGTGGTGGTGTCGTGGCGTGATGGGGTCGTGGCGTGGTGTTGTGGTGGGGTGATGTTGTTGTGGTGGGGTGGTGGTGGTGTTGTGGTGGAGTGGTGTTGTTGTGGTGGGGTGGTGTTGTAGTGGTGGTTGGTATTGTGGTGGGGTGGTGTTCTTGTGGGTGATAGTGGTGGTGGTGAGTGGTGGGGTGGTAGTGTTGTTGTGTTGGGGTGGTGTTGTTGTGGCGGGTTTCAGGCGGGGTTGTGTTGTTGTAGATGGTAGTTTGTGGTGTGTCCTTCATTGTTTGTTCCAGTCACGGCAACAGACCCCCCCCCCACCATCCCAGTGACCCCACCGTCTCGTGGCGTTATCTCAAGACGCACCGCTCTTCACCGTCAACACCCCACGCGTCGCGAAATCAATGGGCGCTCTGAATGTTATTCGCTTTGTTACTCAATTCGTGGCCGTGTGTCCGCGCGTGTGCGTCTGTCGTCATTTGTGTGGCCTTCTTCGAATTCATTTCATTTTGTCTCTCGCGCTTAACCCCTTGCGAGGCAACACGCGCCACGAGAAACCGATGCAGCTCGCGTGGGTGACTGTGGCGGTAGTAATGGTAGTAGTAGTGGAATCATCTCTAAGGTATAATTGTGATCGTCACATTGATAATAATCTTACAGGGACTCATCTATTGACGAGCGAGTTGGGGTTCCAGAGGTCTGTTTGCAAGTCGATTCGTGAGTTCAAATTTACCGCTGACGATTTCAAACGCGTTGTTACGGCTTGTAGACTAAACACGGGGAATGGCTTTAAAAGTTGTATAATCTCCTATAGATGTAGATGCCACTGGTCGTTCACGTTCTGCATACGTAGATTCCACTGGTTCTTCACGTTCTGTAGATGTAGATGCCACTGGTTCATCACGTTATGTAGATGTAGATGTCACTGGTTTTTCCCGTTCTGTAGATGTAGATGCCACTGGTCGTTCACGTTCTGCAGATGTATATTCCACTGGTTCTTCACGTTCTGTAGATGTAGATACCACTGGTTCTTCACGCTCTGCAGATGTAGATGTCACTGGTTCTTCACGTTCTGTAGATGTAGATGCCACTGGTTCTTCACGTTCTGCAGATGTAGATGCCACTGGTTCTTCACGTTCTGCAGATGTAGATGCCACTGGTTCTTCACGTTCTGCAGATGTAGATGCCACTGGTTCTTCACGTTCTGCAGACGTAGATGCCACTGGTTCTTCACGTTCTGCAGATGTAGATGCCACTGGTTCTTCACGTTCTGTAGATGTAGATGCCACTGGTTCTTCACGTTATGTAGATGCCACTGGTTCTTCACGTTCTGTAGATGCCACTGGTTTTCCACGTTCTGTAGAAGTAGATGCCACTGGTTCTTCACGTTCTGCAGATGTAGATGCCACTGGTTCTTCACGTTCTGTAGATGTTGGTTCTTCACGTTCTGCAGATGTAGATGCCACTGGTTCTTCACGTTCTGTAGATGTAGATGCCACTGGTTCTTCACGTTCTGTAGATGCCACTGGTTCTTCACGTTCTGTAGATGCCACTGGTTCTTCACGTTCTGTAGATGTAGATGCCACTGGTTCTTCACGTTCTGCAGATGTAGATGCCACTGGTTCTTCACGTTCTGTAGATGTAGATGCCACTGGTTCTTCACGTTCTGCAGATGTAGATGCCACTGGTTCTTCACGTTCTGCAGATGTAGATGCCACTGGTTCTTCACGTTCTGCAGATGTAGATGCCACTGGTTCTTCACGTTCTGTAGATGTAGATGCCACTGGTTCTTCACGTTCTGTAGATGTAGATGCCACTGGTTCTTCACGTTCTGCAGATGTAGATGCCACTGGTTCTTCACGTTCTGCAGATGTAGATGCCACTGGTTCTTCACGTTCTGCAGATGTAGATGCCACTGGTTCTTCACGTTCTGCAGATGTAGATGCCACTGGTTCTTCACGTTCTGCAGATGTAGATGCCACTGGTTCTTCACGTTCTGCAGATGTAGATGCCACTGGTTCTTCACGTTCTGCAGATGTAGATGCCACTGGTTCTTCACGTTCTGTAGATGTAGATGCCACTGGTTCTTCACGTTCTGTAGATGCCACTGGTTCTTCACGTTCTGCAGATGTAGATGCCACTGGTTCTTCACGTTCTGCAGATGTAGATGCCACTGGTTCTTCACGTTCTGGATGTATGCCACTGGTTCTTCACGTTCTGTAGATGTAGATGCCACTGGTTCTTCACGTTCTAGATGTAGATGCCACTGGTTCTTCACGTTCTGCAGATGTAGATGCCACTGGTTCTTCACGTTCTGCAGATGTAGATGCCACTGGTTCTTCACGTTCTGTAGATGTAGATGCCACTGGTTCTTCACGTTCTGTAGATGTAGATGCCACTGGTTCTTCACGTTCTGTAGATGTAGATGCCACTGGTTCTTCACGTTCTGTCAGATGTAGATGCCACTGTTCTTCACGTTCTGCTAGATGTAGATGCCACTGGTTCTTCACGTTCTGCAGATGTAGATGCCACTGGTTCTTCACGTTCTGCAGATGTAGATGCCACTGGTTCTTCACGTTCTGCAGATGTAGATGCCACTGGTTCTTCACGTTCTGTAGATGTAGATGCCACTGGTTCTTCACGTTCTGCAGATGTAGATGCCACTGGTTCTTCACGTTCTGCAGATGTAGATGCCACTGGTTCTTCACGTCTTCTGCAGGATGTAGATGCCAATGGTTCTTCACGTTCTGTAGATGTAGATGCCACTGGTTCTTCACTTTCTGCAGATGTAGATGCAACTGGTTCTTCACTTTCTGCAGATGTAGATGCCACTGGTCTTCACGTTCTGCAGATGTAGAGCACTGGTTCGTTCACGTTCGGATTAGATTGATACCCTGGTTCTTCACGTTCTGCAGTATGTAGATGCCACTGGTCTTCACGTTCTGCAGATGTAGATGCCACTGGTTCTCACGTTCTGCAGATGTAGATGCCACTGGTTCTTCACGTTCTGTAGATGTAGATGCCACTGGTTCTTCACGTTCTGCAGATGTAGATGCCACTGGTTCTTCACGTTCTGCAGATGTAGATGCCACTGGTTCTTCACGTTCTGCAGATGTAGATGCCACTGGTTCTTCACGTTCTGCAGATGTAGATGCCACTGGTTCTTCACGTTCTGTATGTAGATGCCACTGGTTCTTCACGTTCTGCAGATGTAGATGCCACTGGTTCTTCACGTTCTGCAGATGTAGATGCCACTGGTTCTTCACGTTCTGCAGATGTAGATGCCACTGGTTCTTCACGTTCTGTAGATGTAGATGCCACTGGTTCTTCACGTTCTGCAGATGTAGATGCCACTGGTTCTTCACGTTCTGCAGATGTAGATGCCACTGGTTCTTCACGTTCTGCAGATGTAGATGCCACTGGTTCTTCACGTTCTGTAGATGTAGATGCCACTGGTTCTTCACGTTCTTTAGATGTAGATACCACTGGTTCTTCACGTTCTGCTTTTGTAGATACCACTGGCTTTTCACATTCTGCAGATGTAGATGCCACTGGTTCTTCACGTTCTGCAGATATAGATGCCACTGGTTCGTTATGTTCTGCAGATGTAGATGCCACTGGTTCTTCACGTTATTTAGATGCCACTGGTTCTTCATGTTCTGTAGATGTAGATGCCACTGGTTCTTCATCTGCAGATGTGATGCCACTGGTTCTTCACGTTCTGCAGATGTAGATGCCACTGGTTCTTCACGTTCTGATAGTGATGCCACTGGTTCTTCACGTTCTGCAGATGTAGATGCCACTGGTTCTTCACGTTCTGTAGATGTAGATGCCACTGGTTCCACGTTCTGCAGATGTAGATGCCACTGGTTCTTCACGTTCTGCAGATGTAGATGCCACTGGTTCTTCATTCTGCAGATGTGATGCCACTGGTTCTTCACGTTCTGCAGATGTAGATGCCATGTTCTTCACGTTCTGTAGATGTAGATGCCACTGGTTCTTCACGTTCTGCAGATGTAGATGCCACTGGTTCTTCACGTTCTGTAGATGTAGATGCCACTGGTTCTTCACGTTCTGTAGATGTAGATGCCACTGGTTCCACGTTCTGCAGATGTTGATGCCACTGGTTCTTCACGTTCTGCAGATGTAGATGCCACTGGTTCTTCACGTTCTGTAGATGTAGATGCCACTGGTTCTTCACGTTCTGTAGATGTAGATGCCACTGGTTCTTCACGTTCTGCAGATGTAGATGCCACTGGTTCTTCACGTTCTGCAGATGTGATGCCACTGGTTCTCACGTTCTGTAGATGTAGATGCCACTGGTTCTTCACGTTCTGTAGATGTGATGCCACTGGTTCTCACGTTTGTAGATGTAGATGCCACTGGTTCTTCACGTTCTGCAGATGTAGATGCCACTGGTTCTTCACGTTCTGTAGATGTTGATGCCACTGGTTCTTCACGTTCTGTAGATGTAGATGCCACTGGTTCTTCACGTTCTGTAGATGCCACTGGTTCTTCACGTTCTGTAGATGTAGATGCCACTGGTTCTTCACGTTCTGCAGATGTAGATGCCACTGGTTTTCATTCTGTAGATGTAGATGCCACTGGTTCTGCACGTTCTGTAGATGTTGATGCCACTGGTTTTTCACGTTCTGCAGATGTTGATGCCACTGGTTCTGCACGTTCTGTAGATGTTGATGCCACTGGTTTTTCATTTTCTGTAGATGTTGATGCCACTGGTTCTCCACGTTCTGTAGATGTAGATGCCACTGGTTCTTCACGTTCTCCAGATGTAAATGCCACTGGTTCTTCATTTTCTGCAGATGTTGATGCCACTGGTTCTGCACGTTCTGTAGATGTAGATGCCACTGGTTCTTCGCGTTCTGCAGATGTAGATGCCACTGGTTCTTTACGTTCTGCAGATGTAGATGCCACTGGTTCTTCACGTTCTGCAGATGTAGATGCCACTGGTTCTTCACGTTCTGCAGATGTAGATGCCACTGGTTCTTCACGTTCTGCAGATGTAGATGCCACTGGTTCTTCACGTTCTGCTGATGTAGATGCCACTGGTTCTTCACGTTCTGTAGATGAAGATGCCACTGGTTCTTCACGTTCTGCAAATGTAAATGCCACTGGTTCTTCACGTTCTGCAGATGTAGATGCCACTGGTTCTTCACGTTCTGTAGTTGTAGATGCCACTGGTTCTTCACGTTATGTAGATGCCACTGGTTCTTCACGTTATGTAGATGCCACTGGTTCTTCGCGTTCTGCAGATGTTGATGCCACCACCGCCTTCTATTAAACTTACGACTTTTGGTTCCTAAAATCTGCATCTGGACAAACGGGCAGGTTTGTTCTTAAGTAGAATGTTCGCGAATATTGTTGTTGTGACCTTTTAACCAGGAAAGGCTTCTCTGATTCTCAACAAATCTAAACACATTGATCAGTAATCTTCTTGGTTCTTTCGGTAAAGTCACGTAGAAGGGAAGTAATAAAATAATTTTAAAAAAGAAAACATAATCAAATGAAAATTCTCACGACGTTTCGGCCACAACGCAAGCAGCCGTCCTCAGGTGAAGACCAGGTCTGTCGGGGAGACAGCGTCTGAAGCTTTAAATCGAAATTGATCAGTAAGTTACACCGTTTGTCTGGGTGGCCATGGCAATATATATAATTGGCAACGTTTCGTGCAATGGCCCTTCATCAGAGCACGTAAGATAGTATATATAAAAAAGATATACAGTACGTACATATTTTTTTTAATTCTACTTTTTTTTTCATTTTGAAGTCACACACGGTGCTGTTATACACACGGCACGTGTTGAGGTTTGTTGTTGTTGATGTTTGATGTTGTCTGTCCTGTTGCAACATTGCCAACGCATGCAGCGGCACCAGCAGCAATCAACGAATAGCAACTTGAACCTCAAGCCTCCAAATCCCACGGCGTCCTGCAATGAGACCATTATTCCCAATTACATTTTACAAGCGTTGGAATGTGGGATGAATCTGCTAAACCAATTTGAGGATTAAACTATTTTCATTACGTCAGCTGTAAGGCCCCCACTGAACTATGTAGCAGCTCTTTTTCAGGAGCGAACACGTGGCTATCTAAAACGCAAGCTCAACGAAGTTGGCTTCATCGTCGTCGTCGTCATCATCGTGTGGAAATGTATGGCAGCAGCCAACAAGCTGTAAACGTGTCCAAGTGTGGAGGGAAAACCCGGACGACCCGCAGGAAAGATTCCACGCCACCACGGTGAGAGATACACGCAAGCTCCAAATGTACAGCAGGCGTCTTGGTCAGGATAGAACCCACGACCTCCTGTACACCAGGCGAGGTAGTTAACATCTCCTAGCCACCGTGATGATGATGAGAGAGAGAGACAAGAAAACTCCAAATATACAGCAGCAGGCGTCTGTGTTAGGATTGAACCCACGACCTCCTGTGTACCAGGTGATGTAGTTAACATCTCCTAGCCACCGTGATGATGATGAGAGAGAGAGACAAGAAAACTCCAAATATACAGCAGCAGGCGTCTGTGTTAGGATTGAACCCACGACCTCCTGTATACCAGGCGAGGTAGTTAACATCTCCTAGCCACAGTGATGATGATGATGACGAGAGAGAGACACTCAGACTCCAAATATACAGCAGGCGTCGTCAGGGTCAGGATCGAGCCCACGACCTCCTGTGTACCAGGCGAGGTAGTCAACATCTCCTAGCCACCGTAGCACCCGCGATCACCGTCAACCCGTCATTGAACCAGTTTGAAAACCCCCCCCAACAAAAAACAACCGAGGCCATAACTGACAAACAGCCCAAGTTGACCATTACCAACGTAAAGAAACTTCAAAGACTACAAAACAACCTAGCACGCGTTGTCATTGGCCACACTAATCCCCGTCTCGACTCACTCGCCTGTCTCAACTGGCTCCCCATCGCCAGCAGGGTCACACACAAGACCGCCTGCCTCTGCCACAACGCCTTCATATCCGCCTGCCCGCCGTACCTTTCTTCATTATTGACAATTTGCAGCTCGGCACACGGTAGATGCCTGCGCAGCGCCACTCACGACCTCCTCTTGATACCAAGATCCAGGATGGTCACCGTGTCTATGCGCCGCTTCTCGGTGGCAGCCCCAACAGTCTGGAGCGATATCCCTCTGCACATTCGCAGCATCACCTCAATCACCTCCTTCAAGAGACACTTACTAACTCACCTCTACAACCACGTGCTTTTGAGCGACTCTGAGCTTGGCTCCGCGCCTCTGAGTTGCGGCCACTACGTCCGCAAATTTGCGCGCGTTACAAATTGAATTACTATTATAATTATCATCAGAGCCGAGCTCTGGGCTCGAGGCCGAAACGTCGGGCGAACCGCGGCTCTCTCGCTCGTGCCGACCCGGTCACAGCGCGCACATCGCGAACAATAACGACGAACAGTCAGGCTCTGCCCACTGCTGGATTGTGGCACAGAGAGTTGTAGAGGACCCGGGAGCATTCTCTGCTGCAGATGGTTCAGGCGCACGGCTCTCACTGTGATACCTACCCCCCCCCCTTTCTCTCACCCCCCCTCACCCCCCCTCACCCCCCCTCACCCCCCCCCCCCCTTCATGCCCGCTCACCCCCCCCCTAACCCCCCCTTACCCCCAACTGAGGATGGATCGATCTGACACGCCTGGCTAATATCGCAAATTAATCACAGTGATCGCCTGAAGAGCGCAGAATCTTCTCGATGTCTAAGACGTTTCGTTTGAGTTAACCGAGGGACTCCTCTGCTTACGAACAGGGACTCCTCTGCTTACGAACATTTGACTTACGAACGTTCAGAGACACGAAGAAACGTGTCCGTACGTCCAGTTGCCAGATCGACAGTCGTAAATTCAACCACCACGCAATCGATTGGTGGTGGTGGCAGCTACATCTGCAGAACGTGAAGAACCAGTGGCATTTATATCTGCAGAACGTGAAGAACCAGTGGCATCTACATCTGCAGAACACGAAGAACCAGTGGCATCTATATCTGCAGAACGTGAATAACCAGTGGCATCTACATCTGCAGAACGTGAAGAACCAGTGGCATCTACATCTGCAGAACACGAAGAACCAGTGGCATCTACATCTGCAGAACATTAGGAAGAACCAGTGGCATCTACATCTGCAGAACGTGACGAACCAGTGGCATCTACATCTGCAGAATGTGAAGAACCAGTGGCATCTACATCTGCAGAACGTGAAGAACCAGTGGCATCTACATCTGCAGAATGTGAAGAACCAGTGGCATCTAAATCTGCAGAATGTGAAGAACCAGTGGCATCGACATCTGCAGAACATGAAGAATCAGTGGCGTCTACATCTGCAGAACGTGAAGAACCAGGGGCATCTACATCTGCAGAACGTGAAGAACCAGTGGCGTCTACATCTGCAGAATGTGAAGAACCAGTGGCATCTACATCTGCAGAACGTAAAGAACCATTGGCATTTACATCTGCAGAACGTGAAGAACCAGTGGCATCTACATCTGCAGAACGTGGAGAACCAGTGGCATCTACATCTGCAGAACGTGAAGAGCCAGTGGCATCTACATCTGCAGAACGTGAAGAACCAGTGGCATCTACATCTGCAATACGTGAAGAACCAATGGCATCCACATCTGCAAAACGTGAAGAACCAGTGGCATCTACATCTGCAGAACGTGAAGAACCAGTGGCATCTTCATCTGTGCCTTTGTATGAGACCTCGGGGTAAATGCTTACCCCGATCTCTCATACTCTGATGGTGCATTGTCTTTGAGTTGTGCGCCTTTTGGCGTCATCTGGTCCAACACCACGTGAGACTAGGCTCTAAGAAAAGCTGTCTCGGGTGTGAATCAATCAACTTCTAGGACAGTGCATATATTATCAGAGTTTCATTTTTTATTTGCATTAATGCTACAGGTATTGTGGTCTATGCAAACATGACTCCTTGTAAAAAAAAAAAAAGGTGTCAATTTTGTTGCCAGATAAAAGGGTAAAAACCAATTTTCACACCGCTTCAGAGTTTTTGTTTTCAAATAATGAGTAAAACAAACGCAGTGGCACTTGATCTGCGCGTCTCGCACTCTCTCTCTCTCGCAATTCGCAACACCGCCGCTCACCACAACCGCTGCGATTGGGGAAGCGAACGGTGCCGCGTTGAGATGAATTCTTTTGACGGAGTTGTGAGCACGTCTTGTTTATATCTTCCCAAACCCTCCCAGCCCCCCTCCCTTCTCTCTCCTACCTCCTCCAACCAAAACACAAAAAATCACCCTCCCCCCTACCTCCCCCCCTACCCTGGTGTGTGTAGCCTGCAACAGACTGTGGGGGCGAGTGTTGTTAGCGAGCAGCACCTACCAATGCCGGCACTGTGGCACGCCAGGGAATTAGGCCGCCTTAGTCTCCCTGTATGTGGGCCATGTTTACAACATCGCACCCTGTGTCCTCATTTCAGGCCGAGTCGACGTAGGGGGAGGCCCAAGGACCGGTTCAGACAATCGTCGGCGGCGTTGGCCGCGAGCGGGAATCGAACCCGGGTCGCAGCCATCGATCGAGGGTTGAATTCGAACCGCGTTGTGTGATGATCGGCATCGCTCTCGCTGCAGCTGTTGATGCCTTCAGGGAAATCGTGAGGACTCTACAAGCAACTGCACACAGTTCTGTGAGTCACTTATAACCGCTTTGCCGTTACTTATTGCCAATTATGGACTCAGACTATTGTTCTATCATCTCATAGAGTCCTTGGCCACGTACTAATATGCTACACAGTGGCCGTGTGGGTCGCAAAAATGCCGATTTATTACTAATAAACCCCAATTGATCCGATCGAAATTAGGGATTTCGATCTGATCATTGGAGGGGGGGTGGGGCACGGAGCCGAGACGTTGAATTGCCGACGGGAGAAGTCCCGAGCCACCGCGAAATACATGATAATTGACAATAGATTATAATTATCAATACATGATCATTATTATGTATTGATGATGATGATGTGTGAACGTCACAAAGTTGTCGGGTGGCGGAGGGGTTAATGAAGTGGATTTGAGTTGAACCCCAAACCAAAATTCATATGAATTCTAAACTATAAGCTGATCACGTTTAAAATAAAAAAAAATTGACCAGGCAAGGCCAACGTGCGGAACAGATGGAGATTAGTCCACGCTCTTCGCTGTAGCGCCATCTCCTGGCCAGATCCAGGGCGGACCTCTTCTCCTCGACAACCACCCACCCTCCAAACCCACCCACCCACCCACCTACCCACCAAACCCACCCACCAACCAAACCCACCCACCCACCAAATTCACCCACCCTCCAAACCCACCCACCCACCAAACCCACCCACCCACCAAATCCACGTGATGATGGTGATGATGATGGTGATGATGGTGATGATGGTGATGGTGATGATGGTGATGATGATGATGGTGATGATGGTGATGGTGATGATGGTGATGATGGTGATGGTGATGATGAGTGGTGATTGATGATGGTGATAATGTGATGATGATGATGGTGGTGATGATGATGATGGTGGTGGTGATGATGGTGATGATGGTGATGATGATGGTGATGATGGTGATGTTGATGATGATGGTGGTGGTGATGATGGTGATGATGGTGGTGATGATGGTGATGGTGTTGGTGATGATGGTGATGATGGTGATGATGGTGATGGTGATGATGGTGATGATGGTGATGATGATGGTGGTGATGATGATGGTGAAGATGATGGTGATAATGGTGATGATGATGGTGATGATGGTGATGATGATGGTGATGATGGTGATGATGGTGGTGATGATGATGGTGATGATGGTGATGATGGTGATGGTGATGATGGTGATGATGGTGATGATGATGGTGATGATGATGATGGTGAAGATGATGGTGATAATGGTGATGATGGTGATGATGATGGTGATGATGATGATGGCGATGATGATGATGGTGATGATGATGGTGGTGATGATGGTGGTGATGATGGTGATGATGATGATGGTGGTGATGGTGATGATGATGATGGTGATGATGGTGGTGATGATGATGATGATGGTGAAGATGATGGTGATGATGATGATGATAGTGATGATGATGATAGTGATGATGATGATGATGGTGATGATGATGATGGTGATGATGGTGATGGTGATGATGATAAATTGCTAGCTCAGCGTGCCTTCAGTGGTGAAGTCACACAAAAAATGGCGTTCATAGTTTAACTATCAGAGTAAACGACAACCTGCGTTAGTCACGCCGTTCATAGTTTAACTATCAGGAGTAAACGACAACCTGCGTTAGTCACGAATTAAATACAAAAACACCGTTAACACGGATCGGCTCGCTAGATGCAAGCCGATGAGCTTCTCCTGTTAATTGATGACATCCTTGGCGGTCCCCCCACCCAAACCACCCGCTCCATAATCCCGTAAGGGGAAACGCCACATTGTCTAATTAATCAGGCCGCTAATGTCACGTGAAGCCACATCGGACATGCTAATGGCACTTCAGGGGGCAGCGGAGCGAGGTTGTAGGAGGTGGGTTGGCGAGGCACGCGGAGTGAACTAGGAACGCGTTCGTCAACGTCGCTGAAGACTCATTAGACGAGCGGTGGGGTAGTGGTGGTGGTGTAGTGGTGGTGTAGTGGTGGTGGTATAGCGGTGGGGTAGTGGTGTAGTGGTGGGGAGGGGTGGGGAGTGGTGGTGTAGTGGTGGTGTAGTGGTGGTGGTGTAGTGGTGGGGGAGTGGGTGGGGTAGTGGTGGGGGAGTGGTGGGGTAGTGGTGGGGGAGTGGTGGGGAGTGGTGGGGTAGTGGTGTGGTGTAGTGGTGGTGTAGTGGTGGTGGTGTAGTGGTGTAGTGGTGTAGTGGTGGTGTAGTGGTGTTGGTGGTGGTGTAGTGGTGTAGTGGTGTAGTGGTGGTGTAGTGGTGGTGGTTGTAGTGTGGGGTAGTGGTGGTGTAGTGGGGGAGTGGTGGGGGAGGGTGGGGGTAGTTGGTGGTGTTAGTGGTGTAGTGGTGGTGGTGTAGTGGTGGTGGTGTAGTGATGGTGTAGTGGTGGTGGGGTGGTGTAGTGGTGGTGGTGGTGTAGTTGGTGGTGGTGGTGTAGTGGTGGTGGTGGTGGTGTAGTGGTGGTGGTGGTGTAGTGGTGGTTGTAAGTGGGGGGAGTGGTGGTGGTGGTGTAGTGGTGGTGGTGGTGTAGTGGGTGTGGTGGTGTAGGTGTAGTGGTGGTTGTAGTGGTGGTGTAGTGGTGGGGAGTGGTGGGGGAGTAGGTGGGTGTAGTGGTGTAGTGGTGGGGAGTGGTGGGGGAGTGGTGGGGGAGTGGTGGGGTAGTGGTGTGTGTAGTGGTGGTGGTGGTGTAGTGGTGGTGTAGTGGTGGGGAGTGTTGGGGGAGTGGTGGTGTAGTGGTGTAGTGGGGGGAGTGGGGGGGAGTGGTGGTGGTGTGGTGGGTAGTGGTGGTGTAGTGGTGGTGTAGTGGTGTAGTGGTGGGGAGTGGTGGGGGAGTGGTGGGGAGTGGTGGTGGTGGTGGAGCGTTGGGGAGTGGTGGGGGAGTGGTGGTGGTGTGGTGGGTAGTGGTGGTGTAGTGGTGGGGAGGGGTGGGAGGAGTGGTGTAGTGGTGGTGTAGTGGTGGTGGTGTAGTGGTGGTGTAGTGGTGTAGTGGGGGTGGTGGTGTAGTGGTGGTGTAGTGGTGGGGTAGGGTGGTTGTAGTGGGGGTGGTGGTGTAGTGGTGGGGAGGGGTGGGGAGTGGTGTAGTGGTGGTTGTAGTGGTGGTGGTGGTGTAGTGGTGGTTGTAGCGGTGGTGGTGGTGGTGTAGTGGTGGTGTAGTGGTGGTGGTGGGGAGTGGTGGTGGTGTAGTGGTGGGGAGTGGGGGGTGTAGTGGTTGGTGATAGCGGTGGTGGTTGGTGGTGTAGTGGTGGTGGTGGTGGTGGGGAGTGGTGGTGGTTTGTAGTGGTGGTGTAGCGGGGGGAGTTGTGGTTGTAGTGGTGGTGGTTGTAGTGGTGGTGTAGTGGTGGTGTAGTGGTGGTGGTGTAGTGTGGTGTGTGTGTAGTGGTGGTTGGTTGTAGTGGTGGCTGTAGTGGGGGAAGTGGTGGTGGTGGTGGTGTAGTGGTGGGGAGGGGTGGGGAGTGGTGTAGTGGTGGTGTAGTAGTGGTAGTGGTGGTGGTGTAGTGGTGGTGGTGTGTAGTGGTGGGGAGTGGTGTGTAGTGGTGGTGTAGTGGTGGTGGTGGTGGTGTAGTGGTGGGGAGTGGTGGTGTAGTGGTGGTGTAGTGGTGGTGGTGGTGGTGTAGTGGTGGGGAGGGGTGGGGAGTGGTGGGGTAGTGGTGGTGTAGTGGTGGTATAGTGGTGGTGGTGTAGTGGTGGTGTAGTGATGGTGTAGTGGGGGAGTGGTGGTGTAGTGGTGGTGTAGTGGTGGTGTAGTGGGGGAGTGATGGTGTAGTGGTGGTGTAATGGTGGTGTAGTAGTGGGGTAGTGGTGGTGGTGGTGGTGTAGTGGTGGTGGTGTAGTGGTGGTGGTGTAGTGGTGGTGGTGTAGTGGTGTAGTGGTGGGGTAGTGGTGTGGTAGTGGTGGTGGTGTAGTGGTGGTGGTGTAGTGGTGGTGGTGTAGTGGTGGTGTAGCGGTGGGGAGTGGTGGTGGTGGTGGTGGTTGTAGTGGTGGTTGTAGTGGTGGTGTAGTGGTGGTGGTGTAGTGGTGGGGAGTGGTGGTGGTGGTGTAGTGGTGTATGTGGTGTGGTGTAGTGGTGGGGAGTGGTGGTGGTGGGTGTAGTGGTGTAGTGGTGGTGGTGTAGTGGGGGTGGTGGTGTAGTGGTGGTGGTGTAGTGGTGGTGGTGTAGTGGTGGGGAGGGTGTGGGGATGTGTAGTGGTGGTGGTGGTGGTGTAGTGGTGGGGAGTGGTGGTGTAGTGGTGGTGGTGGTGTAGTGGTGGTGTAGTGGTGGGGAGGGTGGGAGTGGTGTAGTGTGGTGTAGTGGTGGTGGTGGTGTAGTGGTGGTGTAGCGGTGGTGGTGGTGGTGTAGTGGTGGTGTAGTGGTGGTGGTGGTGGGGAGTGGTGGTGGTCTGTGGTTGTGGTGTAGTGGTGGGGAGTGGTGGGGTAGTGGTGGTGTAGCGGTGGTGGTGGTGGTTGTAGTGGTGGTGTAGCGGTGGTGGTGGTGGTGGGGAGTGGTGGTGGTGTAGTGGTGGTTGTAGCGGTGGTGGTGGTGGTGGTGGGAGTGGTGGTGGTTGTAGTGGTGTTGTAGCGGTGGTGGTGGTGGTGGGGAGTGGTGGTGGTGTAGTGGTGGGTGTAGCGGTGGGGAGAGTGGTGGGGGTCTAGTGGTTGGTGTAGTGGTGGTGTGTAGTGTGGGTAGTGGTGGTGTAGTGGTGGTGTAGTGGTGGTGGTTTTGTAGTGGTGGTGTAGTGGGGGAGTGGTGGTGGTGGTGTAGTGGTGGGGAGGGGTGGGGAGTGGTGTAGTGGTGGTGTAGTGGTGGTGTATTGGTGGTGTAGTGGTAGGGTAGTGGTGGTGGTGTAATGGTGGTGGTGTAGTTGTAGTGGTGGGGAGTGGTGGGGTAGTGGTGGTGTAGTGGTGGTGTAGCGGTGGTGGTGGTGGGGGGAGTGGTGGTGGTGTAGTGGTGGTGGTGGTGTAGTGGTGGGGAGGTGGGGGAGTGGTGGGGAGTGGTGGTGTGTAGGTGGTGTATTGTTGGTGTAGTGGGGGAGGTGGTGGGGTAGTGGTGGTTGTAATGGTGGTGTAGTAGTGAGGTAGTGGTGGTGGTGGTGTGTAGTGGTGTAGTGGTGTAGTGGTGGGGTAGTGGTGGTGTATTGGTGGTGGTGGTGTGTAGTGGTGGTCGTGGTGTAGTGGTGGGGAGGGTGGGGAGTGGTGTAGTGGTGGTGTGTAGTGGTGGTGTAGTGGTGGTGGTGGTGTGGTTGTAGTGGTGGTGTAGTGGTGGGTGTAGTGGTGGTGGTGGTGGTGCTAGTGTGGTGGTGGTGTAGTGGTGGTGTAGCGTTGGGGAGTGGTGGGGGAGTGGTGGTGGAGCGGTGGTGGTTTGTGTAGTGGTCGGTAGTGGTGGTGTAGTGGTCGTGGTGGTTGTAGTGTGTTGGTGTAGTGATGGTGTAGTGATGGTGTAGTGGTGGTGTAGTGTGTAAGTGGTGGTGGTGTGGTGGGGAGTGTGTAGTGGTGGTGTAGTGGTGTAGCGGTGGGGTTGTGTAGTGGTAGTTAGTGGTGGGGTATGGTGGTGTGTGTGGTGGTGTAGTGGTGGTGGTGTAGTGGTGGTGGGTAGTGGTGGTGGTGTAGTGGTGGTGGGTAGTGGTGGGTGTAGTGGTGGGTGTAGTGGTGGTGGTGTAGTGGTGGTGGTGTTGGTGGTGGTGTAGTGGTGTGTAGTGGTGGTGTAGGTGGGTAGTGGTGGTGTAGTGGTGGTGTAGCGCAAGTGGGAGTCACTCATCATTGACCTCAATCGGTTCTGTTTCAGTTCATGACTGAGAATGTTTGCTCACACAAATACGTGGAGCCGAATAATCTCAGCATTTTCTTAGCGAATGACCGCATTTCTGGAGACCTCCTTTGTCCAGCTGCCGGTAAAAGTGAAACAAGAGGACACTGCTGGTGTTTCCCGCGGCACTCATCGTCACACTCAAGCTTTAATGAGCTCCAGCTGCAGCTGTGGAGGAGAATCATCAGGGTCCACGCAGAAAGGGACAAGAGAAAAGCAACATGTCCTTTTCAATAGCTGCAATGTCCCGGAAGCGTTTGTTAAATTCCACAGAAAGAGATGCGATAGAATTCAGGGGTCCGAAACCTTTTGACTGGGAGAGCCATATAAAAGCCAAATATTTCTAAATATATTTCATTGAGAGCCATATAGTATTTTAACGTAATAATAAATTAAATATGTCTTAGTTTTAATGCGACTTCTGGTGCTGCATGGTTTTGCTGATGGCCTTGTAGTCTGGTTCGTACGTGGTGAGGTTGAGCTTCGTGCAGGCGTGACCCGTGAAATGTATCTTCAAACTAATTTCTGTTTACTTTAAAATGACACAGTATATTAAACAATATCACAAGTATTTTAAAATCAGTTCCCACAACTGATTTTTTTATTTTTTATTATTATTTTTATTATTTTTTCAACTCAAAATTGTCTGGGAGCCATATGCCGTCACTGGAAGAGCCATATATGGCTCGCGAGCCATAGGTTCCCGATCGCTGCGTTAGATGTTGCATAACTCTTCACTTGCGCACCGATGTTGTCCTGTGGGAAACTGTCAATGACCTCTTTCAAAAGCTGGGAAGTGCGCGGTGCAGGGCTCTGTTTGGGACAAGTGTCTTTGGAAAAGTTGCAGTTTGGTTCCAAAGGCCTTGATGTGAGCTGGCTCACTACTGCATCTTTCCCTTGAAGATGAACATTCAGCGAAATTCAGATGCTTCGTTATGTCAACCAAAAAAGCCAGATTTGCCAGCCATACAGGGCCGGACAGTTCTTCCATTGGTTGTCCCTTCTCACCCAAAAAATGTCCAATTTCCTCTTTGAGAGAGAAACATTTCTGCATTGCGGACCCCAGACGTAGCCTCCTCACATCGTTGTGATGTATTACGTCACCGTATTCAGCCTGGATGTCACGCAAGAACTGCTGAAACTGTCGGTGGCATAGAACTTTAGAGCGAATATAATCGATTGCCTTTGCCACTGGCTTCATAACATCGTCAAATTTGAGATGTTTGGCGCAGATTCCAAGAACACAGGATGAGATGTTACTATCCTTTGTGCAAGCTTCCAAGAGTTCATGAACAGTGAGCCTGGTGACATTTGGGGAGCGCATCGTCAGTAGTGTACCTTTGGTCCCAGGGTGTTTCCGGCCTTTCATACTATACACCCTCCCCAAAGGCGGCCAGCGACAGGGTTATCAATCCTACGCTTGCGTCCCATTCCCAATTAGTCATAGGAGTTGCCTTGTTGTTGATAGCCAACATCCCATGGGACTATGCATAGCAGGGGCGTCATCCTCCCTGAGTCAAGCATTGTTGACTGCATACCTCCTGGTGAATGATACAGTGAATTTCGATTTAAAGCTTTCGTGACTGCAGGGATTCATCTTCTTGGTTCTTTCGGTAAAGTCACGTAGAAGGGAAGTAATAAAATAATAAAAATAAAACATAATAAAACAATTCTCACGACGTTTCGGCCACAACGCAAGCAGCCGTCCTCAGGTGAAAACCAGGTCCGTCGAGGCGACAGAGTTATTACTTCCCTTCTACGTGACTTTACCGAAAGAAGCAAGAAGATGATACAGTGAAGTTGAATAGCGTTGCCTGCTACTTCGACTTTATTGCAGATCAGTGTGGACAATCCACTTCGCTCACCAGCCACGGCAGACGCACCATCGGTAATGATCGCAGAAACTTTACTCCATGCTAGTTTCATATCATCAACAGCTTCACAAACAGCAACGAATACATCTGTTCCTGGTTTGCCCTTTAAAAAAATAAGTAGTTGTGCAGTGTCAGATGCATCGGTGCTTCATCGGAGGCTGATGAGAAATAATCAAAAGCCACTCCACCCTGTCCCCCCAGTTGTCTCGGAATATCTGACGATATGTCCTCAACTCTCCGTTCCACAGTGTTGCGTGCCAGGCAAACATTCATACATTCTTGCTTCTTCTCGGGGCAAATGTTCTCCAACATTTTCATGACACAGTCTTTGATAAACGGCACCTTCAGTAAAAGGTTTGCCGTGTTTAGCTATTAACATGGCCACTTCGTAGCTGGCTTTAGTGATGTTTTTCTTTGACTCACAGGCCGGCTGTTGCGATTCCAGAGCAGCTTGGAGTTGATTCACTTTTTCAGCGCGGTCACTCCCTGTTAGCTTGTCGTATGTTGTAGCATGTTCAGTCTCGTAGTGTCTCTTGACGTTGAAATCCTTAAACAAGGCAACCGTCTGTTTACAAATCAGACACTCCCTGTTAGCTTGTCGTATGTTGTAGCATGTTTCGCGTAGTGTCTCTTGACGTTGAAATCCTTAAACAAGGCAACCGCCTGTTTACAAATCAGACACTCCCTGTTAGCTTGTCGTATGTTGTAGCATGTTCAGTCGTAGTGTCTTTGACGTTGAAATCCTTAAACAAGGCAACCGTCTGTTTACAAATCAGACATCCCTGTGAGCTTGTCGTATGTTGTAGCATGTTTAGTCGCGTAGTGTCTTGACGTTGAAATCCTTAAACAAGGCAACCGTCTGTTTACAAATCAGACACTCCCTGTGAGCTTGTCGTATGTTGTAGCATGTTTAGTCGCGTAGTGTCTCTTACGTTGAAATCCTTAAACAAGGCAACCGTCTGTTTACAAATTAGACAAACGCAATTTCCTCGATTCCAGCAAAAAAGTATTGTAATTCCCACCGCTCCTGAAAGCGGCGGCCCCACTGTCATCTTTTCTCTAGTTTTTTTTTGCAGTCGCCATGGCAGAAATGACTCGAGAAGGGTTTGCGGCACGGATGCAGGGCCAGAGAGCATTAGAATGGTGCTGCCACCGGTGGCCGAACGAGGAATAACATTTTTAAATCTTCTTGGTTCTTTCGGTAAAGTCACGTAGAAGGGAAGTAATAAATAGTAAAAAAAAACATAAAATAAATAATAAAAAATATCACGTAAAAAATTAAAAATAAAATAATATAATTAATGCTATCGAATAATAATATAATTAAATATTATAATAATATCATTAAAAATAATATAATTTTTTTCGATTTAAAGCTTTCGTGACTGCAGGGATTCATCTTCTTGGTTCTGTCGGTAAAGTCACGTAGAAGGGAAATAATAAAATAATAAAAAGTATTATATGAAATAAAAGAATAACATAAAAAAAATAAGATGATAAGCGTATAAACCAATAAAATAAAAAAACAATAAATAAAAAATAAAGAAGAACATGTCTGTCGATAAGGCAGAGTCTGAATGACACGTCCCTGGGCTTGGAGCGTTAAGCTGGGAGGGAAGAGGAAGAGCGCCTTGACAAAATAATTGCATATCAAGAGGAATTTTAGCATTTATGTAATATTACACACTATGTATTATTCTTACCACCCTACTGCACACCACCACTGCTGCATATCACCATACAACTACGATTTTTTACATATTATTGGAAATGCAGATATGCGAACACTACTTGTGATTATATACATCACCTATACCTTATACATTGTAAGGTTCTGGCTCAGTAATCATTGGAAGGACGTAATAAACCATTGGGATCTTAACTGATTGTGTTCACGTTACAGTGACACTCGGTAAACAATTTAAATAAATTAAATCACGACGTTTCGGGCGCAACACAAGCGTCTTCAGGTGAGGACAACTTAGCATTAGCACAACCG
>NC_083841.1:5496781-5563469 GCF_015708825.2 Lethenteron reissneri | reverse complement strand
GAATCATCTCTAAGGTATCATTGTGATCGGCGTATTGATAATAATCTTACAGGGACTCCTCTGCTTACCAGCGAGTTCGGGTTCCAGAGGTATGTTTGCAAGTCGATTCGTAAGTCCAACTTTACTGATGTCGATTTCAAACGCGTTGTTACGGCTTGTAGACTAAACACGGGAATGGCTTAAAAAGTTGTATAATCTCCTGTAGACGTAGATGCCACTGGTTCTTCATGTTGTGTAGATGTAGATGCCACTGTTTCTTCACGTTTTGTAGATGCCACTGGTTCTTCATGCTGTGCAGATGTAGATGCCACTGGTTCTTCACGTTCTGCAGATGGAGATGCCACTGGCTATTCACGTTCTGCAGATGTAGATGTCACTGTTTCTTCACGTTCTGCAGATATATATGCCACTGGTTCGTTACATTCTGCAGATGTAGATGCCACTGGTTCTTCACGTTCTGTGGATGTAGATGCCACTGGTTCTTCATGTTCTGCAGATGTAGATGCCACTAGTTCTTCATGTTCTGCAGATGTAAATGCCACTGGTTCTTCACGTTCTGTAGATGCCACTGGTTCTTCACGTTCTGCAGATGTAGATGCCACTGGTTCTTCACGTTCTGTAGATGTAGATGCCACTGGTTCTTCACGTTCTGCAGATGTAGATGCCACTGGTTCTTCACGTTCTGTAGATGTAGATGCCACTGGTTCTTTACGTTCTGTAGATGTTGATGCCACTGGTTCTTCACGTTCTGTAGATGTAGATGCCACTGGTTCTTCACAGTCTACAGATGTAGATTCCACTGATTTTTCACGTTCTGCAGATGTAGATGCCACTAGTTCTTCATGTTCTGTACATGTAGATGCCACTGGTTCTTCACGTTCAGCAGATGTAGATGCCACTGGTTCTTCACGTTCTGCAGATGTAGATGCCACTGGTTCTTCACGTTCTGTAGGTGTAGATGCCACTGGTTCTTCACATTCTGCAGATGTATATGCCACTGGTTCTTCACGCTCTGCATATGTAGATGCCACTGGTTCTTCACGTTCTGCAGATGTAGATGCCACTCGTTCTTCACATTCTGCAGATGTATATGCCACTGGTTCTTTACGTTCTGTAGATGAAGATGCCACTGGTTCTTCACGTTCTGTAGGTGCAGATGCCACTGGTTCTGCACGTTCTGCAGATGTAGATCCCACTGGTTCTTCATGTTCTGTAGGTATAGATGCCACTGGTTCTTCACGTTCTGCAGATGTAGATGCCACTGGTTCTTCATGTTCTGTAGGTATAGATGCCACTGGTTTTTCACATTCTGCAGATGTATATGCCACTGGTTCTTCACGCTCTGCATATGTAGATGCCACTGGTTCTTCACGTTCTGCAGATGTAGATGCCACTGGTTCTTCACGTTCTGCAGATGTAGATGCCACTGGTTCTTCACGTTTTGTAGGTGTAGATGCCACTGATTCTTCACGTTCTGCAGATGTAGATGCCACTGGTTCTTCACGCTCTGCAGATGTAGATGCCACTGGTTCTTCACGCTCTGCAGATGTAGATGCCACTGGTTCTTCACGTTCTGTAGATGTAGATGCCACTGGTTCTTCACGCTCTGCAGATGTAGATGCCACTGGTTCTTCACGTTCTGTAGATGTTAATGCCACTGGTTCTTCATGTTCTGCAAATGCAGATGCCACTGGTTCTTCACAATCTGCAGATCCAGATGTCATTGGCTCTTCACATTCTGCAGATGTAGATGCCACTGGTTCTTCGCGTTCTGCAGATGTAGATACCACTGGTTCTTCACGCTCTGCAGATGTAGATGCCACTGGTTCTTCACGTTCTGTAGATGTTAATGCCACTGGTTCTCCACGTTCTGCAGATGTTAATGCCACCACCACCATCTATTAAACTTACGACTCTTGATTCCTAACATCTGCATCTGGACATACAGGCAGGTTTGTTCGCGAATATTGTTGTTGTGACCTTTTACCCAGGAAATGCTTCTCTGTTTCTCAACAAATCTAAACACATTGATCAGTAATCTTCTTGGTTCTTTCGGTAAAGTCACGTAGAAGGGAAGTAATAAAATAATTTTAAAAAATAAAACATAATCAAATGAAAATTCTCACGACGTTTCGGCCACAACGCAAGCAGCCGTCCTCAGGTAAAGACCAGGTCTGTCGGGGAGACAGCGTCTGAAGCTTTAAATCGGAATTGATCAGTAAGTTACACCGTTTGTCTGGGTGGCCATGGCAATATATGTATAATTGGCAACGTTTCGTGCAATGGCCCTTCATCAGAGCACGTAAGATAGTATATATAAAAAAGATATACAGTACGTACATATATTTTTTTAATTCTACTTTTTTTTTCATTTTGAAGCCATACACGGTGATGTTATACACACGGCACGTGTTGAGGTTTGTTGTTGTTGATGTTTGATGTTGTCCGTCCTATTGCAACATTGCCAACGCATGCAGCGGCACCAGCAGCAATCAACGAATAGGAACTTGAACCTCAAGCCTCCAAATCCCACGGCGTCCTGCAATGAGACCATTATTCCCAATTCCATTTTACGAGCGTTAGAATGTGGGATGAATCTGCTAAACCAATTTGAGGATTAAACTATTTTCACTACGTCAGCTGTAAGGCCCCACTGAACTATGTAGCAGCTATTTTTCAGGAGCGAACACGTGGCTATCACAAACGCAAGCTCAACGAAGTTGGCTTCATCATCGTCGTCGTCATCATCGTGTGGAAATGTATGGCAGCAGCCAACAAGCTGTAAACGTGTCCAAGTGTGGAGGGAAAACCCGGACGACCCGCAGGAAAGATTCCACGCCACCACGGTGAGAGATACACGCAAGCTCCAAATGTACAGCAGGCGTCTTGGTCAGGATAGAACCCACGACCTCCTGTACACCAGGCGAGGTAGTTAACATCTCCTAGCCACCGTGATGATGATGAGAGAGAGAGACAAGAAAACTCCAAATATACAGCAGCAGGCGTCTGTGTTAGGATTGAACCCACGACCTCCTGTGTACCAGGTGATGTAGTTAACATCTCCTAGCCACCGTGATGATGATGAGAGAGAGAGACAAGAAAACTCCAAATATACAGCAGCAGGCGTCTGTGTTAGGATTGAACCCACGACCTCCTGTACACCAGGCGAGGTAGTTAACATCTCCTAGCCACCGTGATGATGATGAGAGAGAGAGACAAGAAAACTCCAAATATACAGCAGGCGTCGTCAGGGTCAGGATCGAGCCCACGACCTCCTGTGTACCAGGCGAGGTAGTCAACATCTCCTAGCCACCGTAGCACCCGCGATCACCGTCAACCCGTCATTGAACCAGTTTGAAAACCCCCCCCCAACAAAAAACAACCGAGGCCATGACTGACAAACAGCCCAAGTTGACCATTACCAACGTAAAAAAACTTCAAAGACTACAAAACAACCTAGCACGCGTTGTCATTGGCCACACTAATCCCCGTCTCGACTCACTCGCCTGTCTCCGTGCTCTCAACTGGCTCCCCATCGCCAGCAGGGTCACACACAAGACCGCCTGCCTCTGCCACAACGCCTTCATATCCGCCTGCCCGCCGTACCTTTCTTCATTATTGACAATTTGCAGCTCGGCACACGGTAGATGCCTGCGCAGCGCCACTCACGACCTCCTCTTGATACCAAGATCCAGGATGGTCACCGTGTCTATGCGCCGCTTCTCGGTGGCAGCCCCAACAGTCTGGAGCGATATCCCTCTGCACATTCGCAGCATCACCTCAATCACCTCCTTCAAGAGACACTTACTAACTCACCTCTACAAGCACGTGCTTTTGAGCGACTCTGAGCTTGGCTCCGCGCCTCTGAGTTGCGGCCACTACGTCCGCAAATTTGCGCGCGTTACAAATTGAATTACTATTATAATTATCATCAGAGCCGAGCTCTGGGCTCGAGGCCGAAACGTCGGGCGAACCGCGGCTCTCTCGCTCGTGCCGACCCGGTCACAGCGCGCACATCGCGAACAATAACGACGAACAGTCAGGCTCTGCCCACTGCTGGATTGTGGCACAGAGAGTTGTAGAGGACCCGGGAGCATTCTCTGCTGCAGATGGTTCAGGCGCACGGCTCTCACTGTGATACCTACCCCCCCCCTTTCTCTCACCCCCCCTCACCCCCCCTCACCCCCCCCCCCCCCTTCATGCCCGCTCACCCCCCCCCTAACCCCCCCTTACCCCCAACTGAGGATGGATCGATCTGACACGCCTGGCTAATATCGCAAATTAATCACAGTGATCGCCTGAAGAGCGCAGAATCTTCTCGATGTCTAAGACGTTTCGTTTGAGTTAACCGAGGGACTCCTCTGCTTACGAACAGGGACTCCTCTGCTTACGAACATTTGACTTACGAACGTTCAGAGACACGAAGAAACGTGTCCGTACGTCCAGTTGCCAGATCGACAGTCGTAAATTCAACCACCACGCAATCGATTGGTGGTGGTGGCATCTACATCTGCAGAACGTGAAGAACCAGTGGCATTTATATCTGCAGAACGTGAAGAACCAGTGGCATCTACATCTGCAGAACACGAAGAACCAGTGGCATCTATATCTGCAGAACGTGAATAACCAGTGGCATCTACATCTGCAGAACGTGAAGAACCAGTGGCATCTACATCTGCAGAACACGAAGAACCAGTGGCATCTACATCTGCAGAACATTAGGAAGAACCAGTGGCATCTACATCTGCAGAACGTGACGAACCAGTGGCATCTACATCTGCAGAATGTGAAGAACCAGTGGCATCTACATCTGCAGAACGTGAAGAACCAGTGGCATCTACATCTGCAGAATGTGAAGAACCAGTGGTATCTAAATCTGCAGAATGTGAAGAACCAGTGGCATCTACATCTGCAGAACGTGAAGAACCAGTGGCGTCTACATCTGCAGAACGTGAAGAACCAGGGGCATCTACATCTGCAGAACGTGAAGAACCAGTGGCGTCTACATCTGCAGAATGTGAAGAACCAGTGGCATCTACATCTGCAGAACGTAAAGAACCATTGGCATTTACATCTGCAGAACGTGAAGAACCAGTGGCATCTACATCTGCAGAACGTGGAGAACCAGTGGCATCTACATCTGCAGAACGTGAAGAGCCAGTGGCATCTACATCTGCAGAACGTGAAGAACCAGTGGCATCTACATCTGCAATACGTGAAGAACCAATGGCATCCACATCTGCAAAACGTGAAGAACCAGTGGCATCTACATCTGCAGAACGTGAAGAACCAGTGGCATCTTCATCTGTGCCTTTGTATGAGACCTCGGGGTAAATGCTTACCCCGATCTCTCATACTCTGATGGTGCATTGTCTTTGAGTTGTGCGCCTTTTGGCGTCATCTGGTCCAACACCACGTGAGACTAGGCTCTAAGAAAAGCTGTCTCGGGTGTGAATCAATCAACTTCTAGGACAGTGCATATATTATCAGAGTTTCATTTTTTATTTGCATTAATGCTACAGGTATTGTGGTCTATGCAAACATGACTCCTTGTAAAAAAAAAAAAGGTGTCAATTTTGTTGCCAGATAAAAGGGTAAAAACCAATTTTCACACCGCTTCAGAGTTTTTGTTTTCAAATAATTAGTAAAACAAACGCAGTGGCACTTGATCTGCGCGTCTCGCACTCTCTCTCTCTCGCGCGTAATTCGCAACACCGCCGCTCACCACAACCGCTGCGATTGGGGAAGCGAACGGTGCCGCGTTGAGATGAATTCTTTTGACGGAGTTGTGAGCACGTCTTGTTTATATCTTCCCAAACCCTCCCAGCCCCCCTCCCTTCTCTCTCCTACCTCCTCCAACCAAAACACAAAGGATCACCCTCCCCCCTACCTCCCCCCCCCCTACCCTGGTGTGTGTAGCCTGCAACAGACTGTGGGGGCGAGTGTTGTTAGCGAGCAGCACCTACCAATGCCGGCACTGTGGCACGCCAGGGAATTAGGCCGCCTTAGTCTCCCTGTATGTGGGCCATGTTTACAACATCGCACCCCGTGTCCTCATTTCAGGCCGAGTCGACGTAGGGGGAGGCCCAAGGACCGGTTCAGACAATCGTCGCCGGCGTTGGCCGCGAGCGGGAATCGAACCCGGGTCGCAGCCATCGATCGAGGGTTGAATTCGAACCGCGTTGTGTGATGATCGGCATCGCTCTCGCTGCAGCTGTTGATGCCTTCAGGGAAATCGTGAGGACTCTACAAGCAACTGCACACAGTTCTGTGAGCCACTTATAACCGCTTTGCCGTTACTTATTGCCAATTGTGGACTCAGACTATTGTTCTAGCATCTCATAGAGTCCTTGGCCACGTACTAATATGCTACACAGTGGCCGTGTGGGTCGCAAAAATGCCGATTTATTACTAATAAACCCCAATTGATCCGATCGAAATTAGGGATTTCGATCTGATCATTGGAGGGGGGGTGGGGCACGGAGCCGAGACGTTGAATTGCCGACGGGAGAAGTCCCGAGCCACCGCGAAATACATGATAATTGACAATAGATTATAATTATCAATACATGATCATTATTATGTATTGATGATGATGATGTGTGAACGTCACAAAGTTGTCGGGTGGCGGAGGGGTTAATGAAGTGGATTTGAGTTGAACCCCAAACCAAAATTCATATGAATTCTAAACTATAAGCTGATCACGTTTAAAATAAAAAAAAATTGACCAGGCAAGGCCCAACGTGCGGAACAGATGGAGATTAGTCCACGCTCTTCGCTGTAGCGCCATCTCCTGGCCAGATCCAGGGCGGACCTCTTCTCCTCGACAACCACCCACCCTCCAAACCCACCCACCCACCCACCTACCCACCAAACCCACCCACCAACCAAACCCACCCACCCACCAAATTCACCCACCCTCCAAACCCACCCACCCACCAAACCCACCCACCCACCAAATCCACGTGATGATGGTGATGATGATGGTGATGATGGTGATGATGGTGATGGTGATGATGGTGATGATGATGATGGTGATGATGGTGATGGTGATGATGGTGATGATGGTGATGGTGATGATGATGGTGATGATGATGGTGATAATGGTGATGATGATGGTGATGATGGTGGTGATGATGATGATGGTGGTGGTGATGATGGTGATGATGGTGATGATGATGGTGATGATGGTGATGATGTTGATGATGATGGTGGTGGTGATGATGGTGATGATGGTGGTGATGATGGTGATGGTGTTGGTGATGATGGTGATGATGGTGATGATGGTGATGGTGATGATGGTGATGATGGTGATGATGATGGTGGTGATGATGATGGTGAAGATGATGGTGATAATGGTGATGATGATGGTGATGATGGTGATGATGATGGTGATGATGGTGATGATGGTGGTGATGATGATGGTGATGATGGTGATGATGGTGATGGTGATGATGGTGATGATGGTGATGATGATGGTGATGATGATGATGGTGAAGATGATGGTGATAATGGTGATGATGGTGATGATGATGGTGATGATGATGATGGCGATGATGATGATGGTGATGATGATGGTGGTGATGATGGTGGTGATGATGGTGATGATGATGATGGTGGTGATGGTGATGATGATGATGGTGATGATGGTGGTGATGATGATGATGATGGTGAAGATGATGGTGATGATGATGATGATAGTGATGATGATGATAGTGATGATGATGATGATGATGGTGATGATGATGATGGTGATGATGGTGATGGTGATGATGATAAATTGCTAGCTCAGCGTGCCTTCAGTGGTGAAGTCACACAAAAAATGGCGTTCATAGTTTAACTATCAGAGTAAACGACAACCTGCGTTAGTCACGCCGTTCATAGTTTAACTATCAGAGTAAACGACAACCTGCGTTAGTCACGAATTAAATACAAAAACACCGTTAACACGGATCGGCTCGCTAGATGCAAGCCGATGAGCTTCTCCTGTTAATTGATGACATCCTTGGCGGTCCCCCCACCCAAACCCACCCGCTCCATAATCCCGTAAGGGGAAACGCCACATTGTCTAATTAATCAGGCCGCTAATGTCACGTGAAGCCACATCGGACATGCTAATGGCACTTCAGGGGGCAGCGGAGCGAGGTTGTAGGAGGTGGGTTTGGCGAGGCACGCGGAGTGAACTAGGAACGCGTTCGTCAACGTCGCTGAAGACTCATTAGACGAGCGGTGGGGTAGTGGTGGTGGTGTAGTGGTGGTGTAGTGGTGGTGGTATAGCGGTGGGGTAGTGGTGTAGTGGTGGGGAGGGGTGGGGAGTGGTGGTGTAGTGGTGGTGTAGTGGTGGTGGTGTAGTGGTGGGGGAGTGGTGGGGTAGTGGTGGGGGAGTGGTGGGGTAGTGGTGGGGGAGTGGTGGGGAGTGGTGGGGTAGTGGTGTGGTGTAGTGGTGGTGTAGTGGTGGTGGTGTAGTGGTGTAGTGGTGTAGTGGTGGTGTAGTGGTGGTGGTGTAGTGGTGTAGTGGTGTAGTGGTGGTGTAGTGGTGGTGGTGTAGTGGTGGGGTAGTGGTGGTGTAGTGGGGGAGTGGTGGGGGAGTGGTGGGGTAGTGGTGGTGTAGTGGTGTAGTGGTGGTGGTGTAGTGGTGGGGTAGTGGTGGTGTAGTGGGGGATGGTGGGGGAGTGGTGGGGTAGTGGTGGTGTAGTGGTGTAGTGGTGGTGGTGTAGTGGTGGTGGTGTAGTGATGGTGTAGTGGTGGTGGTGGTGGTGTAGTGGTGGTGGTGGTGTAGTGGTGGTGGTGGGTGTAGTGGTGGTGGTGGTGGTGTAGTGGTGGTGGTGGTGTAGTGGTGGTGTAGTGGTGGGGAGTGGTGGTGGTGGGGTAGTGGTGGTGGTGGTGTAGGTGTAGTGGTGGTGTAGTGGTGGTGTAGTGTGGGGAGTGGGGGGGGAGTGGTGGTGTAGTGGTGTAGTGGTGGGGAGTGGTGGGGGAGTGGTGGGGGAGGTGGTGGGTAGTGGTGGTGTAGTGGTGGTGGTGGTGTAGTGGTGGTGTAGTGGTGGGGAGTGGTGGGGGAGTGGTGGTGTAGTGGTGTAGTGGGTGGGGAGTGGTGGGGGAGTGTGGTGGTGTGGTGGGTAGTGGTGGTGTAGTGGTGGTGTAGTGGTGTAGTGGTGGGGAGTGGTGGGGGAGTGGTGGGGAGTGGTGGTGGTGGTGGAGCGTTGGGGAGTGGTGGGGGAGTGGTGGTGGTGTGGTGGGTAGTGGTGGTGTAGTGGTGGGGAGGGGTGGGGAGTGGTGTAGTGGTGGTGTAGTGGTGGTGGTGTAGTGGTGGTGTAGTGGTGGTGTAGTAGTGGGGGTGGTGGTGTAGTGGTGGTGTAGTGGTGGGGTAGTGGTGGTGTAGTGGGGGTGGTGGTGTAGTGGTGGGGAGGGGTGGGGAGTGGTGTAGTGGTGGTGTAGTGGTGGTGGTGGTGTAGTGGTGGTGTAGCGGTGGTGGTGGTGGTGTAGTGGTGGTGTAGTGGTGGTGGTGGGGAGTGGTGGTGGTGTAGTGGTGGGGGAGTGGTGGGGTAGTGGTGGTGTAGCGGTGGTGGTGGTGGTGTAGTGGTGGTGGTGGTGGTGGGGGAGTGGTGGTGGTGTAGTGGTGGTGTAGCGGTGGGGAGTTGTGGTGTAGTGGTGGTGTAGTGGTGGTGTAGTGGTGGTGGAGTGGTGGTGGTGTAGTGGTGGTGTAGTGGTGGTGGTGTAGTGGTGGTGTAGTGGGGGAGTGGTGGTGGTGGTGGTGTAGTGGTGGGGAGGGGTGGGGAGTGGTGTAGTGGTGGTGTAGTGGTAGTGGTGGTGGTTGTAGTGGTGGTGGTGTAGTGGTGGGGAGTGGTGGTTGTAGTGGTGGTGTAGTGGTGGTGGTGGTGGTGTAGTGGTGGGGAGTGGTGGTGTAGTGGTGGTGTAGTGGTGGTGGTGGTGGTGTAGTGGTGGGGAGGGGTGGGGAGTGGTGGGGTAGTGGTGGTGTAGTGGTGGTATAGTGGTGGTGGTGTAGTGGTGGTGTAGTGATGGTGTAGTGGGGGAGTGGTGGTGTAGTGGTGGTGTAGTGGTGGTGTAGTGGGGGAGTGATGGTGTAGTGGTGGTGTAATGGTGGTGTAGTAGTGGGGTAGTGGTGGTGGTGGTGGTGTAGTGGTGGTGGTGTAGTGGTGGTGGTGTAGTGGTGGTGGTGTAGTGGTGGTAGTGGTGGGGTAGTGGTGGTGTAGTGGTGGTGGTGTAGTGGTGGTGGTGGTGTAGTGGTGGTGGTGTAGTGGTGGTGTAGCGGTGGGGAGTGGTGGTGGTGGTGGTGTAGTGGTGGTGTAGTGGTGGTGTAGTGGTGGTGGTGTAGTGGTGGGGAGTGGTGGTGGTGGTGTAGTGGTGTAGTGGTGGTGGTGTAGTGGTGGGGAGTGGTGGTGGTGGTGTAGTGGTGTAGTGGTGGTGGTGTAGTGGGGGTGGTGGTGTAGTGGTGGTGGTGTTACTGGTGGTGGTGGTGTAGTGGTGGGGAGGGGTGGGGATTGTAGTGGTGGTGGTGGTGGTGTAGTGGTGGGGAGTGGTGGTGTAGTGGTGGTGGTGGTGTAGTGGTGGTGTAGTGGTGGGGAGGGGTGGGGAGTGGTGTAGTGGTGGTGTAGTGGTGGTGGTGGTGTAGTGGTGGTGTAGCGGTGGTGGTGGTGGTGTAGTGGTGGTGTAGTGGTGGTGGTGGTGGTGGGGAGTGGTGGTGGTGTGTGGTGGTGGTGTAGTGGTGGGGAGTGGTGGGGTAGTGGTGGTGTAGCGGTGGTGGTGGTGGTGTAGTGGTGGTGTAGCGGTGGTGGTGGTGGTGGGGAGTGGTGGTGGTGTAGTGGTGGTGTAGCGGTGGTGGTGGTGGTGGGGAGTGGTGGTGGTGTAGTGGTGGTGTAGCGGTGGTGGTGGTGGTGGGGAGTGGTGGTGGTGTAGTGGTGGTGTAGCGGTGGGGAGTGGTGGGGTAGTGGTGGTGTAGTGGTGGTGGTGTAGTGGTGGTGTAGTGGTGGTGTAGTGGTGGTGTAGTGGTGGTGGTGTAGTGGTGGTGTAGTGGGGGAGTGGTGGTGGTGGTGTAGTGGTGGGGAGGGGTGGGGAGTGGTGTAGTGGTGGTGTAGTGGTGGTGTAGTGGTGGTGTAGTGGTAGGGTAGTGGTGGTGGTGTAATGGTGGTGGTGTAGTGGTGGGGAGTGGTGGGGTAGTGGTGGTGTAGTGGTGGTGTAGCGGTGGTGGTGGTGGTGGGGAGTGGTGGTGGTGTAGTGGTGGTGGTGGTGGTGTAGTGGTGGGGAGGGGTGGGGAGTGGTGGGGAGTGGTGGTGTAGTGGTGGTGTAGTGGTGGTGTAGTGGGGGAGTGGTGGGGTAGTGGTGGTGTAATGGTGGTGTAGTAGTGAGGTAGTGGTGGTGGTGGTGGTGTAGTGGTGTAGTGGTGTAGTGGTGGGGTAGTGGTGGTGTAGTGGTGGTGGTGGTGGTGTAGTGGTGGTCGTGGTGTAGTGGTGGGGAGGGGTGGGGAGTGGTGTAGTGGTGGTGTAGTGGTGGTGTAGTGGTGGTGGTGGTGGTGTAGTGGTGGTGGTGGTGTAGTGGTGGGGAGGGGTGGGGAGTGGTGTAGTGGTGGTGTAGTGGTGGTGTAGTGGTGGTGGTGGTGGTGTAGTGGTGGTGTAGTGGTGGTGTAGTGGTGGTGGTGGTGGTGTAGTGGTGGTGGTGGTGTAGTGGTGGTGTAGCGTTGGGGAGTGGTGGGGGAGTGGTGGTGGAGCGGTGGTGGTTGTGTAGTGGTCGTTAGTGGTGGTGTAGTGGTGGTGTAGTGGTGGTGTAGTAGTGGTATAGTGGTGGTGGTGTGGTGGGGAGTGGTGTAGTGGTGGTGTAGTGGTTGTAGCGGTGGTGGTTGTGTAGTGGTAGTTAGTGGTGGGGTAGTGGTGGTGTAGTGGTGGTGGTGTAGTGGTGGTGGTGTAGTGGTGGTGTAGTGGTGGTGTAGTGGTGGTGTAGTGGTGGTGTAGTGGTGGTGTAGCGCAAGTGGGAGTCACTCATCATTGACCTCAATCGGTTCTTGTTTCAGTTCATGACTGAGAATGTTTGCTCACACAAATACGTGGAGCCGAATAATCTCAGCATTTTCTTAGCGAATGACCGCATTTCTGGAGACCTCCTTTTGTCCAGCTGCCGGTAAAAGTGAAACAAGAGGACACTGCTGGTGTTTCCCGCGGCACTCATCGTCACACTCAAGCTTTAATGAGCTCCAGCTGCAGCTGTGGAGGAGAATCATCAGGGTCCACGCAGAAAGGGACAAGAGAAAAGCAACATGTCCTTTTCAATAACTGCAATGTCCCGGAAGCGTTTGTTAAATTCCACAGAAAGAGATGCGATAGAATTCAGGGGTCCGAAACCTTTTTGACTGGGAGAGCCATAAAAGCCAAATATTTCTAAATATATTTCATTGAGAGCCATATAGTATTTTTAACGTATAATAAATTAAATATGTCTTAGTTTTAATGCGACTTCTGGTGCTGCATGGTTTTGCTGATGGCCTTGTAGTCTGGTTCGTACGTGGTGAGGTTGAGCTTCGTGCAGGCGTGACCCGTGAAATGTATCTTCAAAACTAATTTCTGTTTACTTTAAAATGACACAGTATTATTAAACAATATCACAAGTATTTTAAAATCAGTTCCAAAACTGATTTTTTTATTTTTTATTATTATTTTTATTATTTTTTCAACTCAAAATTGTCTGGGAGCCATATGCCGTCACTGGAAGAGCCATATATGGCTCGCGAGCCATAGGTTCCCGATCGCTGCGTTAGATGTTGCATAACTCTTCACTTGCGCACCGATGTTGTCCTGTGGGAAACTGTCAATGACCTCTTTCAAAAGCTGGGAAGTGCGCGGTGCAGGGCTCTGTTTGGGACAAGTGTCTTTGGAAAAGTTGCAGTTTGGTTCCAAAGGCCTTGATGTGAGCTGGCTCACTACTGCATCTTTCCCTTGAAGATGAACATTCAGCGAAATTCAGATGCTTCGTTATGTCAACCAAAAAAGCCAGATTTGCCAGCCATACAGGGCCGGACAGTTCTTCCATTGGTTGTCCCTTCTCACCCAAAAAATGTCCAATTTCCTCTTTGAGAGAGAAACATTTCTGCATTGCGGACCCCAGACGTAGCCTCCTCACATCGTTGTGATGTATTACGTCACCGTATTCAGCCTGGATGTCACGCAAGAACTGCTGAAACTGTCGGTGGCATAGAACTTTAGAGCGAATATAATCGATTGCCTTTGCCACTGGCTTCATAACATCGTCAAATTTGAGATGTTTGGCGCAGATTCCAAGAACACAGGATGAGATGTTACTATCCTTTGTGCAAGCTCTTCCAAGAGTTCATGAACAGTGAGCCTGGTGACATTTGGGGAGCGCATCGTCAGTAGTGTACCTTTGGTTCCCAGGGTGTTTCGGCCTTTCATACTATACACCCTCCCCAAAGGCGGCCAGCGACAGGGTTATCAATCCTACGCTTGCGTCCCATTCCCAATTAGTCATAGGAGTTGCCTTGTTGTTGATAGCCAACATCCCATGGGACTATGCATAGCAGGGGCGTCATCCTCCCTGAGTCAAGCATTGTTGACTGCATACCTCCTGGTGAATGATACAGTGAATTTCGATTTAAAGCTTTCGTGACTGCAGGGATTCATCTTCTTGGTTCTTTCGGTAAAGTCACGTAGAAGGGAAGTAATAAAATAATAAAAATAAAACATAATAAAACAATTCTCACGACGTTTCGGCCACAACGCAAGCAGCCGTCCTCAGGTGAAAACCAGGTCCGTCGAGGCGACAGAGTTATTACTTCCCTTCTACGTGACTTTACCGAAAGAAGCAAGAAGATGATACAGTGAAGTTGAATAGCGTTGCCTGCTACTTCGCCGACTTTATTGCAGATCAGTGTGGACAATCCACTTCGCTCACCAGCCACGGCAGACGCACCATCGGTAATGATCGCAGAAACTTTACTCCATGCTAGTTTCATATCATCAACAGCTTCACAAACAGCAACGAATACATCTGTTCCTCTGGTTTGCCCTTTAAAAAAATAAGTAGTTGTGCAGTGTCAGATGCATCGGTGCTTTCATCGGAGGCTGATGAGAAATAATCAAAAGCCACTCCACCCTGTCCCCCCAGTTGTCTCGGAATATCTGACGATATGTCCTCAACTCTCCGTTCCACAGTGTTGCGTGCCAGGCAAACATTCATACATTCTTGCTTCTTCTCGGGGCAAATGTTCTCCAACATTTTCATGACACAGTCTTTGATAAACGGCACCTTCAGTAAAAGGTTTGCCGTGTTTAGCTATTAACATGGCCACTTCGTAGCTGGCTTTAGTGATGTTTTTCTTTGACTCACAGGCCGGCTGTTGCGATTCCAGAGCAGCTTGGAGTTGATTCACTTTTTCAGCGCGGTCACTCCCTGTTAGCTTGTCGTATGTTGTAGCATGTTCAGTCTCGTAGTGTCTCTTGACGTTGAAATCCTTAAACAAGGCAACCGTCTGTTTACAAATCAGACACTCCCTGTTAGCTTGTCGTATGTTGTAGCATGTTCAGTCTCGTAGTGTCTCTTGACGTTGAAATCCTTAAACAAGGCAACCGCCTGTTTACAAATCAGACACTCCCTGTTAGCTTGTCGTATGTTGTAGCATGTTTAGTCGCGTAGTGTCTCTTGACGTTGAAATCCTTAAACAAGGCAACCGTCTGTTTACAAATCAGACACTCCCTGTGAGCTTGTCGTATGTTGTAGCATGTTTAGTCGCGTAGTGTCTCTTGACGTTGAAATCCTTAAACAAGGCAACCGTCTGTTTACAAATCAGACACTCCCTGTTAGCTTGTCGTATGTTGTAGCATGTTTAGTCGCGTAGTGTCTCTTGACGTTGAAATCCTTAAACAAGGCAACCGTCTGTTTACAAATCAGACACTCCCTGTGAGCTTGTCGTATGTTGTAGCATGTTTAGTCGCGTAGTGTCTCTTGACGTTGAAATCCTTAAACAAGGCAACCGTCTGTTTACAAATCAGACACTCCCTGTGAGCTTGTCGTATGTTGTAGCATGTTTAGTCGCGTAGTGTCTCTTTACGTTGAAATCCTTAAACAAGGCAACCGTCTGTTTACAAATCAGACACTCCCTGTGAGCTTGTCGTATGTTGTAGCATGTTTAGTCGCGTAGTGTCTCTTGACGTTGAAATCCTTAAACAAGGCAACCGTCTGTTTACAAATCAGACACTCCCTGTGAGCTTGTCGTATGTTGTAGCATGTTTAGTCGCGTAGTGTCTCTTTACGTTGAAATCCTTAAACAAGGCAACCGTCTGTTTACAAATTAGACAAACGCAATTTCCTCGATTTCCAGCAAAAAAGTATTGTAATTCCCACCGCTCCTGAAAGCGGCGGCCCTCACTGTCATCTTTTCTCTAGTTTTTTTTTGCAGTCGCCATGGCAGAAATGACTCGAGAAGGGTTTGCGGCACGGATGCAGGGCCAGAGAGCATTAGAATGGTGCTGCCACCGTGTGGCCGAACGAGGAATAACATTTTTAAATCTTCTTGGTTCTTTCGGTAAAGTCACGTGGAAGGGAAGTAATAAAATAGTAAAAATAAAACATAATAAAATAATATAATAAAATAATATCACGTAATTAAATTAAATAATAAAATAATATAATTAACTGCTATCGAATAATAATATAATTAAATAATATAATAATATCATTTAATAAAATAATATATTTTTTTCGATTTAAAGCTTTCGTGACTGCAGGGATTCATCTTCTTGGTTCTTTCGGTAAAGTCGTCACGTAGAAGGGAAATAATAAAATAATAAAAAGTATTATATGAAATAAAAGAATAACATAAATAAATAATAAGATGATAAGCGTATAAACCAATAAAATAAAAAAAACAATTAAATAATAAAATATAAAGAAGAACATGTCTGTCGATAAGGCAGAGTCTGAATGACACGTCCCTGGGCTTGGAGCGTCTATTTAAGCTGGGAGGGAAGAGGAAGAGCGCCTTGACAAAATAATTTGCATATCAAGAGGAATTTTAGCATATTTATGTAATATTACACACTATGTATTATTCTTACCACCCTACTGCACACCACACTGCTGCATATTCACCATACAACTACGATTTTTTACATATTTATTGGAAATGCAGATATGCGACTAACACTACTTGTGATTACTATACATCACCCTATACCTTATACATTGTAAGGTTCTGGCTCAGTAATCATTGGAAGGACGTAATAAACCATTTGGGATCTTAACTGATTGTGTTCACGTTTACAGTGACACTCGGTAAACAATTTAAATAAATTAAATCACGACGTTTCGGGCGCAACACAAGCGTCCTTCTTCAGGTGAGGACAACTTAGCATTAGCACAACCGCTTAAGCTTTACCGAATATTAATTGCACAAGCAATTGGGTGAATTATTCAATTCAATAACACTGGTCAACAACAAAAAACAATTTCTGGCCTGGACTTTTGCAGCTGTTCTAGACTAATTTCAGGGTGCTGATTCCAAATCTGATCTCAGATTTGCTCTATCACTTCTCGTTTTTATGCTATCGGCATACCCCATTTTCATAGATTTTACCCGAAATTAACTCTGTCACTTACGATTGCAAGTTGTTGCGAGTCAGTGACTGCTTTAGTGTTAAAAATACGGTGCTGTATTTTTTGGATAGTGTGTTTATAATATCATTTTATGTAGATATCCACATTTATTTAATATTTTTCTTCTGCAATTTATATTGAAAATGCAATATTTAATATCTCTAAAACCTGATGTGATAGACAAAAACTGATGCCAGATTTGGAATCAGCACTCAAAAGTTACATTAGAACCATTGGAATACCTTGTGCCAGAAAAAGTGTGTTGACCAGAGTAATTGTTTAATGAATGTGTAGTGGTATTAACTACTCGTTGTTCGCAAACTGTGAGAGAGCGGGTCGTAAACAAGGTTTTCCCGCTCAATCAATCGGTCAGGGTCAAATATGGTGAGGTAGGATCCAAACCCAGATTGGGAAGGACCAATCGGAGGGTCCCACAAGGTGGCCGGGGATTGGACAACCCGGCCACGAACAGGTATACAAGCCAGAGCGCTGAGAGCTCTTGGCCAGTTCTGCTACACGAAGACCCAAGTCGGCCGAAGACATCTAGGACCCTGGACCAAGCCCTCCAGCCCTTGTCAGGGCTCGGGCTCAGTGTAACCAGTGGTCGGGGAGAGATCCCCTAGGTCCAGCCAGAGGACGCTGGGAGAGCAGGGAGATTAGACAGCCTGCAAGGTCCGGAGGCTGCACCTTCTGAGGGTAACGGGTGAGGGGACCATATACCCCTTTGTGTGATAGTGTGCCATGTGTGCCATGAAGAAGTGTAGAAGTCCGTCTTTTACAACACCACAAATGCATTAATGATGTACATGCGTGTGTGTGTGTATATTGACACTTCAAAATGGACGGTCGACGGCTTCCAATCGAAGCCATCGTCAAACGCGTGTCCACTGCTGGATGAAAGCCTCCGAAAGTCCCTCCGTGTACGCCGGGGACACTCCAGACACGTGGAGCTGTAATCCGTGGTAACCCCTCGATCATCCACGGCTATCTCCTCTAGCGGCTCGCAATCCCCGTCTCGCAAGCAATCGATGGCATTGATTTTTGGAGGCAGGGTGGGTTGGGGTGGGTGGGTGGGTGGTTTTGGTGGGTTGGTGAGTGGGTGGTATGGTGGATTGGTGGGTGGAGTTTGTGTGATCTCCCCCTGTTCTGCAGAGTGGAGTTTGTGTGATCTCCCCCTGTTCTGCAGAGGGAGAGTGAGTGAGTGGAGTTTGTATGATCTCCCCCTGTTCTACAGAGTGAGTGAGTGGAGTTTGTGTGATCTCCCCCTGTTCTACAGAGTGAGTGAGTGGAGTTTGTATGATCTCCCCCTGTTCTGCAGAGAGTGAGTGAGTGTAGTTTGTATGATCTCCCCCTGTTCTACAGAGTGAGTGAGTGTAGTTTGTGTGATCTCCCCCTGTTCTACAGAGTGAGTGAGTGGAGTTTGTGTGATCTCCCCTTGTTCTACAGAGTGAGTGAGTGGAGTTTGTATGATCTCCCCCTGTTCTACAGAGTGAGTGAGTGGAGTTTGTATGATCTCCCCCTGTTCTACAGAGTGAGTGAGTGGAGTTCGTTTGATCTCCCCCTGTTCTGCAGAGTGAGAGTGAGTGAGTGGAGTTTGTTTGATCTCCCCCTGTTCTACAGAGTGAGAGTGAGTGAGTGGAGTTTGTATGATCTCTCCCTGTCCTGCAGAGTGAGTGTGAGTGGAGTTTGTATGATCTCCCCCTGTTCTGCAGAGTGAGAGTGAGTGAGTGGAGTTTGTATGATCTCCCCCTGTTCTGCAGAGTGAGAGTGAGTGAGTGGAGTTTGTATGATCTCCTCCTGTTCTGCAGAGTGAGAGTGAGTGAGTGGAGTTTGTATGATCTCCCCCTGTTCTACAGAGTGAGAGTGAGTGGAGTTTGTTTGATCTCCCCCTGTTCTGCAGAGTGAGAGTGAGTGAGTATAGTTTGTATGATCTTTTCCTGTTCTGCAGAGTGAGTGAGTGGAGTTTGTATGATCTCCTCCTGTTCTGCAGAGTGAGAGTGAGTGAGTGGAGTTTGTATGATCTCCACCTGTTCTACAGAGTGAGAGTGAGTGGAGTTTGTTTGATCTCCCCCTGTTCTGCAGAGTGAGAGTGAGTATAGTTTGTATGATCTTTTCCTGTTCTGCAGAGTGAGTGAGTGGAGTTTGTATGATCTCCCCCTGTTGTTCAGAGTGAGAGTGAGTGGAGTTTGTATGATCTCCCCCTGTTCTGCAGAGTGAGAGTGAGTGGAGTTTGTATGATCTCCCCCTGTTCTGCAGAGTGAGAGTGAGTGGAGTTCGAATGATCTCCCCCTGTTCTGCAGAGTGAGAGTGAGTGAGTAGAGTTTGTGCCGGCCTTCATAGGTAGTGCTACTCGCTAACAGCACTTGCCCCAACAGTCTGTTAAAGCAACACTCGTGCGAGATGGGTTCGGGGGGGGGGAGTCTTTCTCTCCGTGTTGTGCATGAGCGCGGCTGTTGCTGATCGATACGGGGGAGAAATAGCAAAACGAGTACAGATGGCAACCCCAGAATTTACTGATTCGAAAGCGACGGGACGTTTAGAAAAGGGGCACTGTGACAACCACGTGACTGCCACCCCCCCTCATCTCTCCCCCCCCCCACTTTCTCACCCACCCCCCCCCCCCACTTTTCTCACCCTCCCCCCCCCCACCAATCTCCCCGCTTGAGAAGAGAAATAAGTGGAGCTCAAGAGGGTCACACTCGGTGTTTGGCGTTATCGATGGAGGCGCAGTCGGTGTGAGCCGTTGTATGTGCGCGTGTGTGTAGTTGTGCGTGTGTCGGTGTGTGTCGGTGTGTGTGTGTAGGTATCTGTGTGTAGGTGTGTTGGTGTGTGTCGGTGTCTGTGTGTGTCGGTGTGTAGGTGTGTGTGTGTCGGTGTGTAGGTGTGTGTGCGTCGGTATGTAGGTGTCTGTGTGTAGGTGTGTTGGTGTGTGTAGGTGTGTGTGTGTAGGTGTGTGTGTGTCGGTGTGTAGGTGTCCGGCAAAACAACCTCCTACCTCCTCGCGGTGCCGGACGGGCAACACTGTCGTGGGCAGTGCTGTGGGGGGAGGGCCAATGCCCATTGGCCTCTCCCTTCATGGCGTCTGTGACCACCACAGTGGCTTAACGGGGGCTCGAATTAAACATAAACCTGTAACTAATAAGCTTGTGCCGGAGGCCCCGGGGAGTCAGGCTTTTATGACGTCTCCTGGCCAAACCCCATTTGGCGGAGCCAGGAGATTGAATTTTCACCCTCGGGGCTCCTCCAGAAACAACGAAAAACCATTGCGGATGGCCACGTGGAATGTTCGAACGCTCACTGCGGAGGAGAGGCTGCCACTCCTCTGTCGGGAGCTGGACCGGTACCGCCTGGATCTCTGTGGCATTCAGGAGGTCTGGTGGACCGGTTCTGGCTCCTGCCACCATGAGGGGTGGACAGTCCTCTACTCGGGGCAGGAGACTGCCAAACAACAGGGTGTGGCTCTCCTTCTGAACAAAAGAATGAAGGGGGCGTGGGAGCGTGGCGGTGAGGTGTGGGAAGCTGTAAGCCCCAGGATACTTTGGGCTCGCCTTCCCATCAACCAGAGGCGAGGAGTGGTGGTCGTGGTTACTTATGCCCCCACCGAAGACGAACATCCGTGGAGGGATGCAGGCAAAGCCGATGAGTCAGACGCTTTCTATGACCTCCTGTCACAGGTGCTGGTTAAAGTGGCCACTCGAGACAGAGTCATCTTGTTGGGTGACTTCAATGCCCGAGTTGGTCATGATGCTGGCACCTGGTCTGCAGTGATTGGAAGGCATGGGCCAGATCAGCTCAATAATAACGGTAGGAGGCTGCTAGATTTTTGTGCAGCCCATGGGCTTGTAATTACCAACATGCTCTTCCGGCATCGGCGCATCCGCACAACATCATGGATGCATGCCGGGTCCAAGCAACAACATCTGCTGGACTACATAGTGACGGACCAGTGGATGCGAGCCCATGTCCTTGACACCAGGACCTACCGTGGAGCTGATCTGCCCTCTGACCATCGACTAGTCATCTGTAAGATACGCCTGCCATTCTTCCACTCCGGTGGTGGGTGTACACCCAGGATCCAATTCCAACCAAAAGTGGCCTGGTCTCAGTTAGCTGATGAAAGTTGCAAGCGAGAATTTCATCATCGCTTGCAGCTGGGGTTGGCATCGTCCCCCACTCCACCTGATGTCGAGGGGAAATGGGCGAGGTTTAAGACTGTGACTCATGCAGCTGCAATGGCTGCTTTGGGTACGCGGTCCAGACCTCCCCAGAAACCCTGGCTGACAGAGGAGGTGTTCAGGTTAATTGAGAAAAAGCGACAGGCCCACTCTCATCGCCTACAGCATCCCACGTCAGAGAATGAGGAGGTTTACCGCAGCCTTCGCTCGCAGGTTCGGAGAGCCGTAAGGTGCTGTAAGGATGGGTGGTGGTCGCGGGTTGCTGAGGAGATGGAGTCTGCCTCAGTGGCCCGCGATCACAAATCACTATTTAACTCCATCAAAAAAGTAACCTGCAGCGCCACACCTATTACCATCATTAGAGGAAAAAACGGTGATCCAATCTCCGACCCCCAGGAACAGGTTTGCAGATTTGCTGAGCATTTCTGTGAGGTCCTGGGGGAGGGAAATTCTCTCAGCCAGGAAAACATCATGGCACAAAGTGGTGATAACCCTGCTGAGGCTGCGGTGCCTCAAATATTGGAAGAGGTCACCCCTGTGAGTGGCTGGCTGAGGTGCCAGCTGTTGAGGAAGTACTGAGGGCGATCCGGAGTCTGAGACCAGGGAAGGCACCGGGCAGAGATGATCTCCCAAGCGAAATGCTGAGGGAGGGTGGCGTTTGTGCACAGACTGCCCTATATGACATCATAACAACAGTCTGGACCACTGGACGGGTTCCGCAGGACTGGAAGGATGCCCTGGTGGTCCCTCTCTTTAAGAAGGGGGACCGTACCGACTGTAACAACTACAGGGGCATCTCACTCCTCAGTGTGCCGGGTAAGGTCCTGGCAAGGATTATTCAACATCGCCTTGCTAGGCACGCTGAGGAGAGGCTTGCGGAGCCCCAATGCGGTTTCAGGAAAGGGCGGTCCTGCACAGATGCCATATTTTCTGTCCGTCTGCTACAGCAGAGGTGTAGGGAATTCCAAAAAGACCTACATCTCTGCTTTATTGACCTGGTCAAGGCCTATGATACCATCAGTCGGAATGGGCTCTGGGTTGTTCTTCGTGCTTTCGGAGTCCCTGACCCTCTGCTCACGATCATTAAGGACCTTCATGATGGTGAGCGGGCCCGGGTAAAACTACGTGGCCGGGAGTCGGAGCCTTTCCCTGTACACCTTGGGGTGCGACAGGGATGTCCTCTGGCTCCCACATTATTTAACATCTATTTTGACCGCGTAGTTCGTGAAGCCTTCAATAGCTGTACCGGAGGAATTTCCATTTGGTACAGATATAATGGGAGGCTGATCGATGCCCGGGTGCGATCAAGGGATGGCTCCCTATTGGTCAACCACGTTATGTATGCCGATGATTTGGTAATAGCTGCTCATTCAGAAGAGGAGTTGGAGACGCTGCTGCTGAGACTGGAGCGTGCCACTAAGAGGTGGGGCCTTACCATCAGCCCCACCAAAACTAAGCACCTGCCTGGGTATTTTGTACCATCGGACACTCCACCCCCACAACTCCCAATTGGTGATGGGGCAGTTGTGGAGAGAGTGGAGAGTTTCCCATACCTGGGCAGTGTGCTTATGACCGGCTCCAGTTTATCAGCAGAGGTCTCACTCCGAATCAGTCGAGCGGCAATATCTTTTCATCGGTTGCGTAACGCTGTGTGGAAGCTACCTGGTCTGTCGCTACGCACGAAGCTTCAGGTCTTCTCGGCCACGGTCATTCCCTCCCTTCTCTACGCTTGCGAAACGTGGACCCCCCTAGTGGAGCATCTTCGCCGGTTGGAAACATTTAGGCTGGCCTGCCTACGATCCATCCTGGGTTTAACCAGGCTGGATTGTGTGAGGAGCTCACAAATCCTTGAAAGATCTGGGCAAAGTCCCATCAGTGAGCTCCTCCGGCAGGCAAGGCTGCGTTGGCTGGGTCATGTAGCCCGCATGCCCAGCCACCGCATGCCAATGAATGGAACGTATCATTGGCTACCACATTCTGATGAGCCCCCCCCTCTCCTCCCCCCCCAACTCGCTTTTAAGGGATTACATCTTGAATCCCTGCCTCACTTGATGCAGCAAATCTGGCTGTGACGGTCCCACCTGATGACGGAGACTTGTGTTGCCTCCGAAACGTCGTGATCTTTATTTTATTTTATTTGTATTAATTTTGATGTTTTACCTACGTGACTTTACCGAAAAAACCTAAGAATATGAAGTCCTCATATACCTTCTAGATTTGAAGCTTTCGGGACTGCAAGGATTCATCCTCTCAGTTTTTTCGGTAAAGTCACGTAGGTAAAAAAAAATGTAATTAAAATTAATAAAAATAAAATAATTAAAATCACGACGTTTCGGAGGCAACACAAGTCCCCGTCATCATGTGTTTTGCCCCAGAAACGTCGTGATTTTTATTATTTTATTTTTATTAATTTTAATTTCATTTTTTTACCTACACGGTGACTTACCGAAAAAAGTAAGAGTATGAATCCTCATATACCCTTTGGTTCTTTCGGTAAAGTCACGTAGGTATAAAATAAAATACATCACGACGTTTCGGGCGCAACACAAGCGTACGTCATTTACACTATGAGACATCTCCTTTACCAGCGGCAAAATATAGTAATATGTTTTTACCCTTTCAACTGGTACAAAAACTGACACCTTTATACAAGGCATCATGTTTGCAATAACCACAACACAAGCAGTCAAAATGCTAACAAAAATGAACAACTCTGATGATGATGATGATAATGATATGCACTGTCCTTGAAGTTGATTGGTCCACACCCGAGACAGCTTTTCTTAGAGCCCATTCTCACGACGTTTCAAATGCAAACACAAGCAATCATCAGCAGGTGTGAAAACCACAGCAATATTTTTTTTAATTATTATTTTTATTTCCCTTCTACGTGACTTTATCCGAAAGAACCAAGAATATGAATCCCTGCCGGCACGAAAAGCTTTAAAACAACAACTTCATATAAAATCACGTGTGCGCATTACGCAACCACTCTCCCACCGCTCATTGAGCCCTACAAATCACAGCCTCGTTCCGTAAAAGTGCCAAGCGAATGCAGAGAACGAATCTCCGCGTTTAGCGCGGAAAACGTGCTCCGTAAAAGTGCTTTTTAATTGCCACTTTAGCCAAAGAATAACTGCGTCTGCAAAAGCCCTCTCAGCGTCTGGCGTTTCGCACTCGTCATTCATGATGCCGTTGTTTGTTTGTTGTTGTTGTTTGTTGGATGTTGTTGTTGTTGTTGTCGTTCAGTGGGTGTCGTACACCGCCCTTCCACCCGACTCGGCCAAAACATTGAATTGGACGTGACAATGCAGCTGCTGCTGCATCACCTACCACGCATCAGCAGGCGCCCGTGTTGTTACAGACTTTCTTTTTAAACTTTTAAACAGATTTCATTGCCAGATTTGAAGCTTTCGTGACTGCAAGGATTCATACTCTCAGTTCTTTCGTTGAAAGCTTTCGTGACTGCAGGGAGGGGGCATAATATGACTTTGAAACCCCCCCCCCGCCCACCTCCTACGCATTTGCCATGAATATGCTAAATTCCTCTTGATATGCACATTCTTTTGTTAAGGCGCTCTTCTTCCACCTCCAACCCAGCTTATATATAAGCTCCTAGCTTGGCAGTGTCTCATTCTTCACCTGAAGACGGCTGCTTGCGTTGTGGCCGAAACGTCGTGAGAATTATTTTATTATGTTTTATTTTTATTATTTTATTACTTCCCTTCTAACGTGACTTTACCGAAAGAACCAAGAAAGATGAATGAAAATTAAATTAATAAAAATAAAACAATAAAAATCACGACGTTTCGGAGGCAACACAAGTCTCCGTCATCAGGTGGGACCGTCACAGCCAGATTTGTTGCCTCCGAAACGTCGTGATTTTTATTGTTTTATTTTTATTAATTTTAATTTCATTTTTTACCTACGTGACTTTACCGAAAGAACTAGCCAGCAGCAACAGCAGCACTGGAGGCGATTTCGATACGAAATACACAAAGACAGCCCGGACGCGCGCGTTGACTCGAGCGAGGGTGGTTTTGTGTTGTTGTTGAAGTTGTTGTTGTTGTTGTAAGATATTGCGTGGGCAAGTCGGGGTGGTGATGGGAGGAGAGGGGAGAGCGAGGAAGAGAAGTGAGATGACCTGCAGTGTGGTGAGTGGGTGGGTGAGTGAGTGGGTGAGTGGGTGGGTGGGTGAGTGGGTGAGTGAGTGGGTGAGTGAGTGGGTGAGTGAGTGAGTGAGTGGGTGAGTGAGTGGGTGAGTGAGTGGATAAGTGAGTAGGTGAGAAAGTGAGTGGATGAGTGAGTAGGTGAGGGAGTGAGTGGATGAGTGAGTAGGTGAGAGAGTGAGTGAGTAGGTGAGAGAGTGAGTGGATGAGTGAATAGGTGAGAGAGTGAGTGGATGAGTGAGTAGGTGAGGGAGTGAGTGGATGAGTGAGTAGGTGAGAGAGTGAGTGGATGAGTGAGTGGGTGAGTGGGTGAGTAAGTGAGCGAGTAGGTGAGAGAGTGAGTGGATGAGTGAGTGGGTGAGAGAGTGAGTGGATGAGTGAGTAGGTGAGAGAGTGAGTGGATGAGTGAGTAGGTGAGAGAGTGAGTGGGTGAGTGAGTGGGTGAGTGGGTGAGTGGGTGAGTAATTGGATAAGTGAGTGGGTGAGTGAGTGGGTGAAAGAGTGAGTGAATGAGTGAGTAGGTGGGAGAGTGAGTGGATGAGTGAGTAGGTGAGAAAGCGAGTGGATGAGTGAGTAAGTGAGGGAGTGAGGGAGTGAGTGGATGAGTGAGTATGTGAGAGAGTGAGTGGATGAGTGAGTAGGTGAGCGGGTGAGTCGATGAGTGAGTAGGTGAGAGAGCGAGTGGATGAGTGAGTAGATGAGAAGGTGAGTGGATGAGTGAGTAGGTAAGAGAATGAGGGGATGAGTGCGTGGGTGAGAGAGTGAGTGGATGAGTGAGTAGGTGAGAGAATGAGTGGATGAGTGAGTGGGTGAGAGGGTGAGTGGATGAGTGAGTATGTGAGAGAGTTAGTGGATGATTGAGTAGGTGAGTTGGTTAGTCGATGAGTGAGTAGGTGAGAGGGTGAGTGGATGAGTGAGTAGGTGAGAAGGTGAGTGGATGAGTGAGTAGGTGAGAGAGTAGGCGAGTGGATGAGTGAGTAGGTGAGAGAGTGAGTAGGTGAGAGAGTAGGTGAGAGAGTGAGTGGATGAGTGAGTAAGTGAGAGAGTGAGTGGATGAGTGAGTGGGTGAGAGAGTGAGTGGATGAGTGAGTCAGTGAGAGCGTGAGTGAGTAGGTGAGAGAGTAGGTGAGAGAGTGAGTGAGTAGGTGAGACAGTAGGTGAGAGGGTGAGTAGATGAGTGAGTGGATGAGTGAGTAAGTGAGTGAGTGAGTAGATGAGTGAGTAGGTGAGGGCGTGAGAGTGTGAGTGAGTAGGTGAGAAGGTGAGTAGGTGAGTAGGTGAGTGCTTGAATGAGTAGATCAGCGAGTAGATTTTTTCTCTCTCTGGATCCTCCGGATTTCTCCCCCCCCCCCCCCCGCACAATCAGAAACAACGCCACGTGTTTACAGAGTTATTTTGCTGCGACAGTGAATGTCCACGTGACGGGGATGACGATAAGCCACATCGTACAGCAGCTTTCATTTGTAGTAGCCACGTGGCTTCTATATGAATTAAAAGAAGAGCTACTCACACAGCTCAGCGGGGGAGGGGGGGCGATCTGGTGTAATAACAATCGTGTTGTAGTTTTAACAACGGGGAGTTAGAGGGAGCAACGCGTTAAAGACTTGCTTCTGTAACAATAATTTTTTTTTTAAATTAACCCGTAAAAACAAAGTTTTTCACTCTAAATCCTTTATATGCGTGGCGGCTAGAGTCCTCTCGTCCTCTGGCTTGAGATGGCTGCCACCTATAGGTCAGATGATTTCCTGCCACCATTAAGCAATTGGTAATTAAATATTTTTAAAAAATCCTAAAAAGTGTAAAATTTTGGAAAAAAAATTTTCACCAAAATAAATTATCACGCACAACGAGTCTGTGTGCAAAATATCAGCTCGATTGGATCACGGGAAGTGGGTTAAAAAACGACCGAAAGATTTGCACGGTCGTAAGCGCGCAAGCAAGCAAGCAAGTGAACTTAATATAAAGGATTTAAAAAGGTCCCCTTCGACTCGTGTGTGACGATCACACAGTCACACAAAAAAACAAAGAAACAAAGATCCCCTGTATAGCCTTAGCAGACTGTAGGGGCAAGGGCTGTTAGCGAGTAGCTATAAAGGCTGGAACGGTACACGAGGAGGTGGGTGGCCAGCACCATGTCCGGCCGCCTTTGTCTCCCCAGTGGCGATGTTTACACACAGCACCAGGTACTCATTTGAGGCTGAGTCGACCTAGGGGAGGACCAGGACCGGTTCAGATAATCATCACCGGTGTTGGCCGTGAGCGGGAATCGAACTCGGGTCGCCGGGTTTGTAGCGCAGCGTAGCGCTAACTGCTGCACTACCGCTCCCCCACGCTCCCCATAGACACACAGACACAGGCACGGACACACACACAGACACACACAGACACATGCACGGACACACACACAGACACAGGCACGGACACACACACAGACACACACAGAGACACACACACAGACAAGCACAGAGACATACACACAGACATACACAGAGACACACACACAGAGTCACACACAGACACAGGCCCGGATACACAGACACACAGACACACACAGAAACACACATACAGACAAACACAGAGACACACACACAGACAAACACAGAGACAGACACACAGAGACACACACAGACACATGCACGGACACACGCACGGACACACAGCCACACACACAGACACACACACACACAGACAAACACAGACACACACACACAGACAAACACAGAGACACACACAGACACATGCACGGACACACAGACACACAGACACACACACAGAAACACACACACAGATAAACACATAGACACACACACAGAGACACACACAGACACACACGAACACACGCATAGACACACACACAGACAAAAAAACCCCACAACATTTTTTTTTCGTTGCCGAGAAAACGCCGTGCACGATTTAGACGCCACAAGCTGGAACCGACCCCCCCCCCCCCATTGCCCCCCCCCCCCCATTGCCCCCCAACCCGCAATCTATCAGAGGACAAAACGGAGCAAAGCAAACAGATGCCACGGGCCCCCCCGTGCCACAAACTCAACGGAGGCATTGTCCGTGCAAACGGGACGCAGATCGGCTACCACAAAAGGGCTCTAACTCGCTCCAAATCGGCGCTAATGCTTTAAGCCCCACGCTCTCTGCCGTTGGTAAAGCTCATTATCCAGCCGGCGTGCACATCCCAGTTGCATAACCACCACCCCCCCCCCACCACCACCAAACCAGCCCCCCACTACCCCCCCCCCCCCCACCAATCTAGCCCCCCCCCTGCCCCCCTACTTTTCAACCCACCCCCCTCTGAATTTTGACTTTCGTGACTGCAGGAATTCGTATTTTTGTTTTTTTTCGGTGAAAGTCACGTAGAAAATAAGGAATGAATAATCAGAATAATGAAATAAAGTTACAAATTAAAATTATAAAAACAATTTTAAAAAAATTTGAAAAGAATAAAAGCAAAAAACCCACAATAAAAATAGTAAAATCAAATAAAAAATACAAATAAATTGTGAATAATAAAAGCAAAAACCCCACAATAAAAAAATAGTAAAATTAAATTAAAACTAAAAATAAATTGAAAATAATAAACGCAAAAACCCACGATTAAAAAAAATTAGTAAAATAAAATAAAAAATAAAAATAAATTGTGAAAAATTAAAAGCAAAAATCCCGCGACGTTTCTACTTAATCTGTTCAGCCCAGCAGGTCTGGCGATAACCTCACTCTATGACTCTACCCCCCTTGCGAATATTCACACAACCAAACAGATGCATCGCATTATCCGGCCGTGTAGCAAATAAAATAAGTATAACCCGTAGAAACAAAGTTTTTCACTATAAATCCTTTATATGCGTGGCGGCTAGAGTCCTCTCGTCCTCTGGCTTGAGATGGCTGCCACCTATTGGTCAGATGATTGCATTGCACCATTAAGCAATTGGTAATTAAATATAATATTTTTGTCCTAAAAAGTGTAAAATTTTGGGAAAATTTTTTCACGAACATTAATTGTCACGCACAACGAGTCTGTGTGGAAAATGTCAGCTCGATTGGATCACGGGAAGTGGGTTAAAAAACGACCGAAAGATTTGCACGGTCGTAAGCAAGCAAGCAAGCACGCAAGCAAGCGAACTTAATATAAAGGATTTAAAAATACAATTACTTTCCTGTGCAATTTTTCGATTTAAAGCTTTCGTGACTGCAGGGATTCATCTTCTTGGTTCTTTCGGTAAAGTCACGTAGAAGGGAAATAATAAAATATTAAAAAGTAAAACACAATAAAATAATTTTCACGACGTTTCGTCCATTCTACGTGACTTTACCGAAAGAACCAAGAAGATGATTTCCTGTGCAAGTGAAACATTTATGTTTTAATATTTACGTGTTTTTTTTATTTATGGCCCTTTGATAACATTTGCTACATTTCGATTTAAAGCTTTCGTGACTGCAGGGATTCATCTTCTTGGTTCTTTCGGTAAAGTCACGTAGAAGGGAAGTAATAAAATAATAAAAATAAAACATAATATATTATATTATTATTTTATTATATTTAATTTTTATTATTTTATTACTTCCCTTCTACGTGACTTTACCGAAAGAACCAAGAGAACGTTTGCTATAGTCACCGCACTCGCTTCATGCGGCTCTGGCCGCTGTGTGGCGTTCACAATGAGATACAAGTCGAAGACGACAAAATAAACATTGGGGGGGGCAGGGGGGCTGGGTGGGGGGCTGGGGGGAAAGAAAATAAGAGAGTGGGTGGAGGAGGTGGGTGGGTGGAGGAGGTGGGTGGAGGGGCCAGGTGGGTGGGGGGGCTGGGTGGGGGGCTGGGTGGGTGGAGGGGCTGGGTGGGTGGAGGAGGTGGGTGGAGGGGCCAGGTGGGTGGAGGGGCCAGGTGGGTGGAGGGGCTGGGTGGAGGGGCTGGGTGGAGGGGCTGGGTGGAGGGGCTGGGTGGGTGGAGGGGCTGGGTGGAGGGGCCAGGTGGGTGGAGGGGTCAGGTGGGTGGAGGGGCTGGGTGGAGGGGCTGGGTGGGTGGAGGGGCTGGGTGGAGGGGCTGGGTGGAGGGGCTGGCTGGGTGGAGGGGCTGGGTGGAGGGGCTGGGTGGGTGGAGGGGCTGGGTGGAGGGGCTGGCTGGGTTGAGGGGCTGGGTGGAGGGGCTGGCTGGGTTGAGGGGCTGGGTGGAGGGGCTGGGTGGGTTGAGGGGCTGGGTGGAGGGGCTGGCTGGGTTGAGGGGCTGGGTGGAGGGGCTGGCTGGGTGGAGGGGCTGGGTGGAGGGGCTGGCTGGGTGGAGGGGCTGGGTGGGTGGAGGGGCTGGGTGGAGGGGCTGGGTGGGTGGAGGGGCTGGGTGGGTGGAGGGGCTGGTTTGAGGGACTGGGTGGGTGGGGGGGCTGGGTGGAGGGGCTGGGTGGAGGGGCTGGGTGGGTGGAGGGGCTGGGTGGAGGGGCTGGGTGGAGGGGCTGGGTGGGTGGAAGGGCTGGGTGGAGGGCTGGGTGGAGGGGCTGGGTGGAGGGGCTGGCTGGGTTGAGGGGCTGGGTGGGTGGAGGGGCTGGTGGAGGGGCTGGGTGGGTGGAGGGGCTGGGTGGAGGGGCTGGGTGGAGGGGCTGGGTGGGTGGAGGGGCTGGGTGGAGGGGCTGGCTGGGTGGATGGGCTGGGTGGAGGGGCTGGGTGGAGGGGCTGGCTGGGTGCAGGGGCTGGGTGGGTGAAGGGGCTGGGTGGGTGAAGGGGCTGGGTGGGTGGAGGGGCTGGTGGGTGAAGGGGCTGGGTGGGTGGAGGGGCTGGGTGGGTGAAGGGGCTGGGTGGGTGAAGGGGCTGGGTGGGTGGAGGGGCTGGCTGGGTGGAGGGGCTGGGTGGGTGAAGGGGCTGGGTGGGTGGAGGGGCTGGGTGGGTGGAGGGGCTGGGTGGGTGGAGGGGCTGGGTGGAGGGGCTGGCTGGGTGGATGGGCTGGGTGGAGGGGCTGGGTGGAGGGGCTGGCTGGGTGCAGGGGCTGGGTGGGTGAAGGGGCTGGGTGGGTGGAGGGGCTGAGTGGGTGGAGGGGCTGGGTGGGTGAAGGGGCTGGGTGGGTGGAGGGGCTGGGTAGGTGGAGGGGCTGGGTGGGTGAAGGGGCTGGGTGGGTGGAGGGGCTGGGTGGGTGAAGGGGCTGGGTGGGTGAAGGGGCTGGGTGGGTGGAGGGGCTGGCTGGGTGGAGGGGCTGGGTGGGTGAAGGGGCTGGGTGGGTGGTGGGGCTGGGTGGGTGGAGGGGCTGGGTGGGTGAAGGGGCTGGGTAGGTGGAGGGGCTGGCTGGGTGGAGGGGCTGGGTGGGTGAAGGGGCTGGGTGGGTGGAGGGGCTGGGTGGGTGAAGGGGCTGGGTGGGTGAAGGGGCTGGGTGGGTGGAGGTGCTGGCTGGGTGGAGGGGCTGGGTGGGTGAAGGGGCTGGGTGGGTGAAGGGGCTGGGTGGGTGGAGGGGCTGGCTGGGTGGAGGGGCTGGCTGGGTGGGTGAAGGGGCTGGGTGAAGGGGCTGGGTGGAGGGGCTGGCTGGGTGGATGGGCTGGGTGGAGGGGCTGGGTGGGTGGAGGGGCTGGGTGGAGGGGCTGGGTGGGTGGAGGGGCTGGGTGGGTGAACGGGCTGGGTGGGTGGAGGGGCTGGGTGGGTGGAGGGGCTGGGTGGGTGAAGGGGCTGGGTGGGTGGAGGGGCTGGGTAGGTGGAGGGGCTGGGTGGGTGAAGGGGCTGGGTGGGTGGAGGGGCTGGGTGGTGAAGGGGCTGGGTGGGTGAAGGGGCTGGGTGGGTGGAGGGGCTGGCTGGGTGGAGGGGCTGGGTGGGTGAAGGGGCTGGGTGGGTGGAGGGGCTGGGTGGGTGGAGGGGCTGGGTGGGTGAAGGGGCTGGGTAGGTGGAGGGGCTGGCTGGGTGGAGGGGCTGGGTGGGTGAAGGGGCTGGGTGGGTGGAGGGGCTGGGTGGGTGAAGGGGCTGGGTGGGTGAAGGGGCTGGGTGGGTGGAGGGGCTGGCTGGGTGGAGGGGCTGGCTGGGTGGGTGAAGGGGCTGGGTGAAGGAACTGGGTGGAGGGGCTGGCTGGGTGGATGGGCTGGGTGGAGGGGCTGGGTGGGTGGAGGGGCTGGGTGGAGGGGCTGGGTGGGTGGAGGGGCTGGGTGGAGGGGCTGGGTGGGTGGAGGGGCTGGGTGGAGGGGCTGGGTGGGTGGAGGGGCTGGGTGGAGGGGCTGGCTGGGTGGAGGGGCTGGGTGGGTGAAGGGGCTGGGTGGGTGGAGGGGCTGGCTGGGTGGATGGGCTGGGTGGAGGGGCTGGGTGGAGGGGCTGGGTGGGTGGAGGGGCTTGGCTGGGTGGATGGGCTGGGTGGGTGGAGGGGCTGGGTGGAGGGGCTGGCTGGGTGGAGGGGCTGGGTGGGTGGAGGGGCTGGGTGGAGGGGCTGGGTGGGTGGAGGGGCTGGGTGGAGGGGCTGGGTAGGTGGAGGGGCTGGGTGGAGGGGCTGGCTGGGTGGAGGGGCTGGGTGGGTGAAGGGGCTGGGTGGGTGGAGGGGCTGGGTGGGTGGAGGGGCTGGGTGGATGGGCTGGCTGGGTGGAGGGGCTGGGTGGGTGAAGGGGCTGGGTGGAGGGGCTGGGTGGATGGGCTGGGTGGAGGGGCTGGCTGGAGGGGCTGGGTGGGTGGAGGGGCTGGGTGGGTGAAGGGGCTGGGTGGAGGGGCTGGCTGGGTGGATGGGCTGGGTGGAGGGGCTGGGTGGGTGGAGGGGCTGGGTGGAGGGGCTGGCTGGGTGGAGGGGCTGGGTGGATGGGCTGGGTGGAGGGGCTGGGTGGGTGGAGGGGCTAGGTTGGTGAAGGGCTGGGTGGAGGGGCTGGGTGGAGGGTCTGGGTGGAGGGGCTGGGTGGGTGGAGGGGCTGGGTGGGTGAAGGGGCTGGGTGGAGGGGCTGGGTGGAGGGGCTGGGTGCAGGGGCTGGCTGCGTGGAGGGGCTGGGTGGGTGGAGGGGCTGGGTGAAGGGGCTGGGTGGAGGGGCTGGGTAGAGGGGCTGGGTGGGTGCCTGCCCGTTTCTTATCGGCGTACGCACATTTGGTCATGGGATTTCGCGTGCCAAGATCGTTCAAACAACTTCTGTGCGTATAGATCTGAAGTCAACTATCTCGCGGACCCCACGGCCACGTACCCCCCCCCCCCCCCCCCATAGACACCTTACCACCGCAAGAAAAAAAAAACATCCGTGGAATTATCCCTTTAGCCTTTTAAATATTTTATTTTTAGATTAAATTTTCTTACCCTTCTCCCTCGACCGTGAAAACATCCAACGCGACTTTGAAAAGATCTCAACGACTGTCAAGGAAGGCATGGCAAGGTCACACGAGTTAGCAGAGTGAAACAAAACAAAAAACATACGTGTGCTAATAACGATAATATATGTAACGTGTTGTTGTTGTTGTTGATAAGTAGAAATAAATTGGCATTTGGACAGACGTGGGCAGCTTTGGGTTGTGCGTCAATCCGCTGCTGGACGCTGCCCTCCAACCTATTCTTAGGTGTTTTCGGTAAAGTCACGTAGGTAAAACATTAAAATTAATAATTAAAAATTAATTCACCCTCCAACCTCGTGCGAATCTTTTCACCACACTTCACCGCGCTGGTTCTTTCGGTAAAGTCACGTAGAAGGGAAGTAATAAAATAATAAAAATAAAACAAAATAAAATAATTCTCACGACGTTTCGGCCACAACGCAAGCAGAGAACAGGTCTCTCTCGACAGACTCTGTTCTCCACCTGAGGACGGCTGCTTGCGTTGTGGCCGAAACGTCGTGAGAATTGTATTTTATTATGTTTTATTTTTAAATCCTTTATATTAAGTTCACTTGCCTGCTTGCTTGCGTGCTTGCGTGCTTGCTTGCTTGCTTAAGACCGTGCAAATCTTTCGCTCGTTTTTTAACCCACTTCCCGCGATCCAATCGAGCTGACATTTTGCACACAGACTCGTTGTGCGTGACAATTAATTTTCGTGAAAGAATTTTTCCAAAATTTTACACTGTTTAGAGAATTTTTTTTCAATATTTAATTACCAATTGCTTAATGGTGGCAGACAATCATCTGACCCATAGGTGGCAGCCAACTCAAGCCAGAGGACGAGAGGACTCTAGCCGCCCCGCTGCCACGCATATAAAGGATTTATAGTGAAAAACTTAGTTTTTACGGGTTAATTTTTTATTATTTTATTACTTCCATTCTACGTGACTTTACCGAAAGAACCAAGAAGATGAATCCCTGCAGTCACGAAAGAAGCTTTAAATCGAAATTCACCGTGTTGATCAGTGCGGGCGGAGGGGAGGGTGATTTATAAATGTGTGGCATTATATTCGTGCAGCGATGAGTCTCATCGGTGGACAACATAATAACGCCGTGTGAATCTGCCGGTCTACAATAACTCCGATGCGATTTGAATCCATATGGCGGTAACTCAGAGCGGTGTTGGGTCAGGCATGGTGGGGGGGGGGGGTGTACACTCGGTTTAAACAAAACTCAACAAAGTGGTGGGTGTACATTCGCCGACAAAATGATTGAGAAACACAGCACCTTAAAATCGGAATTCTTGATTTATCTTGCAGAAATCCGATGAGTTATGAAGCTCGTTTTTTCCACAGACGTTCTGCTATTTTAAAATCCTTTATATTAAGTTCGCTTGCTTGCTTAGGACCGTGCAAATCTTTCGGTCGTTTTTTAACCCACTTCCCGTGATCCAATCGAGCTGACATTTTGCACACAGACTCGTTGTGCGAGACAATTAATGTTCGTGAAACATTTTTCCAAAGTTTTACACTTTTTAGGACAAAAATATTATATTTAATTACCAACTGCTTAATGGTGCAATGCAATCATCTGACCCATAGGTGGCAGCCATCTCAAGCCAGAGGACGAGAGGACTCTAGCCGCCACGCATATGAAGGATTTATAGTGAAAAACTTTGTTTTTACGGGTTATTAAATCCTTTATATTAAGTTCGCTTGCTTGCTTACGACCGTACAAATCTATCGGTCGTTTTTTAACCCACTTCCCGTGATCCAATCGAGCTGACATTTTGCACACAGACTCGTTGTGCGTGACAATTAATGTTCGTGAAATTTTTTTCCAAAGTTTTACACTTTTTAGGACAAAAATATTATATTTAATTACCAATTGCTTAATGGTGCAATGCAATCATCTGACCCATAGGTGGCAGCCATCTCAAGCCAGAGGACGAGAGGACTCTAGCCGCCAGGCATATGAAGGATTTATAGTGAAAAACTTTGTTTTTACTGGTTATACTTATTCACGGTGCATTGTCGGTCACCCATCCGCGAAAAGCGGCCAGGCTTAACACCCGCTGAGCAAATCGAGATGGAAGGAGATCATGGGGCGGATTCTGGGTGGTGAGGTCGCAGTTTTTGCCCCACATCATCTCAACTAAGGGGCCGTCCATAAATGACGTCACGCACCTAGGGGGGGAGGTCAGACATTTGTGAGGATGTGTGACATCTATCCACTCACTCACTCACACACTCACTCACCCACCCACTCACTCACCCACTCACCCACTCACTCACTCACCCACTCACTCACCCACTCACTCACTCACCCACTCACCCACTCACTCACCCACTTACTCACCCACTCACTCACCCACTCACCCACTCACTTACTCACCCACTCACTCACTCATCCACTCACCCACTCACTCACTCACCCACTCACTCACCCACTCACTCACTCACTCACCCACTCACCCACTCACTCACTCACTCACTCACCCACTCACTCACCAACTCACCCACTCACTCACCCACTCACTCACCCACTCACCCACTCACCCACTCACTCACTCACCCACTCACCCACTCACTCACTCACCCATTCACTCACCCATTCACTCACTCACTCACTCACCCACTCACTCACTCACCCACTCACTCACCCACTCACTCACTCACCCACTCATTCACTCACCCACTCACTCACTCACCAACTCACCCACTCACCCACTCACTAACTCACTCATCCACTCACCCACTCACTCACTCACCCACTCACTCACCCACTCACCCACTCACTCATTCACTCACTCACCCACTCACCCACTCACTCACTCATCCACTCACCCACTCACTCACTCACCCACTCACTCACCCACTCACTCACTCACTCACCCACTCACTCACTCACCCACCCACTCACTCACCCACTCCCTTACCCACTTACCCAATTACTCACCCACTCACTCACTCACCCACTCACTTAAGCACTTACCTAATTACTCACTCACTCACCCACTCACTCACCCACTCACTCACCCACTCCCTTACCCACTTACCCAATTACTCACCGACTCACACACTCACCCACTCACTCACCACACTGCAGGTCACCTCACTTCCATTTCTAGCTCTTACCTCTCCTCCCGTCATCATCATCACCACCACCACCACAATCACCATCGTCTCTTGCCCACCCAATATCTTAGAACAACGCGCGTTCACATCCCTGACCACTCTGTCAACTCAACTCGTATCACTCTGTCAACTAAACTCTTGTAGTCTATCGGGTGTAAGGCGCATTGAGCGAGATGGAGTGGCTCGTTCCCAGAAGCGACCGCGTGGCCATCACAAATGACAGCTCAACGAAGTGGGTCCATCATCACGTGAGTCCATAGACTCAACACTGCCCATAGACTCAACACTGCCCATAGACTCAACACTGCCCATAGACTCAGCACTGCCCATAGACTCAACACTGCCCATAGACTCAGCACTGCCCCATAGACTCAACACTGCCCATATACTCAACACTGCCCATAGACTCAGCACTGCCCATAGACTCAACACTGCCCATAGACTCAGCACTGCCCATAGACTCAACACTGCCCATTGACTCAACACTGCCCATAGACTCAGCACTGCCCCATAGACTCAACACTGCCCATAGACTTAACACTGCCCATAGACTCAACACTGCCCATAGACTCAACACTGCCCATAGACTCAGCACTGCCCATAGACTCAGCACTGCCCCATAGACTCAGCACTGCGCATAGACTCAACACTGCCCATAGACTCAACACTGCGCATAGACTCAGCACTGCCCATAGACTCACACTGCCCATAGACTCAACACTGCCCATAGACTCAACACTGCCCATAGACTCAACACTGCCCATAGACTCAGCACTGCCCATAGACTCAGCACTGCCCCATAGACTCAGCACTGCGCATAGACTCAACACTGCCCATAGACTCAACACTGCCCATAGACTCAGCACGCCATAGACTCACCACTGCCCATAGACCACACTGCCCCATAGAACACTGCCCATAGACTCAACACTGCCCATAGACTCAACACTGCCCATAGACTCAACACTGCCCATAGACTCACACTGCCCATAGACTCAACACTGCCCATAGACTCCAGCCCCATAGACTCAACACTGCCCATAGACTCAACACTGCCCATAGACTCACTGCCCATAGACTCACACTGCCCATAGACTCAACACTGCCCATAGACTCAACACTGCCCATACTCAACACTGCCCATAGACTCAACACTGCCCATAGACTCAACACTGCCCATAGACTCAACACTGCCCATAGACTCAACACTGCCCATAGACTCAACACTGCCCATAGACTCAACTGCCCATAGACTCAACACTGCCCATAGACTCAACACTGCCCATAGACTCAACACTGCCCATAGACTCAACACTGCCCATAGACTCAACACTGCCCATAGACTCAACACTGCCCATAGACTCAACACTGCCCATAGACTCAACACTGCCCATAGACTCAACACTGCCCATAGACTCAACACTGCCCATAGACTCAACACTGCCCATAGACTCAACACTGCCCATAGACTCAACACTGCCCATAGACTCAACACTGCCCATAGACTCAACACTGCCCATAGACTCAACACTGCCCAGACTCAACACTGCCCATAGACTCAACACTGCCCATAGACTCAACACTGCCCATAGACTCAACACTGCCCATAGACTCAACACTGCCCATAGACTCAACACTGCCCATAGACTCAACACTGCCCATAGACTCAACACTGCCCATAGACTCAACACTGCCCATAGACTCAACACTGCCCATAGACTCAACACTACCCATAGACTCACACTGCCCATAGACTCAACACTGCCCATAGACTCAACACTGCCCATAGACTCACACTGCCCATAGACTCAACACTGCCCATAGACTCAACACTGCCCATAGACTCAACACTGCCCATAGACTCACACTGCCCATAGACTCAACACTGCCCATAGACTCAACACTGCCCATAAACTCAACACTGCCCATAGGACTAAACACTGCCCATAGACTCAACACTGCCCATAGAATCAACACTGCCCATAGACTCAACACTGCCCATAGACTCAACACTGCCATAGACTCAACACTGCCCATAGACTCAACATGCCAATAGACTCAACACTGCCCATAGACTCAACACTGCCCATAGACTCAACACTACCCATAGACTCAACACTGCCAAAGACTCAACACTGCCCATAGACTCAAGACTGCCCATAGACTCAACACTGCCCATAGACTCAACATTCCCATAGACTCAACACTGCCCATAGACTCAATACTGCCATAGACTCAGCATGCCCATAGACTCACCATGCCCATAGACTCAACACTGCCCATAGACTCAACACTGCCCATAGACTCAACACTGCGCATAGACTCAGCACTGCCCATAGACTCAGCACTGCCCATAGACTCAACACTGCCCATAGACTCAACACTGCCCATAGACTCAGCACTGCCCATAGACTCAGGGTACGGGTATCGGGTACCCGGTTGCGACCTCTGGCTCAGGGATGTCTCCGCGCCTCTGGCAGGGCTGCTGCGACCTCTCGTGGCCGTGATTCGAAAATTTCGATGTAAAGCTTTCGTGACTGCAGGGATTCATCTTCTTGGTTCTTTCGGTAAAGTCACGTGGAAGGGAAATAATAAAATGATAAAAAGTTTTCTATGAAACAAAAGAATAAAATAAATACATAATAAACTGGTAAGCGTATAAACCAATAAAATAATAAAAATATAAACCAATGAAATATTAAATTTCGATGTAAAGCTTTCGTGACTGCAGGGATTCATCTTCTTGGTTCTTTCGGTAAAGTCACGTAGAAGGGAAATAATCAAATGATAAAAGTATTATATGAAATAAAAGAATAAAATAAATAAATATTAATAGTATAAGCGTATAAACCAATAAAATAAAAAAAACAATAAAATAATAAAAATATAATACAATAAAATATTAAATTTCGATTTAAAACTTTCGTGACTGCAGGGATTCATCTTCTTGGTTCTTTCGGTAAAGTCACGTAGAAGGGAAATAATAAAATGATAAAAAGTATTCTATGAAGTAAAAGAATAAAATAAATAAATATTAATAGTATAAGCGTATAAACCAATAAAATAAAAAAAACAATAAAATAATAAAAATATAATACAATAAAATATTAAATTTCGATTTAAAACTTTCGTGACTGCAGGGATTCATCTTCTTGGTTCTTTCGGTAAAGTCACGTAGAAGGGAAATAATAAAATGATAAAAAGTATTCTATGAAGTAAAAGAATAAAATAAATAAATAATAAGATGATAAGCGTTTAAACCAATAAAATTAAAAAATAAAACAATAAAATAATAAAAATATAAAACAATAAAATATTAAATTTCGATTTAAAGCTTTCGTGACTGCAGGGATTCATCTTCTTGGTTCTTTCGGTAAAGTCACGTAGAAGGGAAATAATAAAATAATAAAAATAAAACATACGAAAATAATTCTCACGACGTTTCGGCCACAACGCAAGCAGCCGTCCTCAGGTGAAGAATTATTTTCCTTCTCCGTGACTTTACCGAAAGAACCAAGAAGTTGGAGGGAAACTCGAGCGAGCGCCTCGGCTCGCGACTCAAAACTTTCGTGGCTGCGGCGATTCGCGTTCTTGGTTCGTTCGTGAGAAAAAAAATTTCACGCAGAGAGAAAATTAAAATAAAATTGAAAAATTAATTAAAATAAAAGCAAATCAAAAGCCCACGCCTGGTTAAAACCGCTTGTGTTGCGATCGAAACGTCGTGGTTTTTTACTTTTATTTTTATTCATTTTTATTAAATCCTTTATATTAAGTTCGCTTGCTTGCGTGCTTGCGTGCTTGCTTGCTTGCTTACGACCGTGCAAATCTTTCGCTCGTTTTTTAACCCACTTCCCGTGATCCAATCGAGCTGACATTTTGCACACAGACTCGTTGTGCGAGACAATTAATGTTCGTGAATTTTTTTTTTACAAAATTTTACACTGTTTAGGGAAAACAAATTAAATATTTAATTACCAATTGCTTAATACTGGCAGACAATCATCTGACCCATAGGTGGCAGCCATCTCAAGCCAGAGGACGAGAGGACTCTAGCCGCCACGCATATAAAGGATTTACAGTTAAAAAAACTTTGTTTTTACGGGTTATACTTGTTGTTTTATTTCATTTTTATTTTCTATCCACGTAACTTTACCACGCGTGTCAACTCAAGGAAACGTAACAACACGCTGCGCTGGATGAAGCGAGTGTGGGGCCTGTAGCTTATGTTATAAAGGGGACATAAATAAATAAAAACACGTAAATATTGACCAGTAAAGTAATTGTACTGTTGCATTTGCTACACAGCCTAGATTATACGACAAATCGCAAACCTTAAACACCCGGTTGTTCGAAAAGTTGAAGGCGGTACAGTACTATAGTAATAGAGCAAGTGCAGAATCACTGAACCGGAATTGATAGCTTGACAGCATTTAGCGCGGGGCCTTTGAAAGTGCGGGGCCCGTAGCATATGTAGTTACTTTTGCTACGAGGATCATCCGGTACTGACAACAACAACATCATTCATTACACTGGTCAACACACTTTTCTGGCATAAGGTATTCCAACGGTTCTAAGGTAATTTTGGGGTGCTGATTCCACCAAATCTGGCATCAGTTTTTGTCTATCACATCAGGTTTTTGAGATATCAAATATTGCATTTTCAATAAAAACTGCAGAAGAAAAATATTAAATAAATGTGGATATCTACATGAAATTATATTATAAACACACTATCCTAAAAATACAGCACCATATTTTAACACTAAAGCAGTCACTGACTCGCAACAACTTGCAATCATAAGTGACAGAGTTAATTTCGGGTAAAATCAATGAAAATAGGGTCTGCCGGTAGCATAAAAATGAGATGTGATAGAGCAATCTGAGATCAGATTTGGAATCAGCACCCTGAAATTAGTCCACCATAGGCCTCTATGGAGATGGTGTCCTCAAGCTGCCCCTCACCAGTCTAACCGAGGAATGCAAGTGTGCAAAAACCAGGCTCCAGATGACACTGAATGAATCTCGAGACCCAGTGGTGAGCAACAACGCGCCGACCTTGGCAACTGGGCGCAAATGGAGCCCAGGAAAAGCAGTCCAGGAGGCAACAGCAGCCCTCAGACATGCTGACATTGTGGCTCATGTTCAGCAAGGGAGAGGAGGCCTTGGGCTAACTAGCCGTGCTGCTTGGAGTAAGGCCACTGCACCAGAGCGGCGGAAGATGGTAGTGCAGGAAGTACGCCATCAGGAGGAGGCTGCAAGGTGGGCCAAGGCAGTCTCTCTTGCCAAACAAGGACAGTGGACTCGATGGGACAGTGTGGAGAAGAGGAAGATCAGCTGGAAGGATCTGTGGGCCACGGAAGCGAGGCGGTTGAGCTTCTCCATCAGAGCAACATATGACATCCTTCCAACACCAGTTAATCTTCACCAATGGTATGGTGAAGATCCGGACTGTGCCCTCTGTTCCATGCCAGCCAACCTCAGGCACATTCTCACAGGGTGTAAAACAAGCCTCACCCAAGGTCGCTACACTTGGCGTCACAACCAAGTCCTTAAAAACCTTGCGTCCGCCCTGGAGGACAAGCGAGCTGCCACCAACTCCCTACCACCCCCAGCAGCATCACACCCCTTACGGACGACCTTTGTCCGCGAAGGGGCTAAACCACCGAATGGCGGCTCTACACCAATAGAGCGAGACCAGCTGCGCTTGGCCCGCGACTGGAAAATGCTAGCTGACATTGGCCGGCAACTTGTGTTTCCTCCGGAGATCGCAACCACCACCCTAAGACCTGACGTGGTGCTCTGGTCCCGTTCGCTCAAGAAGGTCTTCATCATTGAGCTCACAGTACCCTGGGAGGACTCAGTAGATGAGGCTTATGAGCGAAAACATCTGCGCTATGCCGATCTAGCTGCCGAAGCACGGCATCATGGCTGGAACACAGAAGTCCGACCAGTGGAGGTGGGCTGCAGAGGTTTTGTGGCAACATCTACAACCAGACTGCTTAGAGACCTGGGAATTAAGGGCCAGAGCCAGCGTTCGGCAATCAAAGCTGTATCGGAGGCGGCAGAAGGCAGCAGTCAGTGGCTCTGGATGAAGAGGAAAGACCCCAGCTGGGCCCCAAAGTGAGAGGGCCAGGAGGTATGCAGTCAACAATGCTTGACTCAAGGAGGAGGACGCCCCTGCCATGCATAGTCCCATGGGGTGTTGGCTACCAACAACAAGGCAACTCCTACGACTAATTGGGAATGGGACGCAAGCGTAGGATTGATCACCCTGTCGCTGGCCGCCTTTGGGGAGGGTGTATCGTGTGAAAGGCCGAAACACCCTGGGAATCAAAGGTTCACTACTGACGATGCGCTCCCCAAATTTCACCAGGCTCACTGTTCATGAACTCTTGGAAGTGCTTGCACAAAGGATAGTAACATCTCATCCTGTGTTCTTTGGAATCTGAATTAGAACAGCTGCAAAAGTCCAGGCCAGAAAAAAAAAAATTTTGTTGACCAGTGTTATTAAATTGAATAATTCACCCAATTGCGTGTGCAATTTATATTCGGTAAAGCTTAAGTGGTTGTGCTTTCGCTAAGTTGTCCTCACCTGAAGAATGTCGTGTTTTTTTTACCTACGTGACTTTACCGAAAAAAACTAAAGAGTATGAATCCTTGCAGTCACGAAAACTTCAAATCTAGAATCAATACGTGTTCACGAGCCTTTTTGCCCGTCCAAAGACGGGTGTTTTGCAATAAATCTGAAACTTGCAAGCGAAAAGCAGAACAGCTGCAAAAGTCCAGGCCAGAAAAAAATGGTTTTTTTTTGGACCAGTGTTTTCAGTGTGTTTTTTTTGTTTGCATTTTGACAGCAAGTATTGTGGTTAATGCAGACATGATTCCTTGATAAAAGGTTTAAGTTTTGTTGCCAGAAAAAAGGGTAAAACCCTATTATTATAGTGTGTTTTTTGTGTGCATTTTGACCACAAGCATTGTGGTTAATGCAGACATGATTCCTTGGGTGGGGAGGGTGGGGAGGGGCTGGGTGGGGAGGGTGGGGCTGGGTGGGGAGGGTGGGGATGGTGGGGCTGGGTGGGGGTGGGAGTGGTGGGGCTGGGTTTGGAGGGGCTGGGTGGGGAGGGTGGGGCTGGGTGGGGGGTGAGAGGGAGGGGTGGGGCTGGGTGGGGGGTGGGAGGGGTGGGGCTGGGTGGGGAAGGGCTGGTCACCCCGTGGTGCCCTTATAAAACTCAACGTTTAACCTACACACTACACTATACACGACACGAAACACTACACTAATACAGGTAGTGACAACAGGTTCCACACTGCCCACCAGGGATTATTTGTCTGTCTGTCGTGCACGAATGCGCTGTCCAACCAAGTTCCTACCTGCCCACGGAACGAGTTCTAAATTGGAGGAGGGGTGGGTGTGGAGCAGACGTCGCAACCGGGTACCCGATACCCGTACCCTACCCGATACCCGGCTACCCGTACCCGCCCGGGTACGGGTACCCGTTTGCGACCCTGGTGCGGCCGGGTACGGGTAGGCCGTGAGTCACTGGTGAGTAACCGTTTGTCACTCATTTCCCAACGTCTTGTCTCTTCTCACAATTCAAGTTCCTAGAATCAACCCACCCGCGCCTGCAACATGGCTTCATCCCAGAGGTCGCAATCAGGTACCCGATACCCGTACCCTACCCGATACCCGTACCCTACCCCTTACCCGGTAGGGTACGGCCGAGTACGGGTATCCGTTTGCGACCCTGGTGCGGCCGGGTACGGGTAAGGAATCAAAACCCGTTTGCGACCTCTGGTGTGGATTCTAGATTTGAAGCTTTCGTGACTGCCAGGATTCATATTCTTGGTTTTTTTCGGTAAAGTCACGTAGGTAAAAAAATTTAAATTAATAAAAGTAAAATAAAAATAAAATAAAATCACGACGTTTCGGAGGCAACACGGCGGAAGCTTGTGTTGCCTCCGAAACGTCGTGATTTTTATTTTATTTTTATTTTACTTTTATGAATTTTAATGTTTTACCTACGTGACTTTACCAAAAAAACCTAAGAACTCTGGTTAGTGGAGTCGGCTGATTGACCAATCATTGCAGTTTGCCCGCTCCGTCACTGGGTGGCGCTATACGCACGCCTCATTAAAGCAAATTATTGTGACTTAAAAACTTTCGTGATCGCAGGGAATTAATATTCGTGGTTCTGTCGGTAAAGTCACGTCGATAAAAAATAAAAGAAAATAACAAAAATATTTTCAATTTATGTTATCTTTTATAAAAATAATATTTTCTATTTATTATTTTTAAAATTATTTATAAGAAATGTTTAATTTATTTTTATTTTCTATCTACGTCGCTTTACCGACAGAACCATCAATACAAAAACATCGTGCTTTCACGCACCGCCAATTAACAGACCGAACGAATCTCCTTTGTTCTTAAAAACAAAATGTGTTAACTCCAGTCTCGTCTCCGAGAGCCGTGTGTTACTTTCATGCCTCGAATCGGACGTATAACGCGATGCGTTCGACGTGGCACTTCGTGCCGTCTTTGAGCCTCCCTCCCGATACGTTCCATTCATTGGCTACCACATTCTGATGAGCTCCCCCCCTCTCCTCCCCCCTTAACTCGCTTTTAAGGCAGGGGTCGGGAATGTTTTTGACTGGGAGAGCCATAAAAGCCAAATATTTCTAAATATATTTCATTGAGAGCCATATAGTGTAATTTTTAACGTATAATAAATTAAATATGTCTTACTTTTAATGCGACTTCTGGTCACGGGACCCGTGACCCGTGAAATTTTATCTTCAAAACTAATTTCTGTTTACTTTAAAATGACACAGTATTATTATGCAATATTACAAGTTTTTTTTTAAAATCAGTTCCAAAATGATTTTATTTTTTCATTTTTTATTTTTATTTTCAACTCAAAATTGTCTGGGAGCCATATGCCGTCACCGGAAGAGCCATATATGGCTCGCGAGCCATATATGGCTTCCCGACCGCTGTTTTAAGGGATTACATCTTGAATCCCGGCCTCACTTGATGCAGCAAATCTGGCTGTGACGGTCCCACCTGATGACGGAGACTTGTGTTGCCTCCGAAACGTCGTGATTTTTATTTTATTTTACTTTTATTCATTTTAATGTTTTACCTACGTGACTTTACCGAAAACACCTAAGAATACGTATTTAGGGAACACGTTTTTTTTTATCTTCTTGGTTCTTTCGGTAAAGTCACGTAGAAGGGAAGTAATAAAATAATAAAAATAAAACATAATAAAATAATTCTCACGACGTTTCGGCCACAACGCAAGCAGCCGTCCTCAGGTGAAGAACATGTCTGTCGATAAGACAGAGTCTAAATGACACGTCTTAGGCTTGGAGTGCCTATTTACCTGAGGACGGCTGCTTGCGTTGTGGCCGAAACGTCGTGAGAATTATTTTATTATGTTTTATTATTATTTTATTACTTCCCTTCTACGTGACTTTACCGAAAGAACCAAGAAGATGAATCCCTGCAGTCACGAAAGCTTTAAATCGAAAGTTTTTTTATATGTATGTATGTATATTGCGAGTGCTAATTGGATATAAGGCGATTGGATGAACGGACCTGCATTGCCATCAACCCATTCGGTTTGTGCCGTATTCTTGTGCAGGCGAATTGAGTTTTCAGGATCCATACGACGTACAGACGTTTCAACATGGGGCAAAAGCGAAACGTTTGCCTATTTGTGTTTCTCCCTTGTGATTGGAACTTTGTAGGATGAACTTTGAGATGCATAAGAGGCACGGGGTGACCAACACGGTCTGAATTGGTCTGTAAAAAGGTAGGGCACTGATAAGGGGTTGGTTCTCTGTGTGAATCTATAGGTCTCTGTGTGAGTCTATGGGTCTCTGTGTGAATCTATAGGTCTTTGTGTGAGTCTATGGGTCTCTGTGTGAATCTATAGGTCTCTGTGTGAGTCTATGGGTCTCTGTGTAAGTCTATGAGCCTCTCTGTGAGTCTGTGTGAGTCTATAGGTCTCTGTGTGAGTCTATAGGTCTCTGTGTGAGTCTATGGGTCTATGTGTGAGTCTATGGGTCTATGTGTAAGTCTATGGGTCTCTGTGTGCAGTCCATGGATCTCTGTGTGAGTCTATAGGTCTCTGTGTAAGTCTATAGGTCTCTGTGTGAGTCTATGGGTCTATGTGTGAGTCTATGGGTCTATGTGTGAGTCTATGGGTCTCTGTGTAAGTCTATGAGCCTCTCTGTGAGTCTGTGTGAGTCTATAGGTCTCTGTGTGAGTCTATGGGTCTATGTGTGAGTCTATGGGTCTCTGTGTGGGTGAACGGATATCTGTGCAAGGCCATCTGGGTCTCTGTGTGATGTGATGGATTTCTGTGAGTCTATGGGTCTCTGTGTGAGTATATGGGTCTCTGTGTAAGTCTATGAGTGTCTCTGTGAGTCTGTGTGAGTCTATGTGTCCCTGTGAGTCTGTGTGTGTCTCTGTGTGAATCTATGGGTGGATCTCGAAGGAAGAGTGTTTTTGCTAAACGTGTTGAATTATTTTCATGAATATCCTGTACTGGTTATAATACGTATTTGCAATTCAGAAATCCGCCAATAGGTGTCCCACCCTTACAATGCAAGCTAAACGAGTTCTGTAGACACGAGTAGTCCGTCAATTACTGGCGTAGTCGAGCGATAAATAAACAACCCTAATGGCCCATCAAAGACGCATTTCGCCACTCTCCATGATAGTTGGAGTAAATTTCGACTTACGAACAGACCCTCTGGACCCTAACGGAACGTAACTCGTTCGTAAGCAGAGGAGTGCCTGTGCAGCTATTTTTCAGCAGAGGTCACAACCAGGTACCCGATACCCGTATCCTACCCGATACCCGGCTACCCGTACCCGGCCGGGTACGGGTAGCCATTTGCGACCCTGGTGCGGCCGGGTACGGGTACAGGTAGGCCGTGAGTCACTGGTGAGTCACCATTTGTCACTCATTTCGGGTAGGGTACGGGTATCCGATACCCGTACCCTTCCCGATACCCGGCTACCCGTACCCGGCCGGGTACGGGTACCCATTTGCGACCCTGGTGCGGCCGGGTACGGGTACAGGTAGGCCGTGAGTCACTGGTGAGTCACCGTTTGTCACTCATTTCGGGTAGGGTGCGGGTACGGGGAGGGAACGGGTACCCAGCCGGGTACGGGTACCCGTTTGTGACCCTGGTGCGGCCGGGTACGGGTAAGGAATCAAAACCCGTTTGCGACCTCTGTTTTTCAGTAGTCCCCAGTGATTTAAAGCTTTCGTGACTGCAGGGATTCATATTCTTGGTTCTTTCGGTAAAGTCACGTAGAAGGGAAATAATAAAATAATAAAAATAAAACATGATAAAATACAATTCTCACGACGTTTTCGGCCACAACGCAAGCAGCCGTCCTCAGGTGAAGAACAGGGCTGTCGGAAAGACAGCGTCTGAAATCGTCGGAAAGACATCGTCTGAAATCAGACGCTGTCTTTCCAACAGCTCTGTGCTTCAACCTGAGGACGACTGCGTGCGTTGTGGCCGCAACGTCGTGAGAATTATTTTATTATGTTTAAATTTTATTATTTTATTATTTCCCTTCTACGTGACTTTACCGAAAGAACCAAGAAGATCTGTTGTTGTTGTTGTTTTTGCAAACCGACCGTTCCAGCGTTCGTGCTCATCGCTGAATGTTATTGGCTTCGTCCAGCAGTGGACAGATCATGGCCGATCATCACGAGGATGACGACGACGATTTGCGTTTACCTATTTAGATGATGCCCAAAATCAGACATCCGCTTGTCTCAACCGAACGCTTTCGTTCTACCAAATTATTTCATCGCCCGGTGCACATAGCGGCTCCTCGCTTCGACGACGTGCGCGTTCCCATCTCGGCATGAGCATCACCACCCACCCACACATTGCCATCTCTCCCTCCTGCACCTCCTCCACCCGTGAACTCCCATCGGAATCAGCCTCACACCGACATCGCATCCTCCCCACTCAGTGCTACACGTACTGCCCGCCACCACCAGCACCACCAGCACAGGGCGCTTGCTATTTAGCTTTGAGTATGAACCAGACCCACACACATGGCACGCCTGCTCCTCCCACGTCAACTAACAACCACCCACCACCCCCACCCACCAACACCCCCACCAACACTCCCACACGCCCCTCCTACCCACGTCAACACACACCCACCCACCAACACACCCACCCACCACCCCCACCCACCAACACCACTAACACGCCCCTCTTCCCCACGTCACTCCCACCCACCCACCAACACCCCCACCCACCAACACCCCCACCCACCAACACCACTACCACGCCCCTCCTCCCACCAACACCCCCACCCACCAACACCACTACCACGCCCCTCCTCCCACCAACACCCCCACCCACTCACACCACTAACACGCCCCTCCTCCCCACGTCACTCCCACCCACCCACCACTCCCACCCACCCACCACCCCCACCCACCACCAACAACACTAACACGCCCCTCCTCCCCACGTCACTCCCACCCACCCCCACCCACCAACACCCCCACCCACACCCCCACCCACCAACAACACTAACACGCCCCTCCTCCCCACGTCACTCCCACCCACCCACCACTCCCACCCACCACCCCCACCCACCACCAACAACACTAACACGCCCCTCTTCCCCACGTCACTCCCACCCACCCCCACCCACCACCAAAACCCCCACCCACCACCACCCCCACCCACTAACACGCCCCTCCTCCCCACGTCACTCCCACCACCCACCCACCACGAACACCCCCTTCCTCCCACCCACCGCAATTGGCCGAAGCAAACGAAAAAAAGAATCTCTCCCTCGCTCCTCCTCCTGCATCCTCCTGCATCCTCCACCCCCCTCTCGCCATTCGCCCTCTGTGCGATCTCAGTCGTTCCGCGCAGAAGCAGCCGCCCCTCTTCCTCCCTTCCCTCTCGCTCATTGCAGCGAATCGCCGTACGGGGGGAACTCGAGGTGGTGGTGGTGGGTAGTGGTAGTGGTTGGTTGTGGTTGGTGGTGGTGGTGGTGTTTCCCTGCGCGTGCCGTGCTCCTGTGTGGAGGTTGTTGGGTTGGGCCAACCATCCACACCCACACACACCCCCACCTCTCCTCCTCTCCTCTCTCTCTCTCCATCGCTGGAGAATCAGCGAGGGGGTTTCTCCTCGTCGTCTTGACGCCCCAGAGAGGTTCAGCAGCGCGCCCTCGCCCTGGTTGACACGCAACGTTCGGGGGGGAAGGGGAGCGCGCGAGATCGGGAGACGGATCGAGAGACGGATCGAGTCACACGGCAAGAGAGAGAGATCGAGACAGAGAGAGAGAGAGCCACAGAGATTGAGCCACACACAGAGAGACAGACTGAGAGACAGAGAGAGCCACAGAGATTGAGCCACACACAGAGAGACAGACTGAGAGACAGAGAGACAGATCGAGAGAGAGAGAGACACAGAGACAGACTGAGCCACACAGAGAAACAGACTGAGCCACACAGAGAGACAGACTGAGAGACAGAGAGACAGATCGAGAGAGAGAGAGACACAGAGACAGACTGAGCCACACAGAGAAACAGACTGAGCCACACAGAGAGACAGACTGAGAGACAGAGAGACAGATCGAGAGAGAGAGAGACACACAGAGAGACAGACTGAGCCACACAGAGAAACAGACTGAGCCACACAGAGAGACAGACTGAGAGACAGAGAGACAGATCGAGAGAGAGAGAGACACACAGAGAGACAGACTGAGCCACACAGAGAAACAGACTGAGCCACACAGAGAGACAGACTGAGAGACAGAGAGACAGATCGAGAGAGAGAGAGACACACAGAGAGACAGACTGAGCCACACAGAGAAACAGACTGAGCCACACAGAGAGACAGACTGAGAGACAGAGAGACAGATCGAGAGAGAGAGAGACACACAGAGAGACAGACTGAGCCACACAGAGAAACAGACTGAGCCACACAGAGAGACAGACTGAGAGACAGAGAGACAGATCGAGAGAGAGAGAGACACAGAGACAGACTGAGCCACACAGAGAAACAGACTGAGCCACACAGAGAGACAGACTGAGAGACAGAGAGACAGATCGAGAGAGAGAGAGACACACAGAGAGACAGACTGAGCCACACAGAGAAACAGACTGAGCCACACAGAGAGACAGACTGAGAGACAGAGAGAGCCACAGAGATTGAGCCACACACAGAGAGACAGACTGAGAGACAGAGAGAGCCAGAGAGACACACACAGAGATTGAGCCACACAGAGAGACAGCCTGAGAGACAGAGAGAGCCACAGAGATTGAGCCACACACAGAGAGACAGACTGAGAGACAGAGAGAGCCAGAGAGACACACACAGAGATTGAGCCACACAGAGAGACAGCCTGAGAGCCAGAGAGAGAGAGACACACACACAGAGATTGAGCCACACAGAGAGACAGCCTGAGAGCCAGAGAGAGAGAGACACACACACAGAGATTGAGCCACACAGAGAGAGCCAGAGAGAGAGAGACACACACACAGATTGAGCCACACAGAGAGACAGCCTGAGAGCCAGAGAGAGAAACACACACAGAGAGATTGAGCCACACAGAGAGACAGATCGAGGAGGCACGGAGAGACGTGCACTATTTTTGTTTTTCCGTGCGGTGGTTGGACTATCTCTTTTTTTTTTGCTCTCGCCTGCCGCAGTTAAAGAGATTGAGGGGGGTGGGTGGGTGGGAGAGTGAGAGAGAGAGGCAGGCAGGTTCATTGGTACGTTTTCTTTCCGTGTGTGTGGTCTCTTATAGCACGTCTCCACACACATACACACCGCCACCACCAGCAGCAGCACCACACTTTGCACACCCGTGCCGCTTTACAACAGCCACGCCGGACTTTGCCGCACTCGCTCCGAGCTTCCGCGTTGAGCACGACTCGGCGTGGCCACGTTGCGGAACGTCGGACAAGAGCTTGAAGCATTCGTGGCCGGTGGTGGTGGGGGTTGGGTGGCGATAATCGAATCGGCCACACACACACAGCCACACAGAGAGAGACACACAGAAAGAGACTGAGAGAGACACACAGAGACAGCCACACAGAGAGAGAGACACGGAGAGAGTGACAGAGAGAGACACACAGAGACACACAGAGAGACACATAGACACACAGACACACAGAGAGATACACACACAGACAGACACACACAGCGTCTAGCTATCGACCTGTCTAAAATTAAATAACCGCCACAAAGACGGTGAGACTTGCCCATTCTCGCCTGTTTTAACAGCCTGGTCGGGCAGAGTGTGCTGTTAGTCGGGCCACCTGCACACACGGGAAGCCACGGGCGTGCAGGCGCAGCAAGTAGGTTGTCGGTAGCCTTCGCCAGAGAGAGAGAGAGGCGAACGCGAAGAGCACCACCACCACCACCGCCACCAAACAACCAACCCCGACCATCGCCATCATCATGGCTGATACCATGGACGAATTCTTTGAAAATCCAAATCGCTTCGCGCGCAAGGGAGCCCTGAAGCAGAAGAACGTCCACGAGGTGAAAAATCACAAGTTCATCGCCAGGTTCTTCAAGCAGCCCACCTTCTGCAGCCACTGCACCGATTTCATCTGGTGAGCGAGACACAGCATCCACCCATGCAGCGACTCACCCACCCAGGCACTCACTCACCCAGCCACTCACGCACCCAGCCACCCACTCACCCACCCAGCCACTCACCCACCCACGCACCCAGCCACTCATACACCCACGCACCCAGCCACTCACCCAGCCACTCACCCACCCAGCCACTCACCCATTCAGGCACTCACCCACCCAGCCACTCAGCCAGCCACTCAGCCAGCCACTCACCCACCCAGCCACTCACTCACCCAGCCACTCATCCACCCAGCCACTCATCCACCCAGCCACTCATCCACCCAGCCACTCATCCAGCCACCCACCCATCCACCCAGCCACTGACCCACCCACCCACCCAGCCACTCAGCCACCCACCCAGCCACTCACCCACCCAGCCACTCACTCACCCAGCCACTCACTCACCCAGCCACTCACTCACTCACCCAGCTACCCACCCAGCCACCCACCCAGCCACTCACCCAGCCACCCACTCACCCACCCAACCACTCACCCACCCAGCCACTGATCCAGCCACTCACCCAGCCACTCACTCAACCAGCCACCCAGCCACTGACCCACCCAGCCACTCACCCACCCAGCCAGCCACTGACCCACCCACCCAGCCACTCACCTACCCAGCCACTCACTCACCCAGCCACTCACCCAGCCACTCACTCACCCATCCACTCACTCACTCAGCTACCCACCCAGCCACCCACCCAGCTACCCACCCAGCCACTCACCCAGCCACCCACTCACCCACCAATCACCCACCTCCAACCACCACTCACCCAGCCACTCACCCACCCAGCCACTCACCCACCTCCACCCACCTCCACCCACCAACACAAAAAGGATGTAACAGATTATCACGTTCAAGCGCGATTTGGGGGGTTTTACCTTCCCCCCCTAGGACTTCTCGCTGCTGTCGTGGGGTTGTTGTTGTTATTGTTGTTTGCATCGTTTGTTGTGCTGTTCTGACCCCCCTCCCCCCCAATGGACACGTGTGTGTGTGTGTGGGGGGGGGGGGAAACACAACCGAAGAGCTTTATAGCGCATCGGATTTCTCCCGCAGCACAACCATTCTGATTGTGTAACAACAGTGTGGTTATATTCCAATCTGAGGTTCTTTCGGTAAAGTCACGTAGGTAAAATAATTATTATAATAAAATAAAATACAAATAAATGAAAATAACAAAATTTATTATTATTTTATTTTTACTAAAATAAATACCTACGTGACTTTACCGAAAGAACCTAAGAGTATGAATCCTTGCGGGTCACGAAAGCTTCAAATCTATGATGGTTATATTCTGTTCAAATATCTATGCTAATATTGCTCAGAACCTAACTACCGGAAGACCCTAAATAATATGAATTCCTGCACTCACGAAAGCTTTAAGTCAACATTTAATCGGGTCGTTTTTAGCCGTCGTGGCATCGAAACAGTTGCGTTATAAGATGTTCAAACGACGAACAGAATCCACATGGATTCCTGGCGTCTGCATTAAACACACACTCGCTACTTGCGCTGAGAATACAATCTAAACAAAACAACAACAACAAAACCGTGATGATTGGTTTTGTACCCTTCTATCTGGCAACAAAACTGACACCTTTTTACAAGGAGTCATGTTTGCATAGACCACAATACCTGCAGTCATAATACAAACAAAAGACACAACTCTGATAATCACGTAACTCTGATAATCAGAGTTATGTCTTTTGTTTGTATTATGACTGCAGGTATTGCGGTCTATGCAAACATGACTCCTTGTAAAAAGGTGTCAGTTTTGTTGCCAGATAGAAGGGTAAAAAAAACAATTATCATATTTTTACTGGCAAATGAGGTTCCCATAGTGTAGATGCTTGCCCCGAGCTCTCATACTCTGATGGTGCATTGTCTTTGAGTTGTGTGCCTTTTAGTGTCATCTGGTCCAACCCATGTGAGACTAGGCTCTAAGGAAAGCTGTCTCGGGTGTGGACCAATCAACTTCAAGGACAGTGCACATTATCAGAGTTGTGTGTTTTGTTTGTATTATGACTGCAGGTATTGCGGTCTATGCAAACATGACTCCTTGCATAAAGGTGTCAGTTTTGTTGCCAGATAGAAGGGTAAAAAAAACAATTATCATATTTTTACTGGCAAATGAGGTTCCCATAGTGTAGATGCTTGCCCTGAGCTCTCATACTCTGATGGTGCATTGTCTTTGAGTTGTGCGCCTTTTGGCGTCATCTGGTCCAACCCATGTGAGACTAGGCTCTAAAGAAAGCTGTCTCGGGTGCGGACCAATCAACTTAAAGGACAGTGCACATTATCAGAGTTGTGTCTTTTGTTTGTATTATGACTGCAGGTATTGCGGTCTATGTAAACATGACTCCTTGTAAAAAGGTGTCAGTTTTGTTGCCAGATAGAAGGGTAAAACACCAATTATATGTTTTTACTGGCAAATGAGGTTCCCATAGAACAAAACCGTGCTCTGATAATATAATAAATATATAGTCGCCACTGTCTTGGAAACCGATTGGACCACACCATGGACTGCTTTCTAAGTGTTTTAATCGCCAGAAAGGGTCCAAATGTATTGTCATATGTTGATACAGGTACACCCCGAACGAAAACTACCCCGATGTTGCCGTGTTTGTGTTCGCATGTTCATTGTGAGTAACGCGTGCGGTCAATGCAAAATCAGTATTCGTTGACAAAAAATATAATTTTGTGTTTTAACATCTTAGCACGACTGTTTTAATTCGCCAGATAGGGTAATAATAACAACAACAACAAAACTCACACCTATATTGCTATATTTAGATACTGGAACGAAAGCTTCCCGTATTATTCTGATCGCGAGAAGCTGTATTAGGGTTGGCTTGAGGTCTGCGTCTGGGGGCGTTTGCGTCTTAACACAAATCCCTTTTGCCTGCATCATCGGCGCCTGTAACAGAGAGGCGGGTGGAGGGGGGGGGGTGATGGTGGTGATGGTGATGGGTGAGGTCGCGTACATTTTAAAATGTTGACTCGTAAAACCCACACACTAACCCGAGCACCGAGCCGGTTAGTAACACAACGATGGTGTGGAGGGGAAGGTGGTCACGTAAACGAAACACGTTGCTTGTGTAACGCGCACGCTTACCTATTGTGTGCCGTGCGTGTTGGGAGAGTGGAAAAACCCCACCAACAACATTTACAATTGGACTTGCCCGCCCGGTGATCAACAACAACAACAACAACCATCAGCATCATCATCAGCAGCAGCATCAGTATCATCATCATAAGTATCATCATCATCAGCATCATCATCAGTATCAGCATCAGTATCATCATCATCAGTATCATCATCATCAGTATCATCATCAGTATCAGCATCATCATCATCAACATCATCAAACATCATCATCAACATCATCAGCAGCATCAGCATCATCAGTATCAGTATCATCATCAGTATCAGTATCATCATCATCAGTATCAGTATCATCATCAGCATCATCATCAGTATCATCATCAGCATCATCATCAACATCAGTATCATCATCAGCATCAACATCATCATCAGCATCAACATCATCATCATCAGCAGCATCAGGCGACAGTCACAGAGTTTGGGGAGATGAATCCTCCGGCGACGACGCCTTGAACGCGAAGCAGGAATTAATGATCTTTGGGTCCAAATTAATAAAAAAAAATCAAATGAACAAAAAACTACGACGTTTCGATCGCAACACACGCGATCGTTATCAGATCGGCGATCGATTGTGTTGTGATGGAATCGTTGTAGTTTTCTGTTCATTACATTTTTATTCATTCCAAGCCATCGACGTTTCTTTACCGAACGACCCAAAGAACACTCCTCCGCGTTCTGTCGGTCTCTTGTTATAGGTGATATTTGTCGCGTGAAATGCGAGAGCAAACCCGCAGGCAGGAAAGATGATGACGAGGACGATGATGATGATGAGGATTTATGCACAATTCTATGCGAGTCGAATTATGAGGCTGGTTGTGGTTGTTGTGGTGCAGCAACAACAACAACAACAGCAACAACCACAACAACAAACAGCATCATCGGACACTCCAATTGTTGATGATATTCTTAGTTTTTTTTCGGTAAAGTCGCCATGTAGGTAAAAAATTTAAATTAATAAAAGTAAAATAAAAATAAAATAAAAATCACGACGTTTCGGAGGCAACACAAGCTTCCGTCTTCAGGTGGAACAGTCACAGCCTGATAGCTGTATCAAGTGATACAGCTATTTTTTTATTGTTTTATATTTCAAGTGATACAGCTATCGTGCTGTGACTGTTCCACCTGAAGACGGAAGCTTGTGTTGCCTCCGAAACGTCGTGATTTTAATTTAATTTTTATTTTACTTTTATTAATTTTAATTTTTACCCTACGTGACTTTCCCGAAACAACCTAAGAATATGAATCCTTGCAGTCACGAAAGCTTCAAATCTGGACTTGTTGATGATACTCTCCAACACGCGTGAACTTTAATCGTGACTTAATTCTAGATTTGAAGCTTGCGTGACTGCAAGGATTCATATTCTTAGGTTTTTTTCGGTAAAGTCACGTAGGTAAAACATTAAAATTAATAAAAGTAAAATAAAAATAAAATAAAAGTCACGACGTTTCGGAGGCAACACAAGCTTCCGTCTTCAGGTGGAACCGTCACAGCCACGACAGCTGTATCACGTAAATGAGAAATTGCAGGAGCTACCACTCCGTATATATAATGGTTGGAGAGGGGGGAAGGGCCAAGTACAGCAAACGTTTTATTCATATGGTAAGGTGAGGCTTAAGAAGGTGAGGCTTAAGAGGGTGAGCCTTTGTTATTGGGACCACGTTCTGACTAAATCTGCCCGGGCCGGGTGGTGGAGGGTCAAACGACACAACATCTGCGTTTACCACCATCTCGAAATCTGACCCACCCCCTACCCAACCCAACCCACCCCTCTTTATAGAAAAATAAACCACACAACCTTCATCCTGCTTTTATCTATTTTACTTTTTTGAAGCCGGATTTATCTTGCGTTAGAGGAAAGTGGCGTTCGTGGTTATTGACAGCGAGCGGCAGAGATCGCAACCGGGTACCCGATACCCGTACCCTTCCCGATACCCGGCTACCCGTACCCGGCCGGGTACGGGTAGCCGTTTGCGACCCTGGTGCGGCCGGGTACGGGTACGGGTAGGCCGTGAGTCACTGGTGAGTCACCGTTTGTCACTCATTTCGAGTAGGGTACGGGTACCCGATACCCGATACCCGTACCCTACCCGATACCCGGCTACTCGTACCCGGCCGGGTACGGGTACCCATTTGCGACCCTGGTGCGGCCGGGTACGGGTAAGGGTAGGCCGTGAGTCACTGGTGAGTAACCGTTTGTCGTACCCGGCCGGGTACGGGTAAGGGTAGGCCGTGAGTCACTGGTGAGTCACCGTTTGTCACTCATTTCGGGAAGGGTACGGGGAGGGAACGGGTACCCAGCCGGGTACGGGTACCCATTTGCGACCCTGGTGCGGCCGGGTACGGGTAAGGAATCAGAACCCGTTTGCAACCTCTGGCGAGCGGTGAGAAATAATTTGCCGTGTCTCCTCTGCCCGTTGTTGGGATGGTGCTACCAGTTGAGAATTTAACGCCGCAGCATCAGCAGAAGCAGCATGCCTTTCGCCACCAATATTATCCGTGAGAGCGTGTTTTTTTATGGGGGGGGGGGGGGGGGATGAATCGCGTAAAATATCAATGTGTGTCGTTAAATTCGCCACCACGCTACCACGCAGCCAATTATTAAGGGTTGTGTCACCTAGACACAGAACGTGCCCGTTAGTTACTAGCAGAGCACACACACCGCTTGTGTGGTGGAGAGTAAACCCACTACAACATGAACAATTGTAGTGTAGTGTATAGTGTAGTGTGTAGTGCAGTGTATAGTGTTGTGTATAGTGTAGTATATAGTGTAGTATATAATGTAATGTATAGTGTAGTAGTGTATAGTGTAGTGTGTAGTGTATAGTGTATAGTGTGGTTGTATAGTGTGGTTGTATAGTATAGTGTATAGTGTAGTGTATAGTGCAGTGTGTAGTGTATAGTGTAGTATACTAGTTCAGCACACACCGCTTGTGTGTTGGAGAGTAAACCCACTACAACATTTACTAGTGTAGTGTATAGTGTATAGCAGTGTAGTGTCTAGTGTAGTTGTGTAGTGTATCGTGTAGTGTAGTAGACTAGTTAAGCACTACAACATTTACAATTATAGTGTAGTGTGTAGTGTATAGTGTAGTGTAGTGTTTAGTGTAGTGTATAGTGTAGTATACTAGTTCAGTACTAACTGGTTGTGTGTTGGAGAGTAAACCCACTACAATATTTACAATTATAGTGAAGTGTATAATGTAGTGTAATGTGTAGTGTATAGTGTAGTGCATCGTGTAGTGTGTGTAGTGTATAGTGTAGTGTGTGTAGTGTAGTATATAGTGTTGTGTATAGTGTAGTTATGTAGTGTATTGTGTAGTGTTGTGTGTAGTGTATAGTGTAGTGTATAGTGTAGTGTATAGTGTAGTATATTAGTTCAGTACAAACTGGTTGTGTGTGGGAGAGTAAACCCACTACAACATTTACAATTGTAGTGTAGTGTATAGTGTAGTGTATAGTGCAGTGTATAGTAGTGTATAGTGTAGTGTATAGTGTAGTGTATAGTGTAGTGTATAGTGTAGTGTATAGTGTAGTGTATAGTGTAGTGTATAGTGTAATGTATAGTGTAGTATACTAGTTCAGTACTAACTGGCTGTGTGCTGGAGAGTAAACCCACTGCATCATTTACAATTGTAGTGTGTAGTGTAGTGTATAGTGTAGTAAACTAGTACAGTACTGGTTGTGTGCTGGAGAGTAAACCCACTGCAACATTTACAATTCGAGTACCGTCACTTTTCGCCAGTAATTACAACAACGGCTCCAGCATCATCAGGTGACAGCCACAGATTTGTGTCCGGCTGTGCGGGTGGTGGCGGGTTTAACGACACATTCACACTCAAGCCATCTCACCTTGAAAACCTCCGTAATGGGGTGTGAGGATTGCTGGTGAAGCACCTCCAGCCATCGTCCAGGACCGCCTTTGTCTCTCTCCTTATCTCCCACCCACCACCACCACCCACTACCACCCACCATCCACTACCACCACCACCGACCACTACCACCACCCACCCACCACCCACCACCACGCACCACCACCCACCACCAACCACCACCACCACCCTCCACCACCCACCACCACCACCCTCCACCACCCACCACCACCACCCACCACCACCACCACCCACCACCACCACCACCCACCACCACCCACCACCATCCACCACCACCCACCACCACCCACCATCACTGCAATGCTGGTGATTATTTCCAGGTGGCTTGTGACACGTGTGTTTGTTGGGTCATGCGGGGAGTGACTGCCACCACCACCCACCACCACCCACCACCACCACCACCCACCCACCACCACCCACCACCACCCACCCACCACCCACCACCACCACCCACCACCCACCACCACCACTGCAATGCTGGTGATTATTTCCAGGTGGCTTGTGACACGTGTGTTTGTTGGTCATGCGGAGAGTGGCTGCCACCGCCACCACCGCCGCCACCACCACCACCGCCACCACCACCGCCGCTGCTGCTGCTGTTAATTCTAGATTTGAAGCTTTCGTGACTACAAGTATTCATATTCTTAGGTTCTTTCGGTAAAGTCACGTAGGTAAAAAAAATTTAAATTAATAAAAGTAAAATAAAAATATTTTTACTTTTATTAATTTAAATTTTTTACCGACGTGACTTTACCGAAAGAACCTAAGAATATGCTGCTGCCGTGTTTGCAGCGCTTCCAGATCCTCGATGAAGGGCCGCTTTACAAATGTTATCGTCGTCGTCGTTATTTTTATTTCGCGTCGGCCGTAAGCGGACATCGACCGCTCAGTTCCGCCGGGGAGCTGTTCGTAGCTGGACTGACCGCCCGGCCCTCCCTCCCCTCCCACCACCGCCGAATCCACGACGGGGACCGCCGGCAAGTGGCGGTGACGGCGCTAGTTGCGCCAGGCTGGGTGCACATCGATAAAGACAAAGAACCACCACCCCCCTCCACGCGCCTCCGCCGTGCAGCCTGCAACAGGCCGCTGGGAGCAAGCGCTGTCAGTGAGCGGCACCCCGTGGTGCACGAGCCGGTGGGGTTTGGGCAGCAACCACGCCCGGCCGCCTTTGTCTCCCCAGAGACCCCGTGGGGATCACCCAGGGACCCCGTGGGGATCACCCAGAGACCCCGTGGGGATCACCGTGGGGTAGGCTCAGAGCCGCTGGGCCCACCGCTCACCACCTCGAAGCCACGAAAACGAAGAGTCACAACCAGAGGTCGCAAACGGGTTTTGATTCCTTACCCGTACCCGTACATGGCCGGGTATGGGTGTCGGGTACCTGATTGCGACCTCTGGGATGAAGCCATGTTGCAAGCGCGGGTGGGTTGATTCCAGGAACTTGAATTGTGAGAAGAGACAAGACGTTGGGAAATGAGTGACAAACGGTGACTCACCAGTGACTCACGGCCTACCCGTACCCGGCCGCACCAGGGTCGCAAACGGGTACCCGTACCCGGCCGGGTACGGGTAGCCGGGTATCGGGTAGGGTACGGGTATCGGGTACCCGGTTGCGACCTCTGGTCCCAACCCTGTAGCCTTGACGGACCGTAGGCGGGGCAAGTGCTGTTAGCGAGCGGCACCTGTGAAGGCCGGCACGGCTCACGAGGGGGGGGGTGGGTGGCCAGCAACCACCCCCGGCCGCCTTTGTCTCCCCCGACCCCCCCCCCTTCCCCCCCTTCCCCCCCTCCGACGCCGGCGATGTTTTTACACACCGCACCGGGTACTCACTCGAGGCCGAGCCGACCTAGGGGAGAGCCCAGGACCGGTTCGGATAATCGTCGCCGGCGTTGGCCGCGAGCGGGAAATGGAACTCGGCTCGCCGGGTGAGCGGCGCGGTGGCGCGGCGCTAACCGCTGCGCCACCGCTCCCTGCAACACGCGCATGGCACGGAGAGATCGCCAACGCCCCCCGGGGTCTTTGCGGTTGCGGTGGATGCCGTAAGTCGCCTCTTAATAGTTCGGCTAATTGCGAATAATCTCTCGTCCACTCCGGCTAAGTGCGAGTATCGATTTGCTACTTGGTGAAGTGTGGACTTGTAACCCACTCCCACCCACCCACCTACCCACCCACTCCCCCAACTACCCACCCACCTTCCCACCCACCTATCCACCACCCACCCACCTACTCACTCCCCCCACCTACCCACCCAGTCTTCCCACTCCCCCCACCTACCCACCCACCTACCCACTCCCCCACCTACTCACTCCTCCAACTACCCACTCCCCCACCCACCTACCTACCCACTCCCCCACCTGCCCACTCCTCCACCGACCCACTCACCCACCTACCCACCCACCCACCACCCACCCACCTTCCCACTCCCCCCACCTACCCACCCACCTACCCACTCCCCCACTCCCCCACCTACTCACTCCTCCAACTACCCACTCCCCCACCCACCTACCCACCTACCCACTCCCCCACCCACCCACCTACCCACTCCCCCACCCAACCACCTACCCACTCCCCCACCTGCCCACTCCTCCACCGACCCACTCACCCACCTACCCACCCACCCACCACCCACCTACCCACTCCCCCACCTACCCACTCTCCCACCTACCCACTCCCCCACCTACCCACCTACCCACTCTCCCACCCACCTACCCACCCACCTACCCACCCACCTACCCACTCCCCCACCTACCTACCCACCCCCCCCACTCACTCCCCCACCTACCCACTCCCCCACTCACCTACCCACCCATCCACTCCCCCACTCCCCCACCTACCCACCTACCCACTCCCCCACCTACCCTCCTACCCACCCACCTACACACTCTCCCACCCACCCACCCACCCACCAACCTAACCACTCCACCACCCACCAACCTAACCACTCCACCACCCACCTACCCACATACCCATCCACCTACCCACCAACCTACCTACCCACTCCCCACCTACCCACTCCCCCACCTACCCACCTACCCACCTACCCACCTACCCACTCAATAAATGAGGTCGCCCCAAATGTGACGGACCCCCCTGCCAGCAGAGTCAGCAGGCCGTGAGCTTGCAACGGCAGCAGTCCCGAGTGACAGCTACTGCAGTACCTGGATGACAGGTTCCACAGTACCGGTATGACAGGAACCACAGTACCCGGATGAGTGCCTCACGTACTGCCCCGCGGGGTCACTCCACTGCTGGATGACTGCCTCTACGCGCCGTGTCTCACTAGTGGTCGGTGGGCGGGCGGGCGGGTGGGGGGCTGCGTCGTTTGACCATACTTCACCGCGCCGTGGCAGTGCCACTTCGGCGAACGACGCGGAAGGGTCAAAGGGCAGTTGCCAGGCCCCGGCTCAAGGCGTCTCTCCCCGCCACCGGGCAGCCGACGTTCCGTTGTTTTTTTTTGCCGGCTTCCATGGCACGATGCCGGTGACTGCCCCCCGTCCGGCTCGTACCGGGGGTCCCGGGCGACCTGTGGCCGTGGGGGGCCGCTTGCAAGTGCGGCCCGCCCGTCGAAGGGGAGCGGGCTCCGTGCCGTTGATCATTGAGTCATCGGCCACCCTGACATCGTCGTTTCGTTCGCCACAGTGCATTGTGGTTCTTGGAGTTGTTTTTTTTTGTTATAATTATGTCACCCGGCTGATGATTTATAGCGGCGGGCAAACACTCGATGAACGCGTGACATTGATTCTCGACGTGGAGGGAGGGGAAAAAGCGTAGAACTCGGAGAAAGAAATCAACGCGACCACGGGGACGGAGAGAGAGAGACACGCAAACTCCAAATATACAGCAGCAGGTGTAAGGCTCGGGATCGAACCCACGACCTCCTGTATACCAGGCGAGGTAGTCAACATCTCCTAGCCACCGTGATGATGATGAGAGAGAGACACGCAAACTCTAAATATACAGCAGCAGGCGTCAGGGTCGGGATCGAACCCACGACCTCCTGTATACCAGGCGAGGTAGTCAACATCTCCTAGCCACCGTGATGATGATTATGAGAGAGAAACACGCAAATTCCAAATATACAGCAGTTGTCAGGATCGGGATCGAACCCACAGCCTCCTGGACACCAGGCGAGGTAGTTAACATCTCCTAGCCACCGTGATGATGATGAGAGAGAGACACGCAAACTCTAAATATACAGCAGCAGGCGTCAGGGTCGGGATCGAACCCACGACCTCTTGTATACCAGGCGAGGTAGTCAACATCTCCTAGCCACCGTGATGATGATTATGAGAGAGAAACACGCAAATTCCAAATATACAGCAGTTTTCAGGATCGGGATCGAACCCACAGCCTCCTGGACACCAGGCGAGGTAGTTAACATCTCCTAGCCACCGTGATGATGATGATGAGAGAGAGACACGCAAACTCCAAATATACAGCAGCAGGTGTCGTCAGGACCTTGATCGAACCCACGACCTCCTGTACACCCGGCGAGGTAGTTAACATCTCCTAGCCGCCCGAAGAGCAACACGCAACGTGATCATATCCACTAATTGGCATTTACCGACCGACAGCTCCCAATGAATCACTGCCGCAGCAGCGCCCGATTAAGGCCGGGCGGATCTTTAAACATCCCTCGGAGCAGCGTCGCACAAATCGACGGCGCTTCACCCCCCACTCCGTCGAGCCAGAGGCTCGTTCGCGTTCATTTCCCGACGCCGCAGGAGGCGGTGGTGGGAAATTACACGTTCCCATGCCGGGAGACGGTGTTCCGCGTTTTATTGACCTTCCCACCCCCGGAGTGAGTGTGTGTGTGAGTGAGAGTGTGTGTGTGAGTGTGTAAGTGAGTGTGTGTGAGTGAGTATGAGAGTGTGTGTGTGTGTAAGTGAGTGAGTGTGTGAGTGTGTGATTGTGTGAGTGTGTAAGTGAGTGTGCGAGTGTGTAAGTGAGTGTGCAAGTGAGTGTGTGTGTGAGTAAGTGTGAGTAAGTGTGTGTGTGAGTGAGTGTGTAAGTGAGTGTGTGAGTGTGTGAGTGAGTGTGTGTGAGAGTGAGTGGTGTGCGTGAATGAATGAGTGAGTGTGAGTGAGTGAGTGTGTGCGAGTGTATGTAAGTGTGAGCGAGTGTGTGGGTGAGTGTGTGAGTGAGTGTGTGTGTGAGTGAGTGTGTGTGTGAGTTTGTGAGTGTGTGAGCGAGTGTGTGAGTGAGTGTGTAAGTGAATGAGTGTGTAAGTAAGTGAGTGTGTGGTGTGAGTGAGTGAGCGAGCGAGTGTGTGTGTGCGTGTGTGTGAGTGAGTGTGTGAGTGTGAGTGAGTGTGTGAGTGAGTGTGTGAGTGTGCAAGTGAGTGTGTGTGTGAGTGTGTGAGTAAGTGTGTGTGTGAGTGAGTGTGTAAGTGAGTGAGTGAGTGTGTGAGTGTGTGAGTGAGTGTGTGTGAGTGTGTGTGAGAGTGAGTGGTGTGCGTGAATGAATGAGTGAGTGTGAGTGAGTGTGTGCGAGTGTATATAAGTGTGAGCGAGTGTGTGAGTGTGTGAGTGAGTGTGTGTGTGAGTGAGTGTGTGTGTGAGTTTGTGAGTGTGTGAGCGAGTGTGTGAGTGAGTGTGTAAGTGAATGAGTGTGTAAGTAAGTGAGTGTGTGGTGTGAGTGAGTGAGCGAGCGAGTGTGTGTGTGTGTGAGTGTGTGTGTGTGAGTGAGTGTGTGAGTGAGTGTGTGAGTGAGTGTGTGAGTGAGTGTGTGAGTGAGTGTGTTAGTAAGTGTGTTAGTAAGTGTGTGAGTGATGAGGATGTGAGGCCGGTTTATAAATTGATCGTCGCCCCGACCGCAGCTCCACCCGCCGCCGTTGTGTTTTTTGGCTTCCCCAATTCCCCTCCATCCCGTGTGTGGTGTGCGTGAATGAGTGAGTGTGAGTGTGTGAGTGAGTTTGTGCGTGAGTGAGTGTGTGCGAGTGTGTGTAAGTGTGTGAGTGTGTTTTTTGGCTTCCCCAATCCCCCCCCCCCACCCCCCGTGTGTGGTGTGCGTGAATGAGTGAGTGTGAGTGTGTGAGTGAGTTTGTGTGTGAGTGAGTGTGTGCGAGAGTGTGTGAGTGAGTGTGAGTGAGTGTGTGCGAGTGTGTGTAAGTGTGTGAGTGTGTTTTTTGGCTTCCCCAATTCCCCCCCCATCCCGTTTGTGGTGTGCGTGAATGAGTGAGTGTGAGTGTGTGAGTGAGTGTGTGCGAGTGTGTGTGAGTGTGTGAGTGTGTGTGTAAGCGAGTGTGTGTGCGAGTGAGTGTGTGAGTGTGTGAGTGTGTGTGTAAGCGAGTGTGTGTGTGTAAGCGAGTGTGTGTGTGTAAGCGAGTGTGTGTGTGCGAGAGTGTGTGCGAGTGAGTGTGTGAGTGTGTGTGTAAGCGAGTGTGTGTGTGCGAGTGTGTAAGTGAGTGAGTGTGTGAGTGTGTGTGTAAGCGAGTGTGTGTGTGCGAGTGTGTGAGTGAGTGAGTGTGAGTGAGTGTGTGCGAGTGTGTGAGTGTGTTTTTTGGCTTCCCCAATTCCCCCCCGCCCCCCGCTGCTTGCTGCCGAAAAAGCGCCACGCTCCACTTTGTACGGCCGGAGGATTTACACTTCCCCCAAAATTATAGTGTATAGTAGTGTAGTGTATAGTGTAGTGTATAGTAGTGTAGTGTATAGTAGTGTAGTGTATAGTAGTGTATAGTGTATAGTAGTGTAGTGTATAGTAGTGTAGTGTATAGTAGTGTAGTGTATAGTAGTGTAGTGTATAGTAGTGTATAGTGTAGTGTATAGTAGTGTATAGTAGTGTAGTGTATAGTAGTGTAGTGTATTGTGTAGTGTATAGTAGTGTAGTGTATAGTAGTGTAGTGTATAGTAGTGTAGTGTATAGTAGTGTGTAGTGTAGTGTATAGTGCAGTGTATAGTAGTATAGTGTATAGTGTAGTGTATAGTAGTGTAGTGTATAGTAGTGTAGTGTTTAATAGTGTAGTGTGTCGTGTAGTGTATAGTAGTGTGTAGTGTATAGTAGTGTGTAGTGTATAGTAGTGTAGTGTATAGTGTAGTGTGTAGTTCGTGCGCCGGGTAGGTTCAAGATGAATACGCCACGGGAGGCAAGGTCTGGGCTAGGGGCGCGTGATTGAGAAGGGTGCATTGCGATTACTTTGCCAAGCGCTTTGCTGATTCATCATTATACCTCATTTGCCAGTACCAAAATATAATAATAGGATTTTCCCCTTTTTTTCTGGCAACAAAACTGGAACCTTTTTACGAGGATTCATGTCTGTGTAGAGGTGTTACGGGAGGGCAAACAAACACACCAGGGGTGGTTATGCCCGCACGCGGAAGGATGCTTACATCCACGTCCGCATCGTTGAGCCTGGGGGGCTGTAACGGCGCTGTGATCACCCACGGCCCCACCCCTCAGTGGGGGAGTTGCTATATAAGGCGGTGAGCCGGTGGGCTCGGGGTTCAGTGTTCAGCTTAAACCAGCGAAGAAAGAAGACCGGCTAGATAGGCCCTGGGACTCCCTTGGATCGCTGTCCTTCTCAGGACCGACTAGGGCAAGCCAGTGGCGTGGCCCCGAGAGCCCAGAGGCGATGCTCTTGTAAGAGCCGGTCTGGGGACTCAGGGTGCCGTGATCCCAGCTTGGCCAGAGCT
>NC_083841.1:5481781-5491781 GCF_015708825.2 Lethenteron reissneri | reverse complement strand
GCCCGCTAACAGCACTCGACCCCAACAGTCTGTTGAGGCGGCACGGGACATCTTTGTCTTTTGTGATCCACATCAAGTGATTTATTATGAGAAGTGTTTTTTTGTTTAAGCGGTGCGATGTTTCTCCGTTGCTTTCCTGCTTTGGCCACGGGACTCGGCCTAGCGCCGCCTTAAAGGCCTCCGTGTGTGTGGGGGTGATGTGGGCGATGTCGAACTGTGTGACGCCGCAGCCACACAGCTCGCCGCTCTCGGAGAGAGAGAGAGAGGACGACTCGGAGAGAGAGAGGACGACTCGGAGCGGACGACTATGAGAGAGAGAGAACGACTCTGAGAGAGAGAGGACGACTCGGAGAGAGAGAGGACGACTTAGAGAGAGATGACGACTCTGAGAGAGAGAGGACGACTCTGAGAGAGAGCACGGACGACTCTGAGAGAGAGAGGACGACTCTGAGAGAGAGAGAGGACGACTCGGAGAGAGAGAGGACGACTTAGAGAGAGATGACGACTCTGAGAGAGAGAGGACGACTCTGAGAGAGAGAGGACGACTCTGAGAGAGAGAGGACGACTCGGAGAGGGAGAGAGAGAGAGGATGACTCAGAGCGGAGGACTTTGAGAGAGAGCAAACGACTTTGAGAAATGAGGGGGAAACTTTGGCGGCGCCAGGGGGAACCACAACCACCACAACCACGACCACCGCGACCACCACCACAACCGCTACAACCACCACCACAACCACCACGACCAACACCACCACCACAACCACGACCACCGCGACCACCACCACAACCGCTACAACCACCACCACAACCACCACGACCAACACCACCACCACAACCACGACCACCGCGACCACCACCACAACCGCTACAACCACCACGACCAACACCACAACCACCACAACCACCACCACGACCAACACCACGACCACCGCGACCACCACCACAACCGCTACAACCACCACCACCACAACCACCACGACCAACACCACCACCACGACCACCGCGACCACCACCACAACCGCTACAACCACCACGACCAACACCACAACCACCACAACCACCACCACGACCAACACCACGACCACCACCACAACCGCTACAACCACCACGACCAACACCACAACCACCACAACCACCACCACGACAAACACCACCACCACAACCACCACCACAACCACCGCCACTGTACCAGCAGCGTTTATCACCCCAGCAGGGCCAAGCAGCAGCAGCAGGAGGGAGTGTTTTGATGAGAAGCAGGAGGGAGTGTTTTGATGAAGAAGCAGGAGGGAGTGTTTTGACGAAGAGGAGTAGGGAGTGTTTTGATGAGGAGCGGGAGGGAGTGTTTTGACGAAGAGGGAGTGTTTTGATGAGGAGCGGGAGGGAGTGTTTTGATGAAGAGGAGGAGGGAGTGTTATGACGAAGAGGAGGGAGTGTTTTGATGAGAAGCAGGAGGGAGTGTTTTGACGAGGAAGAGGGAGTGTTTTGATGAGAAGCAGGAGGGAGTGTTTTGATGAAGAGGAGGAGGGAGTGTTATGACGAAGAGGAGGGAGTGTTTTGATGAGAAGCAGGAGGGAGTGTTTTGACGAGGAAGAGGGAGTGTTTTGACGAGGAGCAGGAGGGAGTGTTTTGACGAGTCGTCTATGAGAAGTGGACTCAAGCAGATTAAGGGGCGATTTGAGCTTTAGCTAAATCGATGTTTATATATTTATTTATATTTATTCGTGCATTAGGATTTAGTTTGGGGGAGGGGGGGGGCTTAAACTAACCCCCCCCCCCAACACCCCCCACCACTCTTTGAGATTGAAGACGTGGAGATGAGTGAAATGTGATGGGTTTTTAAATCCTTTTTATTAAGTTCACTTGCTTGCTTGCGCGCTTACGACCGTGCAAATCTTTCGCTTGTTTTTTAACCCACTTCCCGTGATCCAATCGAGCTGACATTTTGCACACAGACTCGTTGTGCGAGACAATTAATGTTCGTGAAAATTTTTTTTTCAAAATTTTACACTTTTTAGGGAAAACAAATTAAATATTTAATTACCAATTGCTTCATACTGGCGGACAATCATCTGACCCATAGGTGGCAGCCATCTCAAGCCAGAGGACTCTAGCCGCCACACATATAAAGGATTTAGAGTGAAAAACTTTGTTTTTACGGGTTTACTTATTTATGTTGTTGTGTTCGTGCAGAGGTTCGTCGCCGGGCAGAGATGATCGTCTCTGCCCGGAGGGTTTCAGCGTGCGCGAGAAGCCAGTTTGATATCCCAACTCAGTACAGTTGTGTGTGCCTGTGAAGTTTGCGATGAGTCTATGAGTCTCTACGTGAGTCTACGGGTCTCCGTGTGAGTCTATGGGTCTCTGTAGTCAGTCTGTGGGTCTCTATGTGAGTATATGGGTCTCTGTGTGAGTGGGTCTGTATGTGAGTCTACGGGTCTCTGTGTGAGTGGGTCTGTGTGAGTATGGAACTCTGTGTGAGTCTACGGGTCTCTATGTGAGTCTACGGGTCTCGGTGTGAGTAGATCTCTGTGTGAGTCTATGGGTCTTTGTGTGAGTCTATGGAACTCTGTGTGAGTATGGAACTCTGTGTGAGTCTACGAGTCTCTGTGCGAGTCTATGGGTCTCTGTGTGAGTCTATGGGTCTCTGCGTGAGTCTATGGGTCTCTGTGAGTCTACGGGTCTCTGTGTGAGTCTGAGTCTCTGTGAGTCTACGGGTCTCTGTGTGAGTCTATGAGTCTCTGTGAGTCTACGGGTCTCTATGTGAGTCTATGGGTCTCTATGTGAGTCTATGGGTCTCTGTGTGAGTCTATGGGTCTCTGTATGAGTCTATGGGTCTCTGTGAGTCTACGGGTCTCTGTGTGAGTCTATGGGTCTCTGTGCGAGTCCACGGGTCTGGATGCGAGTCTAATGCTCACTATGAACTCCCAGCACTTGAGCACCAGGTTTCGTCACCCACCCCACTCCCGGTTTCGTCACCCACCCTACTCCCGGTTTTGTTTTATCCGCACCAGCCCAGGAACGCCAAATCACACCGACGGATCTCTACACTTGGCGTGTGACATTGCCCGCAGATGCTATTAATATACTACTGGCAGGAACCCACTGGTTCCACCAGCCCACAGGGGATTATTGTGTCCGTCCGTCCGTCGTGCAGGGAGGTATCGGGTGGGGAAGGGCTGGGTGGGGAGGAGCTGGGTGGGGAGGGGAGGGGCTGGGTGGGTGGGTGGGGAGGGCCTGGGTAGGGAGGGTGGGGAGGGGCTGGGTGGGTGGGTGGGGAGGGGCTGGGTGGGTGGGTGGGGAGGGGCTGGGTGGGTGGGTGGGGAGGGTGGGGAGGGGCTGGGTGGGGAGGGTGGGGAGGGGCTGGGTGGGTGGGGTGGGGAGGGGCTGGGTGGGTGGGTGGGGAGGGGCTGGGTGGGTGGGGAGGGATGGGGCTGGGTGGGGAGGAGCTGGTCACCCCGTGGTGCCCTTATAAAACTCAACGTTTAACCTACTCACGCCGGCTTGTGCCCGCCCTCACAGTCGGCCATATTTGCGAATACACCACGCCGCCGTTGACCCTGCAGGCCATTGACCGCGCAACCCGACGTTCCTACCAGCTCCCTCCGCAGGAATGTGTTAACACGTACACACACACACATATATATAAAGTATATAGATACAGCCCTGCCAATGTAGCCCGTGCACGCGTTTGTTTGTATGGAGGAGCTCGCTAACGGCGCTTGTTAAGGGCTATACTTTGTGTTTGTGTGGCGAGCGTGGTGCTGGCCACCCACCCCCTCGTGTGCCACAGCGCCGGTAGCCTTCATAGGTGCTGCTGCTACTCGCTACTAACAGCACTTGCCCCAACAGTCTGTTAAGGCTATACGGGGGATCTTTGTCTTCGTAGGCGCTGCTGCTACTCGCTACTAACAGCACTTGCCCCAACAGTCTGTTAAGGCTGTACGGGGGATCTTTGTCTTTGCATCGGTGTTGTGGTTAGCGTGCTGCGCTACGAACCTGGTGGCCCGAGTTCGATTCCCACTCTAAAAACAATAAAAGTGGAGAGAGAGTCTTTAAAACGGTCCTGGACCTCTCCTAGATTGACTCAGCCTCAAATGAGTACCTGTGCAGATGATGTAGGCCAGAACTTCGGGGGTAAAGGCCAATTTATCCGCCCGCTCACTCACTCACCCACTCACTCACCCACTCACTCACCCACCCAGTCACTCACCAACCCACCCACTCATTCACCCACCCATTCACCCAGCCATTCACTCATTCACTCACTCACTCACTCACCCACCCAGTCACTCACCAACCCACCCACTCATTCACCCACCTACTCATTCACCCACCCATTCACCCACCTACTCATTCACCCACCCACTCATTCACCCACCTACTCATTCACCCACCCATTCACCCACCCACTCATTCACTCACTCACTCACCCACCCAGTCACTCACCAACCCACCCAGTCACTCACCAACTTACCCACTCACTCACTCACCCACTCACCCACCCACTCACTCACCCACCTAGTCACTCACCAACCCACCCACTCACTCACCCACCCACTCATTCAACCACCCACTCATTCACCCACCACTCACTCACTCACCCACCCACTCATTCACCCACTCACTCACTCACCCACCCAGTCACTCACCAACCCACCCACTCACTCACCCACCCACTCACCCACCCACTCATTCACCCACCCACTCATTCACCCACCACTCACTCACCCACCCACTCATTCACCCACTCACTCACCCATCAATTCACTCACCAACCCACCCACTCACTCACCCATCCACTCACTCACCCACCCACTCACTCACTCACCCACCCACTCATTCACCCACCACTCACTCACCCACCCACTCACCCACCCACTCACTCACCCATCAATTCACTCACCAACCCACCCACTCACCCACCCACTCACTCACCCACCCACTCACTCACCCACCCACTCACTCACTCACCCACCCACCCACTCATTCACCCACCCACTCATTCACCCACCACTCACTCACCCACCCACTCACTCACTCACTCACCTAGTCACTCACCAACCCACCCACTCACTCACCCACCCACTCACTTGCCCACTCACTCACCCACCCACCCACTCATTCACCCACCCACTCATTCACCCACCCACTCATTCACCCACCACTCACTCACTCACCCACCCACTCATTCACCCACTCACTCACTCACCCACCCACTCACTCACCAACCCACCCACTCACTCACCCACCCACTCACCCACCCACTCATTCACCCACCCACTCATTCACCCACCACTCACTCACCCACCCACTCATTCACCCACTCACTCACCCACCCAGTCACTCACCAACCCACCCACTCACTCACTCACCCACCCACTCACTCACCCACCCACTCACTCATTCACCCACCCACTCATTCACCCACCACTCACTCACCCACCCACTCACCCACCCACCCACTCACCCACCCACTCACTCACCCATCCATTCACTCACCAACCCACCCACTCACTCACCCATCCACTCACTCACCCACCCACTCACTCACCCACCCATTCACTCACTCACCCACCCACCCACTCATTCACCACCCACTCATTCACCCACCACTCACTCACCCACCCACTCACTCACTCACCTAGTCACTCACCAACCCACCCACTCACTCACCCACCCACTCACTCACCCACCTAGTCTCTCACCAACCCACCCACTCATTCACCCACCCACTCACTCACCCACCCACTCATTCACCCACCCACTCATTCACCCACCCACTCATTCACCCACCCACTCACTCACCCACTCATTCACCCACTCCCTCACTCACCCATCCAGTCACTCACCAACCCACCCACTCACTCACCCACCCACTCATTCACCCACCCACTCACCCACCCACCCACTGACTCACCCACCCACTCACCCACCCACTCACTCATTCACCCACCCACTCACTCACTCACTCACCCACCCACTCACCCACCCACTCACCCGGGCCCTCCCCTAAGTCGTCTCAGCCTCAAACGAGTATCTGGTATGGTGTGTGAACATCGCCTCCGGGGAGACAAAGGCGGCCGGGCGTTGTGGTGCTGACCCACCCCACTCACCTCGTGTGACATGCCGGCCTTCGTTAGGTGCTGCTTGTCGATAACAGAAACTTGCTCCCAGAAGGCCGTTAAGGCTATTCGGGGGATCTTTGTCCATACATTGTACATGGTCGAGTGGTGGTGCAGTGGTTAGCGCGTTGCTCTAGTAACCCGGCGACTCGAGTTCAACTCCCGCTCAAGATCAACAGGAGTGGCGAGTCTTTGAAACGGTCCTGGGCTTCCTCCCCTAGGTCGACTCAGCCTCAAACGAGTACCTGGTGCGGTGTGTAGTAAACATCGCCACTGGGGCACACGACTCGGAGAGAGAGAGAGACAGCTGACCCACCCACCCACCTCGCGTGCCATTCCGGCCTTTGTAGGTGCCGCTACTCACTCACAACGCTTTCCGTTAAGGATATACAGGGATCTTTCCCTTTGGTGGTGGTGGTGGTGGTAGTAGCGGTGGTGGTGGTGGCGGTGGTGGTAGCGGTTGTGACGGTGGTGGTGGTGGTGGTAGCGGTGGTGGTGGTAGCGGTTGTGACGGTGGTGGTGGTGGTAGAAGCAGTGGCCCTCGTAGCGGTGGTGGTAGCGGTGGTGGTGGTGGTGGTGGTAGCGGTGGTGGTGGTGGCGGTGGTAGCGGTTGTGACGGTGGTGGTGGTGGTGGTAGCGGTTGTGACGGTGGTGGTGGTGGTAGCAGTGATAGAAGCGGAGGCCCTCGTAGCGGTAGTGGTGGTGGTGGGATCTTCAATATCCGTCTTAAAAAAAAATGTATACATAGTCGAGCAAATTATTTGCTGCTGCTGCTACAGCTGCTACAGCTGCTGCTGCTGCTTCTGCTACAGCTACTGCTGCTGCTACTACTGCGTTGTCAGTGCTGCCCCAAGCACAGTGAGCGTATCATCTCGACACGCTCCCTGTCCGCAACACTGCGGCAACAATTAACGGGGGGGGGGGGAAATAAATATATAACAGCCAACGTTTCGTGCGATGGCCCTTATTTATGTTGAATGATGAAGGACGGTTTTGCCGCAAACCGTGAACGTCCGTGTTGCAAGATGGCATGACAATATGGTATTGGTGGAAATGCATTGGTGAAATGCATTGGTTAAATGCATTGGTGAAATGCATTGGTGAAATGCATTGGCAAAGTGCATTGGTGAAATGCATTGGCAAAGTGCATTGGTGAAATGCATTGGCAAAGTGCATTGGTGAAATGCATTGGCAAAGTGCATTGGTGAAATGCATTGGTCAAATGCATTGATGCAATGCATTCGTGAAATGCATTGGTCAAATGCATTGGCAAAGTGCATTGGTGAAATGCATTGGCAAAGTGCATTGGTGAAATGCATTGGTGAAATGCATTGGTCAAATGCATTGGCAAAGTGCATTGATGCAATGCATTGGTGAAATGCATTGGTCAAATGCATTGATGCAATGCATTCGTGAAATGCATTGGTGAAATGCATTGGTCAAATGCATTGGTGAAATGCATTGGTGAAATGCATTGGCAAAATGCATTGGTGAAATGCATTGGTGAAATGCATTCGTGAAATGCATTGGTGAAATGCATTCGTGAAATGCATTGGTGAAATGCATTGATGCAATGCATTCATGAAATGCATTGGTGAAATGCATTGGTGAAATGCATTCGTGAAATGCATTGGTGAAATGCATTGGTGAAATGCATTGGCGAAATGCATTGGCGAAATGCATTGGTCAAATGCATTGATGCAATGCATTGGTGAAATGCATTGATGCGATGCAATGCATTGGTGAAATGCATTGATGCAATGCATTCCTGAAACGCATTGGTTAAATGCATTGGTGCAATGCATTCGTGAAATGCATTCGTGAAATGCATTCGTGAAATGCATTGGCGAAATGCATTGGCGAAATGCATTGGCGAAATGCATTGGTCAAATGCATTGATGCAATGCATTGGTGAAATGCATTGATGCGATGCAATGCATTGGTGAAATGCATTGATGCAATGCATTCCTGAAACGCATTGGTTAAATGCATTGATGCAATGCATTCGTGAAATGCATTCGTGAAATGCATTCGTGAAATGCATTGGTTAAATGCATTGGTGAAATGCATTCGTGAAATGCATTCGTGAAATGCATTCGTTAAATGCATTGGTGAAATGCATTGATGCAATGCATTCCTGAAACGCATTGGTTAAATGCATAGATGCAATGCATTCCTGAAACGCATTGGTGAAATGGATTGATGCAATGCATTGGTGAAATGCATTGGTCAAGTGGGTCCATAGACCAACACCGAGTCCGTGTTAATCTCCACGTGAACCACTGTGGCCTGGCCTTGTTCATCGGATGAGGTTTTGCCCAACGCACGAGACCACTCTCTCTGCGGAAGCGCCCTCTCGTCGTGACGAATCAGCCACAGCGGCGATGCCACCAGCTCCATACAACATTGCCTCGGAGCTCTTATTCCAAGACGAACACCGCCCCCCCTCGTTCTCTCCCCTCCTTCCACGCAGAAGGAGAGACGGACACACAGAGAGAGAGAGAGCGAGACGTGAGCTACCGACGGAGGCCGTAGGACTGCGATGAGGGCTGGGTGCAGATGCAGCACTTGTCGTAGTTCAAAAATAAACACATTAAAAAATATTACATAGAAAACAGGGGGCACATAGACATGGGGTAGAGAGAGGGGGGGGGGTAGAGAGAGAGGGGGGGTAGAGAAAGAGGGGGGGTAGAGAGAGAGGGGGTAGAGAGAGAGGGGGGGTAGAGAGAGAGGGGGGGGGGTACAGAGAGAGGGGGGGGGGGTAGAGAGAGAGGGGGGTAGAGAGAGAGAGGGGGTAGAGAGAGAGGGGGTAGAGTGAGAGGGGATAGAGAGAGAAAGGGGGTAGAGAGAAAGGGGGGTAGAGAGAGAGGGGGGGTAAGAAGGAGGAGAGTGTGAAATCTTTCATTTAAAAAGGGGTGGGTACATAAAGCAAAGCATTAGAGAAAAAAAAACTAGAAAAACTAAATGATGAACGAAGCAAAGTGCCAAGTGCACCGATCATCTTCTTGATTCCACTGATCGTTAAAAAAATAAAAAATAAAGCGAGAGAAAAAGCATCATTAACCCGCTTGGGCACGACTCCATGTGTCACCTGTCCTCCTGTGCAAGGCGCGTGCGTGGGTTACCGAAGGATTAATGTCGCATGCGAAGCAACGCACGCGGCATTCAAGAGGAGCTGTTCGACGGAGCACAAAAAAAGCCCAAAAACAGGGTAGACGGGTTTGTGCGCGCACTGTATGCGTATCTACACGTACAGCGAGCTCGGCTCATTCGGCCAGCGTGCTCAAAGATGGTCCGGGTTGAGTTTTTTTTGGGTGAAAAGCAAAATGCATCCACCTCCTCCTCCCCCCTTCCTGATATTCGCTCCTTCCCGTGTGCGTCGAGATGATGATGGTGGAGGTGGTGGAGATGGGGGTGGAGGTGGTGGTGGAGGTGGTGGAGGAGGAGGTGGAAGAGATGGTGGTGGAGGTGGGGGTGGAGGATGAGGTGGTGGAGGTGGTGGAGGTGGTGGTGGAGGTGGTGGAGGTGGTGGAGGTGGTGGTGGAGGTGGTGGTGGAGGTGGTGGTGGTGGAGGTGGTGGTGGAGGTGGGGGTGGAGTTGGGGGTGGCGTTGGTGGTGGAGGTGGTGGTGGAGGTGGTGGACGAGGAGGTGGTGGTGGATGAGGTGGAAGAGATGTTGGTGGTGGTGGTGGTGGAGGTGGGGGTGGAGTTGGGGGTGGTGGTGGTGGTGGAGGTGGGGGTGGTGGTGGTGGAAGTGGTGGTGGTGGAGGTGGTGGTGGTGGAGGTGGTGGTGGTGGAGTTGGTGGTGGAGGTGGTGGTTGTTGGAGGAGGAGGTGGGGCCTCACCTGGTAAAGTAAATAAAAAAGTAGTTTCGTTTTTAGCT
>NC_083841.1:5459562-5473889 GCF_015708825.2 Lethenteron reissneri | reverse complement strand
CTGGCCACCGAAACGCATCCAAACCCGGCAGCATCCCGAGTCCGATTCCATGCCACGGCTAACATCAGTGGCGAGTGACACCATCCACTTGCTACGCTTGAGCACCCGGTGTGATAACTGTGGAGTGGCTGACACGTGGATTCGAGCTCAGGATTTGAGCGGTGGCACATTCGCCGCTCGTTGCTGCGGAGGTTCGCGGTTCGACCCCAGTGGCCGCGCCGGTTATCACTGTGTTGCGGTACTAACAGTTCAACTGCTGAGTTCGATTCCGACACTGACTACGCCTGCTGTATATTTGGCGCTTGTGTGTCTCTCTCTCATCATCATCACGGTGGCTAGGAGATGCTAACAAACTCGCCTAGTGTACAGGAGGTCGTGGGTTCGATCCAGACCCTGACGCCTGCTGTATATTTCTAGTTTGCGTGTCTCTCTCTCATCATCATCATCATCACCACGGTGGCTAGGAGATGTTAACAACCTCGCCTGGTATACAAGAGATCGTGAGTTAGATCCAGACCCTGACGCCTGCTGCTGTATATTTCTAGTTTGCGTGTCTCTCTCTCTCATCATCATCACGGTGGCTAGGAGACGCTAACAACCTCGCCTGGTATACAAGAGATCGTGGGTTGGATCCAGACCCTGACGCCTGCTGTATATTTCTAGTTTGCGTGTCTCTCTCTCCCCGTAGTCGCGTGGATTTTGATCCGGGTTTATCCCCTCCACATTTAGAATCAAAGCCACGCGTCTACAGAGTATTTGGCTCCTGCTGTACATTCCCACGTGACCAGCTACTGTGTGCGAAAGCCAAGTCAGTGGCTTCTAGAAGGAAAATAGTTCCACTAGCTCACACGTGGTCAAATAACAAAATGGTAGTTTCGTTTAGTTTGAAGTGCGGACCCTTGTTACCAGATCACCTGGAATTTGAGAGATTTCGTATCGGCAAAATTTCAAAAATGTTAGAGTTTGTTTTGGTGACCCCCATTCCCCCCCCCCCCCCGACTTCCCCCACCCCCCTCCCCCTCGTTCTGCATGGGGTCCCTCTGGGGTCCCTCTGGGTCCCTCTGGGTTATCCGGTTTCTTCCTCCTGCCTCCTCCCCCCTCCCTCCCCCTTCCCTCCCTCCTCATCCTTGTCCCTCTCTCCTCCTCCCTTCCTCCCTATCTCCCCCTCTTCACGTCCCCCCCCCTCTCTTCCCTCCTCCTCCTCCTCCCTGCCCCCCCCCCCTCCTCCTCCTCCTTCTCATGGCTGAAATGAAACCCCGTAACATTGCAACTGGATAGCCTCATTTTGCAAGAGCAAGCCTGGGGAATTCGTTTGCATGGTAGGGTGCAATGATTGCCACGTGTGCGTGTGTGCGGCGTGTGTCTGTGTGGTGTGTGTGGCGTGTGTGTGGTGTGTGTGTGTAGTGTGTGGGGTGTGTGCGTGTGTGTGTGCGGCGTGTGTGTGGTGTGTGTGGCGTGTGTGTGGGTGTGTGTGTGTGTGCGGTGTGTGTGTGTGCGGTGTGTGTGTGTGCGGTGTGTGTGTGCGGTGTGTGGTGTGTGTGTGTGCGGTGTGTGGTGTGTGTGCGGCGTGTGTGTGTGCGGTGTGTGTGTGTGTGTGCGGCGTGTGTGTGTGTGTGCGGTGTGCGGTGTGTGCGGTGTGTGTGTGTGTGTGCGGTGTGTGTGTGTGCAGCGTGTGTGCGTTTACTGCGTGTTTGTGTGCATGTTGGTGCCGGACGGTAACCCTGTGGTTAGCAGTGCCATGGGGGGAGGGCCAATATCGATTGGACATTCCCTTCATGGTGTAATGTAGCCACCACAGCGGCCAAATGGGGCTCTGGACGGATGCGAGGGGCTGGTAACCCCTCCATCTTCTAATTTGATTACCACAAAACCACGCGAAAGATATCCAGATAAGCTTGTGTCGGAGGCCCCGAGGGAACAGGTGTCTATGACGGCTCCTGGCAGAGCCATGAGACTGAATCCTTACCCTCGGGGTTCCTCCAGAAACAACAAAGAGCCACTGCGGGTGGCTACGTGGAATGTTCGAACGCTCACTGCGGAGTAGAGGCTGCCACTCCTCTGTCGGGAGGTGGACCGGTACCGCTTGGATCTCTGTGGCATTCAGGAGGTCCGGTGGACCGGCTCTGGCTCGTGCCACCATGAGGGGTGGACAGTCCTCTAACTCAGGGCAGGAAACTGAATAAAATAATTAAGGGGCTGTGGGAACGTGATGGTGAGGCGTGGGAAGCTGTAAGCCCCAAGTTACTGTGGGCTCACCTTCCCATTAACCAGAGGTGAGGAGTGGTGGTCATGGTTACTTATGCCCCCACCGAAGACGAACATCCGTGGAGGGATGCAGGCAAGGCCGATGAGTCATATGCCTTCTATGACCTCCTGTCACAGGTGCTAGCTGAAGTCGGTGACTTTAATGCCCGAGTTGGTCATGATGCTGGCACCTGGTCGAGAGTGATTGGAAGGCATGGGCCAGATCAACTCCATAACAACGGTAGGAGGCTGCTAGACTTTTGTGCAGCCCATGGCCTTGTAATTACCAACACACTGTTCCGGCAACGGCGCATCCACACAACATCATGGATGCATGCCGAGTCCAAGCAAGAACATCTGCTGGACTGCATAGTCATGGAACAGTGAATGCGGACCCATGTCCGTGACACCAGGACCTACCATGGAGCTGATCTGCCCACTGACCATCGGCTTGTCATCTGTAAGATGCGCCTGCCATTCTTCCACTCCGGTGGTGGGTGTACATCCAGGACCCCATTCCAACCTAAGGTGGCCTTGTCTCAGCTGATGAAAGTTTGCAAGCGAGAATGTCATCATCGCTTGCAGCTGGGGTTGGCATCGTCCCCCACTCCTCCTGATGTCGAGGGTAAATGGGCGAGGTTTAGGACTGTGCCTCATGCAGCTGCAATGGCTGCTTTGGGTACACAGTCCAGACCTCCGCAGAGACCATGGCTGACAGAGGAGGTGTTCTGGCTGGCTGAGAAAAAGCGACAGGACCACTCTCATCGGCTACAGCATCCCACGTCGGAGAATGAGGAGGCTTACCGCAGCCTTCGCTGGGAGGCTCAGAGAGCCGTGAGGCGCTGCAAGGATGGGTGGTGGTCACGGGTTGCTGAGGAGATGGAGTCTGCCTCAGTAGCCCATGATCACAAATCACTCTGTAAATCCATCATTAGGGGAAAGAACGGTGATCCGATCTCCGACCCCCAGGAACAGGTGTGCAGATTTGCTGAGCATTTCTGTGAGGCCCTGGGGGAGGAGAAATCCCTCAGCTGCGTGTGTGTGCGTGCGTGCTGTGTGTGTGTGCGTGCTGCATGTGTGTGCTGCGTGTGTGTGCGTGCTGCGTGAGTGTGTGTGTGCTGCGTGTGTGTGCATGCTGCGTGTGTGTGCATGCTGCGTGTGTGTGCGTGCTGCGTGAGTGAGTGTGTGTGCTGCGTGTGTGTGTGTGCTGCGTGTGTGTGCGTGCTGCGTGTGTGTGCGTGTGTGTGCTGCGTGTGTGTGTGTGCGTGCTGCGTGAGTGTGTGTGTGTGCTGCGTGTGTGTGTGTGCTGCGTGTGTGTGCATGCGTGCTGCGTGTGTGTGGTGTCTGTGCGTTCTGTATGCGGCATGTGTGTGCGAGGTGTGTGGTGTATGTGTGTGATGTGTGTGGTGTATGTGTGTGTGGTGTGTGTGTGGTGTGTGTGTGTGTGGCGTGTGTGTGGTATGTGTGGTGTGTGTGCGGTGTATGTGTGTGGCGTGTGTGTGGTATGTGTGTGGTGTGTGTGTGGTGTGTGTGTGGTGTGTGTGTGGTGTGTGTGTGGTGTGTGTGTGTAGTGTGTGTGTGGTGTGTGTGTGGTGTGTGTGAGGTGTGTGTGTGTGGCTTGTCTGTGTGAGGTGTGTGGTGTGTGTGTGGTGTATGTGTGGTGTGTGTGTGGTGTGTGTGTGGTGTGTGTGTGGTATGTGTGGTGTGTGTGCGGTGTATGTGTGTGGCGTGTGTGTGGTATGTGTGTGGTGTGTGTGGTGTGTGTGTGGTGTGTGTGTGTGGTGTGTGTGTGTAGTGTGTGTGTGGTGTGTGTGTGGTGTGTGTGAGGTGTGTGTGTGTGGCGTGTCTGTGTGAGGTGTGTGGTGTGTGTGTGTGGTGTGTGTGTGTGGTGTATGTGGTGTGTGCGGTGTAAGTGTATGCATGCTGTGTGTGGTGTGTGTGTGTGGTGTAAGTGTGTGGTGTGTGTGTGTGGTGTGTGCGGTGTGTGTGTGTGGTGTGTGCGGTGTATGTGGTGTGTGTGGTGTAAGTGTGTGCTGCGTGTGTGGTGTATGTGGTGTGTGTGGTGTAAGTGTGTGTGGTGTGTTTGTGGTAAGTGTGTGCATGCTGTGTGTGGTGTATGTATGTGGGGTGTGCGGTGTAAGTGTGTATGGCGCGTGACCCAGGTGAGAGGGAGTAATCGTGTGGCGTTCCATTTACAACTCTAAATATAACCGGGCAGGCGATCCCCCGTTCACACACCGTGACCCCCGGCCCAGCCAGCGCCAAACAGGGGAATGTCGCAATCCGGTGAAAGAAGGATGCTGCCTGAGCCGCGTCGCTTGTATCAAGATGTTAACTACCTCGCCTGGTACACGGGAGGTCGTGGGTTAGATCCCGACCCTGACGCCTGCTGCTGTATATTTGGAGTCTGCGTGTCTCTCTCTCATCATCATTATGGCTAGGAGATGTTAACTACCTCGCCTTGTATACAGGGGGTCGTGGCTTCGATCCCGACTGACGCCTGCTGCTGTATATTTGGAGTCTGCGTGTCTCTCTCTCATCATCATTATGGCTAGGAGATGTTAACTACCTCGCCTGGTACACGGTAGGTCGTGGCTTCGATCCCAACGCCTGCTGCTGTATATTTGTAGTTTGCGTGTCTCTCTCTCCCCCGGCCCCCCGTGGTTCGTGTGGATTTTTCTCCGGGTCCACCCCCCCCCCCACCCATCCCATCCGCGGAGAGCATCATCAACATCGCGGCGATCAGAGCACCGCGTCCGCGATCGATAAAGCACGACCCCCCTCCTGCAACACCGCCAGGAGAGGGCTCGTTCACAGGAACTAGCAAACTCCCCGGTAGGGGGGGGCGGGGGGGGGGCGGCGGGGGGGGGGGGGGGGCGGGGGGGGGGCAGAGAACAGCCCCGCGGAAGCGGACATCAAGGAGCTATTCCAGATACTCCCCTCCGGCAGAAGGTTGCGGTCCATCATGACCAAAACCTCACGTCATAAAAAATTAACCCGTAAAAACAAAGTTTTTCACTCTAAATCCTTTATATGCGTGGCGGCTAGAGTTCTCTCGTCCTCTGGCTTGAGATGGCTGCCACCTATGGGTCAGATGAGTGTCTGCCACCATTAAGCAATTGGTAATTAAATATAATTAATTTTATCCTATTAAGTGTAAAATTTTGGGAAAAAAATTTCACGAAAATACATTGTCACGCACAAGTCTACGTGCAAAATGTCAGCTCGATCGGATCACGGGAAGTGGGTTAAAAAACGACCAAAAGATTTGCACGGTCGTAAGCGCGCAAGCAAGTGAACTTAATATAAAGGATTTAAAAACAGTTTCTTTCCATCCGCTGTTGGCCTCCTCAAGAAGGCCAAGGGCTTAAAATGACTTTTACACTTAAAATGACGTTTACACTTAAAATGACTGTTACACTTACTATAACATTGTATCTACATAATTACACCTAGTCATACTTACGTGTTATTTGTATTCTAAGATTGTACATTATGGCTAATTCACATTTTACATTTCACATTTTATATGGTCTACTTATTAATAATTTTAAATACTTCAGCCCGTCAGTATTAGTTATACTTTGTAACGTTAGACTGTATATCACCTATTCTCAATGTTGAATGTATGCATAGTAAATTCCGTGTATGTCTAAACGTTCATGGCGATTAAAACCTAGATTTGAAGCTTTCGTGACTGCAAGGATTCATATTCTTAGGTTTTTTCGGTAAAGTCACGTAGGTTTCTGTTGTGAGTCTATGGGTCTCTGTGTGAGTTTATGCATCACTGTGTGAGTCTACGGATCTCTGTGTGAGTCTATGGGTCTCTGTGTGATTGTATGGGTCTCTGTGTGAGTCTATGGGTCTCTGTGATTCTATGGGTCTCTGTGTGAGTCTATGTGTGAGTCTATGTGGTCTCTGTGTGAGTCGATGACTATCTGTGTGAGTCTATGGGTCTCTGTGTGAGTCTATGGGCCTCTGTGTGAGTCTATGGGTCTCTGTGTGAGTCTATGGCTCTCTGTGTGAGTCTATGGGTCTCTGTGAGTCTATGAGTTTCTGTTGTGAGTCTATGGATCTCTGTGTGAGTTTATGCATCACTGTGTGAGTCTACGGATCTCTGTGTGAGTCTATGGGTCTCTGTGTGATTGTATGGGTCTCTGTGTGAGTCTATGGGTGTCTGTGATTCTATGGGTCTCTGTGTGAGTCTATGTGGTCTCTGTGTGAGTCGATGACTATCTGTGTGAGTCTATGGGTCTCTGTGTGAGTCTATGGGTCTCTGCGCGAGTCTATGAGTCTATGTGTGACTCTATTGGTCTCTGTGTGAGTCTACGTGTCTCTGTGTGAGTCTATGTGTCTCTGTGTGAGTCTATGGCTCTCTGTGTGAGTCTATGGGTCTCTGTGTGAGTCTGTGGGTCACTGTGTGAGTCTACGTGTCTCTGTGTGATTCTATAAATCTCCGTGTGATTCTATGGGTCACTGTATGATGATATGGGTCACTGTGATTACATGGGTCTCTGTGTGATTATATGTGTCTCTGTGTGATTATATGGGTCTCTGTGTGATTATATGGGTCTCTGTGTGATTCAATGGGTCTCTGTGTGATTCTATAGATCTCCGTGTGATTCTATGGGTCACTGTATGATTACATGGGTCTCTGTGTGATTACATGGGTCTCTGGCCGTCGGCTGATGATGTTGATTGTTGAAAATGGCCAGCAAAACGTCACGGGTACTCGATTTTGTAAGCGTTGTAGTGGGGTTTGCTCTCCAACACACACACGACCGGTGTGTGTGGCGAACTGGTTTTGTTCACGTGAGAACATTCGGACAAGAAAAGTCCGTAAAAGAGGTTTTCATAATCAACGTTTTTGGGTTTAGATCGCGGGAGACAGAGCAGAGTCTCAACATTCTGGCGAATTGCCCGATGATGCTGGATGCAATTACCAGCGAAACGTCGTACTCAAAAAATTGTAAATGTTGTGGTTTCACGCTTCAACACACCGGTGGGCTAAAGCAGTGAACTATTTTGTCTTTTGTCAACGTGACACTTTTTTAAATCCTTTATATTAAGTTCACTTGCTTGCTTGCTTGCGCGCTTACGACGGTGCAAATCTTTCGGTCGTTTTATAACCCACTTCCCGTGATCCAATCGAGCTGACATTTAGCACACAGACTCGTTGTGCGTGACAATTTATTTTCGTGAAAAAAAATTCCTAAATTTTCCACTTTTTAGGATTTTTTTTTCATAATTAATTTTAAATACCAATGTGATAAAAATGAAACTCTTACTCAATAAAAACAGAAATGAATAATAAAATAAAACCGATGCCACGCATATAAAGGATTTATAGTGAAAAACTTTGTTTTTACGGGTTATTTTTTTACTGATTGGCCGTGTCGGGTGGTGGAGGGTTACGACACATTCATAAATAACGCAGCAATCTAAACCCAAAAAACGTTGATTATCAATAACATTGGTCGCGAAAGCCTGCCGCGTGTTAAAAAGAGGTTTTTGCTTAGTTCAGCACCACCAGCAGCGGAGAGTAAGGCCGCTCACGACGTTAACAGTTCGAGTAACCCGTGACGTTTCGCTGCCGACTACAACAACAACAAGCGGCGGCATCATCTTCTTGGTTCTTTCGGTAAAGTCACGTAGCAGGGAAATAATAAAATAATAAAAATAAAACATAATAATAAAAATAAAACATAATAAAATAATTCTCACGACGTTTCGGCCACAACGCAAGCAGCCATCCTCAGGTGAAGAATGAAAAAATTAACCCGTAAAAACAAAGTTTTTCACTCTAAATCCTTTATATGCGTGGCGGCTAGAGTCCTCTCGTCCTCTGGCTTGAGATGGCTGCCACCTATGGGTCAGATGATTGCCTGCCACCATTAAGCAATTGGTAATTAAATATAATTTATTTTTTCCTAAAAAGTGTAAAATTTTGGAAAAAAAATTGCACGAACATTAATTGTCACGCACAACGAGTCTGTGTGCAAAATGTCAGCTTGATTGGATCACGGGAAGTGGGTTAAAAAACGACCGAAAGATTTACACGGTCCTAAGCAAGCAAGCAAGTGAACTTAATATAAAGGATTTAAAAACCACCAAGCTTGGAGCGTATATTTAAGCTGGGATTGGAGGGGGGGAAGAAGAGCGCCTTGACAAAATAATTTGCATATAAAGAGGGATTTAGCATATTTATGGGAAATGCGTAGGAGGTGGGCGGGCATCGTAAGGCAAAGACGGCCAGAATGACGAGGGGTCTGGTTCGAATTTCGCCGGCAAACTCCGAACGGCCGAACGTGCCGATCGCGCAGCCAAATCGTCACCGTTTTTTGTTTGCTAACGCGATGCTGGAAAGTGTAGTGTACAGTGTGGTGTATAGTGTAGTGTATAGTGTAGTGTATAGTGTAGTGTGTAGTGTAGTGTGTAGTGTATAGTGCAGTGTATAGTGCAGTGTATAGGGCAGTGTATAGTGTAGTGTATAGTGCAGTGTATAGTGCAGTGTATAGTGCAGTGTATAGTGCAGTGTATAGTGCAGTGTATAGTGCAGTGTATAGTAGTGTATAGTAGTGTAGTGTATAGTGTAGTGTATAGTAGTGTAGTGTATAGTCTAGTGTATAGTGTAGTGTATAGTGTAGTGTATAGTGTAGTGTATAGTGTAGTGTATAGTAGTGTAGTGTATAGTGTAGTGTATAGTGTATAGAAGTGTAGTGTATAGTGTAGTTTAAAGTGCAGTGTAAAGTGCAGTGTATAGTGTTGTATATAGCAGTGTAGTGTATAGTGTAGTGTATAGTGTAGTGTATAGTGTAGAGTGTATAGTGTAGAGTGTAGCAGTGTAGTGTATAGCAGTGTAGTGTATAGTGTAGTGTATAGTGTAGTGTATAGCGGTGTAGTGTATAGTGTAGTGTATAGTGTATAGAAGTGTAGTGTATAGTGTAGTGTATAGAAGTGTAGTGTATAGTGTAGTTTACTACTCCAGCCCTCCGCTGTGTTGGAGAGTGAATCCACAAGGTTGACAATTTGACCACCGCGACATTTCGCTGGTAATTACATCCGGCATCATCATCATCATCGGGCGATTTGCCAGAAGATCCGACCGCATTCGCTAGCGACAGCACCGTGCGTGCGAGTGCCTTCGAAAGGAAATCAACGTTGAATGAATGAACATAAATAAGTATAACCCGTAAAAACAAAGTTTTTCACTATAGATCCTTTATATGCGTGGCGGCTCGAGATGGCTGCCACCTATGGGTCAGATGATTGTCTGCCACCATTAAGCAATTGGTAATTAAATATTTAATTTGTTTTCCCTAAACAGTGTACAATTTTGGAAAAATTTAAAAAATTTTGGAAAAAATTTTACACGAAAATTAATTGTCACACACAACGAGTCTGTGTGGAAAATGTCAGCTCGATTGGATCACGGGAAGTGGGGTAAAAAACGAGCGAAATATTTGCACGGTCGTAAGCAAGCAAGCACGCAAGCATGCGAACTTAATATAAAGGATTTAAAAACGGGCCACTATTACAGCCAACGCGGGCTCCACCCCCCCACCCCATCTCCTCTTAAAATTTTGGATGTGGGGCTGGTGGATGGGAGAGGTGGTGGGGGGATAGGGGCAGAGTTTTATTTTAACGAGCAGAGGAGGATGAGGATGATGATGATGAGGGGGTGGTGTGTCACGGGGAGTCGTGGAAATTGTCTTTCTTCCACAAATATTTAGCCGTGCCCCTTCCCGCCCATCCACCCCGTGCATCCCCAATGCCGACAAACGCGTTGCCTTGCTCACCGCACAATGGGGACTACGGTCCTGTGAGGTGGCATCACCTCCCTCCCCTCTCCTCCCTCTCCTCCCTCCCTCCCTCTCCTCCCTCCCTCTCCCAATCTCCTCCATCTCCTCCCTCTCCTCCCTCCCTCCATCTCCTCCCTCCCTCCATCTCCTCCCTCTCCTCCATCTCCTCTCTCCCTCCCTCTCCTCCCTCTCCTCCCTCTCCTCCATCTCCTCCATCTCCTCCCTCCCTCCATCTCCTCCCTCCCTCCATCTCCTCCATCTCCTCCCTCTCCTCCATCCCTCCATCTCCTCCCTCCCTCCATCTCCTCCCTCCCTCCATCTCCTCCCTCTCCTCCATCTCCTCTCTCCCTCCCTCTCCTCCCTCTCCTCCATCTCCTCCATCTCCTCCCTCTCCTCCCTCTCCTCCCTCTCCTCCATCTCCTCCATCTCCTCCATCTCCTCCATCTCCTCCCTCTCCTCCATCTCCTCCCCTCCCTCTCCTCCATCTCCTCCCTCCATCTCCTCCCTCTCCTGCATCTCCTCCCTCCCTCCATCTCCTCCCTCCCTCCATCTCCTCCCTCCCTCCATCTCCTCCCTCCCTCCATCTCCTCCCTCTCCTCCCTCCCTCTCCTCCCTCCCTCCCTCTCCCAATCTCCTCCATCTCCTCCCTCTCCTCCCTCTCCTCCATCTCCTCCATCTCCTCCCTCCCTCCATCTCCTCCCTCCCTCCATCTCCTCCCTCCCTCCATCTCCTCCCTCTCCTCCATCTCCTCTCTCCCTCCCTCTCCTCCCTCTCCTCCATCTCCTCCATCTCCTCCCTCTCCTCCCTCTCCTCCATCTCCTCCCTCTCCTCCCTCTCCTCCCTCTCCTCCCTCTCCTCCCTCTCCTCCCTCTCCTCCATCTCCTCCCTCTCCTCCCTCTCCTCCCTCTCCTCCCTCTCCTCCCTCTCCTCCATCTCCTCCCCTCCCTCTCCTCCATCTCCTCCCTCCATCTCCTCCCTCTCCTGCATCTCCTCCCTCCCTCCATCTCCTCCCTCCCTCCATCTCCTCCCTCTCCTCCCTCCCTCTCCTCCCTCCCTCTCCTTCCTTCCTCCCTTTCCTCCCTCTCCATCTTAGAATCCCTTCATAGTCTCCACCACCTATTACAGAATCGGACGATCGCACTCGTTGCCACGGGAGGCATCCCACGGGCTGCGAAGATCTTCTGCACAAAGGTGCCCGGCCGGGACACGGCGGGGTCACAGCAAGTCGCAACGACAAACTCAACAACAACACGAGCGAGCGGGAGCGCAAAGCGTGAGAAGGGCTAAACAAATCACTTTTAAAAACTATACTCGTAGATACAATCAGCAAGACGCTATTTGTATTTGAACAGGTAAAGCCCAGCGAGGCATCAGCTTGTTTCTGTTGCCGTCAGAAGCGGTCCGGCTGTCGCAAGTGACACCGCGACAAAGTGGCGGTGCCAACGCGTTGGGCACCTGTCATCGGCAGAGGACTCGGAATCATCTAAATGCACCTTTCTAAATGTGGAGGGACGAAACTATAAATATTTATTTCGAGTCGTGTAATCCAAAATTGAGTAATCCCAATAGTGTAATCAAATTTTTTTTGTAATCCCAGCTGTGTAATCCAAATTAAGTAATCCCAGCGGTGTAATCCATTTTTTTTGTAATCCCAGCTGTGTAATCCAAATTAAGTAATCTCAGTGGTGTAATCCATTTTTTTTGTAATCCCAGCTGTGTAATCCAAATTAAGTAATCCCAGCGGTGTAATCCAAATTGAGTGATCCCAGCGGTGTAAATCAAGTTTTTTGTAATCCCAGCGGTGTAATCCAAATTGAGTGATCCCAGCGGTGTAAATCAAGTTTTTTGTAATCCCAGCGGTGTAATCCAAATTGACTAATCCCAGCGGTGTAATCCAAATTAAGTAATCCCAGCGGTGTAATCCAAGTTTTTTTGTAATCCCGGCGGTGCAATCCTGGCGGTGCGTGAGTCTATGGGTCTCTGTGTGAGTCTGTGTGGTCTCTATGTGAGTCTATGGCTCTCTGTGTGAGTCTAAGGGTCTCTGTGTGAGTCTATGGGTCTCTGTGTGAGTCTATGGGTCTCTGTGTGAGTCTACGGGTCTCTGTGTAAGTCTGTGTGGTCTCTATGTGAGTCTATGTGGTCTCTATGTGAGTCTATGGGTCTCTGTGTGAGTCTAAGGGTCTCTGTGTGAGTCTATGGGTCTCTGTGTGAGTCTATGTGGTCTCTGCGCGAGTCTATGGGTCTTTGTGTGAGTCTATGGTTCTCTGTGTGAGTCTATGGGTCTCTGTGTGAGTCTATGGGTCTCTGTGCGAGTCTATGGGTCTCTGTGTGAGTCTATGGGTCTCTGTGTGAGTCTATGGGTCTCTGTGTGAGTCTATGGGTCTCTATGCGAGTCTATGGGTCTCTGTGTGAGTCTATGGGTCTCTGCGTGAGTCTATGGGTCTCTGCGTGAGTCTATGGGTCTCTGTGTGAGTCTATGGGTCTCTGTGTGAGTCTATGGGTCTCTGTGTGAGTCTATGGGTCTCTATGCGAGTCTATGGGTCTCTGTGCGAGTCTATGGGTCTCTGTGCGAGTCTATGGGTCTCTGTGTGAGTCTATGGGTCTATGTGTGAGTCTATGGGTCTCTGTGTGAGTCTGTGGGTCTCTGTGTGAGTCTATGGGTCTCTGCGTGAGTCTATGGGTCTCTGCGTGAGTCTATGGGTCTCTGTGTGAGTCTATGGGTCTCTGTGTGAGTCTATGGGTCTCTGTGTGAGTTTATGGGTCTCTGTGTGAGTCTATGGGTCTCTATGCGAGTCTATGGGTCTCTGTGCGAGTCTATGGGTCTCTGTGCGAGTCTATGGGTCTCTGTGTGAGTCTATGGGTCTCTGTGTGAGTCTATGGGTCTATGTGTGAGTCTATGGGTCTCTGTGTGAGTCTATGGGTCTCTGTGTGAGTCTATGGGTCTCTGTCTGAGTCTATGGGTCTCTGTCTGAGTCTATGGGTCTCTGTGTGAGTCTATGGGTCTCTGTGTGAGTATATGGGTCTCTGCGCGAGTCTGTGGGTCTCTGTCTGAGTCTATGGGTCTCTGTGTGAGTCTATGGGTCTCTGTGCGAGTCTATGGGTCTCTGTGTGAGTCTATGGGTCTCTGTGTGAGTCTATGGGTCTCTGTGTGAGTCTATGGGTCTCTGTCTGAGTCTATGGGTCTCTGTCTGAGTCTATGGGTCTATGTGTGAGTCTATGGGTCTCTGTGTGAGTCTATGGGTCTCTGTGTGAGTATATGGGTCTCTGCGCGAGTCTGTGGGTCTCTGTGTGAGTCTATGGGTCTCTGTGTGAGTCTATGGGTCTCTGTGTGAGTCTATGGGTCTCTGTGTGAGTCTATGGGTCTCTGTGTGAGTTTATGGGTCTCTGTGTGAGTCTATGGGTCTCTATGCGAGTCTATGGGTCTCTGTGCGAGTCTATGGGTCTCTGTGTGAGTCTATGGGTCTCTGTGTGAGTCTATGGGTCTCTGTGTGAGTCTATGGGTCTCTGTGTGAGTCTATGGGTCTCTGTGTGAGTCTATGGGTCTCTGTGTGAGTCTGTGGATCTCTGTGTGAGTCTATGGGTCTCTGTGTGAGTCTATGGGTCTCTGTGTGAGTATATGGGTCTCTGTGTGAGTCTATGGGTCTCTGTGTGAGTCTATGGGTCTCTGTGTGAGTCTGTGGATCTCTGTGTGAGTCTATGGGTCTCTGTGTGAGTCTGTGGGTCTCTATGTGAGTCTATGGGTCTCTGTGTGGGGGGGAGGGAGTCTCTCTAACGTTGTGCAACCGTCAACCCAACAACGTTCCACGTCGCGGCAACGTCGGCCCAACGTTCGGCCGACGTTGGGCCGACGTTGGGCCCCGCCGGCGTTCCACATTCACCGGGTTGTGGCCGGGCGACAAAGTCAGGTTCGGTCGGCTTGCGTCCAGTGAGGTCACAAATAGAGAGAGCGATCGTCAAAGTATTATTGATGCCCGCTCGATATAAAAATAGTCGGGGAGATGCACGAGTGGCTGTCCGTTAGATTCTGCGCGCTCACAAAACACACAAAGATCACCCGCGTAGCCTGCAACAGGCTGTTGGGGCAAGTGCCTTTTCGCGAGTAGCACCTATGAAGGCCCGGTACTGTGGCACAGGAGTGGGGTGGGTCGGCCAGCACCACGCCCCGGCCACCTCTGTCTCCCCCGGTGGCGATTGTTTACTACCCACCGCACCAGGTACTCATTTTGAGGCTGAGTCGACCTAGGGGAGGTCCAGGACCGGTTCGGCTAATCGTCACCGGTG